>NC_039361.1:29030366-29380050 GCF_003573695.1 Papaver somniferum | reverse complement strand
TATGTCGTTTCTCAAGTAATCCAGGATATGAACACTGGAAAGCAGTTTCAAGAGTTATGGCTTACTTGAAAGGAACAATAAATTTTGGTTTGCATTACCAAGGCTATCCCGCTGCATTAGAGGGGTACAGCGATGCTAACTGGAACAATGTAGAATCAAATTCCAAGTCAACTTCTGGATGGATTTTTACATTAGGGGGTGCTGCTGTGTCTTGGAGTTCCAAGAAGCAGACTTGTATCTCTGATTCAACAATGTTGTCAGAATTGATAGCTTTAACTGATGCATGTAAGGAGGCAGATTGGCTTAGAAACCTACTTATGGAAATTCCTTTTTGGAAGAAGCCAACTCCGGCGGTCTTGATTAATTGTGATAATCAAGCTACAATCTATAATGTCTCTAATAAGACTTATAATGGAAAGTATAGACATGCAAGTCTTAGACACTACATGGTTAGGCAACTACTCAAGAGGGGAGTAGTTACGGTTAACTTTATTGAATCAAAGAGAAATTTGGCAGACCCATTTACGAAAAGTCTACCAAGTTCAGTGGTTTCAATAAAAAGGAAAGAAATGGGACTAAGGTCTGTGAAGGAAGTTTGATCTCCCATAGCAGAAACCCAACCTATGTTTTGAAAAGGATAAACAAGGTTCAATGTGGTACCAACAAGTTATGGATGTGGATTATGGAGCACTAATATAAAAACTTCCCATTTCTTATTAGTGCTGGTTTCTGCAAGAAAATAGGATGGATGTAAATCCTTAATGAGTCTATGATTAGTAAAAGGTGTATCGCAGAAACACCTTCGAGACTTACCTATATGAGTATGGAAATAAGGTCGTTTCCTAAGAGAAGAAGACCGTTCTCTAAAGAAGACTCATGAACAAGGATATAAGCACATGGCCATTAACGTGCTTGGCTACAGAACACATGATTTTATGAAATCAATATGTGTGGAGACTTCGGTTTTATCATAAGGGGTACTTGGTTCAAGACTGGTTTCACCATAGAACCTCGATAAGGCTTTGAGTTTCTTACACTAAGTGAAGGTTCAAATCCAAAAGATACCTATCATTTATGTGTTGATTTCAACGATGATGCTTAGTCTCAATTGTGCTTGAACTACGTTGGCTTGATCCCACTCGGGTACGTAGGCAGTCACTTCGGTGATGCAGTCACTCTGATTTAAAAGTTTTAACTTTGTTTTATGGATTTTGAAAATAGGGGGAGAATGTTGGAATATTTTCAACGTCGCTAACCAAAGGGGGGTTCTGGGGGGTGCAACAGGTGCAAAACCCTTTATAAATAGCTTCTCCCAGTTTCGTTTAACATATAAGAAAAATCAATCTGTTTTCTCTTTTTCAAAAAGCATCATCATAAATCAGAAATCTCTTTGTGTGTTCTTGATTGAATCAAGGGGTACAAACCTTGAATTCAGTTTTCGTTGCAGGGCTTTCATTGTATCCTGAAGGCAATATTTCGCATACCTGTTGTAATCGCCAATTGTTATTGGGAGGGTAGAAATATTTGTCTAAAAGAAATTTATACAAGCCTTGAAAGTTTTGGAGTGCAACACTTTCTTCTCTGATTCATTCATCCTTTGTGAAACCCAATTTTTTCCAACATCATGTATGTGCTTATGTATCTGGAGGTACTTTATTCCTCGTGTTTTCTTATGTTAGGATGGAAAAGGAGGCAGATTATATCGGATTACTCTTGCTTGCCTCGGCTGGATACGACCCTCGGGGTGCACCCGAAGTGTATAAGAAGCTTGGGAAGATAGGGGTGCTTGAGGAACTTGGGGAGTTTTGGAGGTCGTTAATAAGTTATATCTCCACACATCCATCTGGAAAGACTAGAGCGGAGTTGCTAGCTCAAGACAAGGTAATGGAAGAAGCCGTTAGCATATATAGGGAAGCAGTTTCACGCAGGGTTATGGAAAGGCGAGATTGGCTTTCTGGTGTCTTTTGGGATAGTGTTCCTCTGTTGTGCGTTACTATGTTATATTGTGCTTTTTTGTGGACAACGAACAATTAGATATTTGGTAAACTCAAATCTAAAAAATGTAAGTAGCTGCATGTTAACTTGTATAAGTAGTACCTAAGAAAATATGATTAATCCGATAATACATATTTCATATAAGTATCTGAATGGAAGTTCAAGTAGTTAATAATATAATGAACGACTAGCAGCTTTAATCTTAATCTGAATCATCATCACTTGGTATGACAAGAACCTCCCAACTGAGACCTTCCTCATTTTGTAGCGAGACATCCAACTTATCTTCCCCACCATCTGGATTTTTACCTCAGCTGGAAGATGTTCTCTTTCAAATTTAATCGGTATTGTCTGTAAAAGGAAAGACATAATGATTTTGTATAGTTATAAAGGTAGTTGTCTGCGTTCATAAAACGTTTCCTTTAAAATCTCATCTGATTCTACCCATTTTTGTTTGTGTAGATACGATCACCACCTGAAGTATCATGAAGCCGACACTTTGAATAATGTACTCATGGGAAGTGATCACATACAAGATCACTTAACAAAATAAAAGAAAAAGAGATTACATATCAAGATCGGTTTTAACGGCATAACAATGAATATAATTCAGGTGAGCATTACTAGCTGATAAAAGGTTCATAACTGACATTTCAGTGCCAAATTCTTAACTTGGCAATGGATTAGCCGTGAAACAGTAATCTTGATCATGCACAAAATGGTATGACAGTAACCTGACAAGGTTTACAACCTAGTCTGGTAATGTATGTATGAATCTGTTGTGCTTGTACTTTCACTTTCAACAAATCCGAAAGTAAAGAGAAGGTCATGAGGTCCTGAACTCCAAAATTTGTTCGAATAGAGATTCTGAACATTTGTTTTCTGCGGAGGAAGATTTTAGAAAGGAATTCCATTGGTAGGGGGAACTTAAGAAGGAAGCATGATGTTTCCTTGTTTAGTATTCTAGTTTTACGTAGGAATAATAACTCCTTTTCAGTTGTTGATTGGAAATAGGTTTCGGCCGCCGTATAGCTGCTTAGGCCAAACTAGCCAATGAAATTAGAGTTCTCGTCTAAGTAAGCTTTTATGAGGCGGCATAGTTTCCTCTAATGACAGTTAGAAAAACTGAACATATATATCGTTTTTCCAAACAGACACCATTGTTGGAAGATATGTCTATTCGCACTGAAAGGATGCTTGTTGGAGATGAAGAGTCATCTTCAACAGATGCTAAACTCTCTATAAATTGCGTATTTGTTTTCCATTCAAAATACATCAAAAACTCTCTTTGTTTTCTCTCTAACAAGCATCATCAGAATCAAAACCTGTGTGTTCTTGGTTAGGTCAAGGTTGTACAAGCTTTGAATCTAACATTGTTGTAGGGCTTCAAGTATCCTGACGGCAATATTCAATGACCTATTTGTACTCGCCAATTCAGTTGGGAAGGGTCGAATAGTTGTCGAAAAGAATCTAATTTTAGAACCTTGAACCCAGAAGACAACATTCTTTTCTTCATCCTGTTTTAGTGTCAATTTTCCAACAAATAATAACTCCTTTTCGGTTGTTGATTGGAAATAGGTTTCGGCCGCCGTATAACTGCTTAGGCCAAGCTAGCCAATGAAATTAGAGTTCTCGTCTAAGTAAGTTTTTATGAGGCGGCATAGTTTCCTCTATAAATATTGTGTCAGGGTTCCGTATAGAGAATAACACTAGCTACTCGTAAGGGTTCCGTGTAGAGTATTAATAACATTAGCTACTCATAAGTTTCCAGAGAGATCTTTCAAGAAAACAGAAGAGAAGAACTCTGAGAAAAACTCAAGAAAGTAAGATGGAAAAGCAGCAGAAATACCCTTTAGGAGCTGAGCATTATAATCTGTTTGAAGAAATAGGTAGCGGAGCTACTGCAACAATTTATCGTGCAGTTTGTATTCCGACACAAGAAACTGTTGCAATCAAAGTGTTGGATTTCGAAAAGGAGAACACTGAATTGTGTAAAATCGCTCATGAAGCACGGACCATGACTCTGATGGATCAGCCAAATCTCTTGAAGGCGCACTGTTCTTTCGTTACAGATCACTATCTGTGGGTTGTGATGCCATTCATGTCTGCTGGTTCATGTCTGCATATCATGAAGTCAGCTTTTCCAGATGGATTCGAAGAGGCTGTGATCGCTACGATTTTACGTGAAGTTTTGAAAGGATTAGTGAACATACACCAACATGGGGACATACATAGAGATGTGAAAGCAGGGAATATTTTAATGGATTCACGTGGTGCGATAAAGCTTTGCGATTTTGGTGCTTCTGCAAGCCTTTTTGACGAGGGGAAGAGGCTACATGGAAGAAAGACTTTTACGGGAACACCATGCTGGATAGCACCTGAGGTTCTGGAGGGAAAGGAATACGACTTTAAGGCTGACATCTGGTCTCTTGGTATAACAGCATTGGAACTTGCTCATGGGCATGCCCCTTTGTCTGAATTTCCTCCGATGAAGGTTCTTATGGAGATTTTAAGATGTAAACCGCCTGGTCTTGATTATGGAAGGGACAATAAATTCTCAAAGTCTTTCCGAAAAATGATCGAGAAGTGCTTGGTGAAAGACCTTCATAAGCGTCTATCAGCACAAGAGTTATTAAAGCATCCCTTCTTCAAGAAAGCTCGTTCCAGTGAGTACCTTACACGTACGCTGCTGAAGGAGCTACCTAGTCTGGCGAATTCCGCTAAAGAATCGAAGATAAAAGAATTCGTGGTTATACAAAAGAAACTGGCAGAAGTGGAAAGGGGAGAAACAGGACGATACAAAAAAGGGTTCAGCGGTTGGAATTTCGACGTTGAAGCAATAAAGACACAGGCTTCACAGCTTCCGGATGGTGAAGAAGAAGTTGAACACTTACTTCCTAGTTTGATTAGAAGTTCCTGTTGAATTATTTAAACACATACCACAAGTATATAATAAAAAAAAAAATTGTTGTTTGTTTACATGCTTTGAGTTGAGTGGTCTTTTGTTATTTACTCTCATGATTCGATGCATCTTAGTATAAATCAATCAATCTTTTGTTGTTTTCTTTTGATTCTGAAATTCGTTCACCTGTTGGGGTTCAACGAGTCATTAGCCGGTCCGGTCCTGTGGGCACAAACAGTCTTGGGCGTTGCCATTGGTGTGCTTTTTGGTTGTGGTTCTTGGTCCACATCCGAATGGCAGGCTTTGTCTACTTTTTATTTCCCCCAAAAGTTAAACTCCTATCTTGCTCAACTGCAATCAATTCAATGTGAACCTTGTGAAGTAATCTCTACTCGGCATTGGTTTTGGACTTAGAGTTTTAGGGCAGAGAGTAGATACGCATATAGTTTTAACTTGTGCCACTTTTGTCAATATGCCTCTAGTTGACATGGAAAACATTTTATTTATTTATTTACTATTTGTTATTTGGAAATTCGATCTTTGATTGTTGATTGATATTGATTGATCCTTGGACATTGGTCTTTGATACCGTCCAAGTATTCCTTGTGTTTGATTAGGACTCGCTGATTTCTATTAGCTTGAGTAATATCAAAAACAAGAGAGAGATATTAACTCCTTGAGATACTTTTATATAGATTGAGTCTGACTATCTAGTTGATTCTCTAGCAAAGTATTTCAGAGTTAGTCCATACAAATTGCTAAGCGAAATATTGGGTGGTGTTGTTAGACCCCCGCTTTTTCAGCAACCAATAAGACAACTGCAGATATATTGAAAAAGAAACTGGAAGGGTATAATAAAGGATGGTGCGAACAAGTATACAATGCAGTATGGGCATACAAAACAACTAGAAGGGAGGCTACGGGAATGTCACCTTTTTGCCTGACATATGGAGTTGAAGTGGTATTGCCAACTGAGGTTATAATTCCTACAACTAAGCAAGAAGCATGGGAAAAGAATTTAAGTGCGGATTTAATCCTGACAAAACTGGATGATCTAGAAGAAAGAAGAGAAGTTGTTTTGCGACATATGGAAAATTACCATCAGAGGATAGCTTGAGAATATAACAAGCGCGTAAAAATAAGAGACTTTCAGCCAAGAGAATTAGTGCTGCGAGAAATACCGCCTTATCAGAGAGGAAGTGATGGAAATCTGGAGAAAAGATGGGATGGACCCTACATAATTAAGAGAATAATTGGAAATGGAGATTATGAATTAATGGATCTTGAGGGAAAGAACACAGGTCGAAAATTGGAACGTCCATGGAACAGATTATATCTGAAGAAATATTATCCATAGATCATGCGATGATGGTCGCATACATATAAGAGGAAGAAACATGTATGTGAAAGTGAAGAAAGCGAAAATGAAGATGCGAATTCCTAAATATTCAATAAGGATGTACTATTCAAATGAATGAATTCGAAGATTTCGTTACAATGATATTATACAAGAAAAAGGCAAAACTAAGACCTTATAATAAGACCTTCATAGAAGGCATCATATATAAAGACTCCAATTAAGGAGCCTAGCTATCTGATTGTGTTGTGCACCCTAGTTCGCATACAACAAGAGGCAATAATAAGACCTAACGCGCGTCGCAATTTGGAAGTTAGTTAGCATGGCTCAAGTGAAATCTACACCGACCCTGGAGCTTGAGTCATGGAATTTGGGGTGAAATAAAAACCCATCCAGGAGAGGCGCCTACATCGAAAGATTAAGGTGACAAGGTCTCTTCTAAGGAGTACAGAAACTCGATCAAGGCGCCGAGGTACACGATTGAGTCAAGAGTTTATGGGGCGTCTGGAGTGTACCTGGCCTCTCTTGACAAGTCTTGACTATGATGCACTCGGTCAGAAGAAACCCCACTTAGGGAGCGGTCTTGTAACCATAAGCCATATCGGTGGAGGGATAAGAGCCCGCGAAAATAACTGATTGTTGTATTACTTGATGGGAGGAGCGCACCCTAACCCGGTAGGGGTACGCCTCCTTGAAAGGGAAATCAGGGGGAATATAAGGACGACACCCTCCATTAGGGAGCTGAATTGTGTCAAAAGACACAAATATGATGAGACTTTTTACTCACGGGAGCATTAAGACTTATCATATTTCCGCAACAATAAAACCTGAAGATGCAATAATACAAGAAGATGATAAGGAGAGACCAATGGGTCGTTGCGCGAAAGCGTAAAGACGTCATGCGATCTCATCGCAAAACAAAAATATAATGTACTAGGCAAAATAAGACCTTTACTTAGGAAGGCACGATAAGACCTCATGAGAAAACACAAACTCGCGCTAACATTATTTTGCAGGTCACATAAGAGATATTCAAAATTGCTTCACGTTTCTTTCCAGGAAAATAATAAGAGGCAAGTATGGAGATTGAAAGAAAAGGCATATCATCTTCCTTATCAAGAAACGAGTATTTAAAGTAAGTGAATGTTTGAAATACCCCAAAATACATTTGCAAATAAACAAGAAACTAAGAAAAGAAAAAGGCTAAGCATTATTAGAAGGCGAATCTTGAACACCTGCAGAAGCTTCGATGTTGACTTCACTCTCAGGATCTTTGGATAAATCTTCACCAGATTTATCCTCCACAAGTTGATTCTCTTGATGTGGAATGTTAAGATCTTCTTCCTCATCACTTACATGATCATAGTCACTATCAGGCTCAGGGAGTCTTTCATCATTGCTTATCTCAAGAGGAGGAACAATAACCGGAGGAAGTGATTTGCTCAGGAGAATCTTATTGACAAGAGTCTGAGTTTTAGTGTGAGCTTGGCGAGCGATACTCTTCTCAGCATTTCTTCTATCAACCTCCATAAAATCTTGAAGAAACGAAAACCTCCTTTCAGCTCGGTCACGAGAAGAACTGAGTACAACTGAAAGATCTTTGGATATTTTTGTTTGTTTCGCACGCTCTTTGCGATCCTTGGACAGATCAGATCTTAGCTGGGAAATGGTAGACTGGTGCGATTTTTTCAGAATCTGCATGAAGAAATTCAGAGTTATAAAAGAGGAGAAGTTCTCGCAACGACAGAATTTAAGTAATAGCTAAAAAAGATAAGTAAATTAAGGAAGTCAGCTCCAAGTGACTATCTTCCCTTTGAGTAATGAGATGTTGAGCTAAACCAAGACCACTATTCTTCACACTCTCCATGGCCTTATGAAAATCATCACCAACTAGACCTCTAAGACGAGATCAAATTTTTTTTCATCTAAAGAAAGGGAAGTCTTCTCTTTCATAAGAACATCATGAGATTCTTTCAATTGAGTATACTCTTCTCGAAGTTGATTCGTCTTCACCGTCAAATTTATCTTACTCTGAATAATCTTTTCGTTCTGAGCGGTTAATTTCTCTGAAGATTCATCATATTGTTTCTGTAATAAGTGAAGAGATTCTTCTTTGTCTTCACAAAATTTTTGAAGAATAAGATATTGACGCGAAAACATCGCTTCCTTCTTCAGAAAAGAAGGTTTCTCTTGGGAAAGACTCTGATTTTCATCTGATAAGGTTTGATGTCTCAAGTCAGCAATACCCAACAAATAAGATAGATGAGAAAGTTGGGAATCCAATGTTTCGCATTGTTCAGACAAACAAACATTCTCATTTGTTAGATTTTCAATATGGTCAAGAAAATATGAGTGTTCATTGTTTAGCTGAATTATCTGATTCTGTAACTTCTCATTGTCAGAGCGAGCATCTTCAGAAGCAAATTGAAACTCATATAACTCCATAACACGTTTCTGATTTAAATCTTAATGTGCATGAGAAGAAATTCAAAAAACATGGATAGGAAAAGACGATTACACTAAGAGAAAGGTATAAAGGTAAAAAGAAGGCCACCTCTTAGGTCTTGATTCCTCTTACGAAGATCATCAGATTCAATTTGTTAATTTCATTTCTTAGGATGGTGTTCTGGTGAGAGAGTTTCATTGTGGAATTACGAGATTCGAAATAGCCTTCAGCTAAAATCATGCGACGACGAGCTTCCTAAAAAGGGGAATAAAAAAAAAAGAACAGGTATGAAGTAGTACAATAAGAATAAAAAGATGTGCGAAAAAAGTGTTTACCAGGACATCCAGAAGGATATGCACGCTTGGATCGATTTCAGAGAAGATTTCGCTCCTGGTTGGTTTGTTTGGTGGAGAATCGCACACCAATTTCTTCAAAGCGCTACAAATGCGAAGCTTAAAAGGGTCATCAGAGGATGAGGGAGCAGAGTCTATAAGATCAGATAAAACTTGAGAAGTGGAACTCATCCCTTCTAAAATATCCTTATTAATAGAAAGGGACTCTAGAGAAAGAGGAGTAAATTTAGAAGAAAGGGAAGAAGAGTTCGTTAATGCAAAGGCGAGAGCAGTAACATTCTCAGGAGAAGTAATCTTCGCAGAGGTGGGAGCAGTAACATTCTCCATTGATGCCGTAATATCCACAGAAGCAGAAGCAATGACATTTTCCATAGGCGCGGGGATATTCGCGAACAGAGGAACACTGACAAAGGTAGAAACAGTATGGACCACGGTTGGTACAGTTCCTGACGGAGAAAATGAAATGTTCTTCGCTACTTCATCAGTAGGAGCATTCTCCTTAGGAGCGATAACCTCATTTGGAAAAAGTAGTTGAATCCAAATGGATAGAAGCAATCAAGTGTGGTACAGGAGCGTTAGTATTGACGCGAGAAGTAACATCAACTTCCTGGAAATTGAAGTCAGGAATTATGAGGCTCTTGTTGAGTGGAGGAGCTTTGCGAATTCTTCCCACCTTAGATTTCTTACCACCATCAATCTCGCATTCGGACTCCTAGGAATAACAAAGCAGATAAGAAATAGAGGCAACAATATTGTTTATACAAAAGAAAGTATTTCTTACTCCTTTGTTATGCGATGACTTCCTCTTGAGAGATTCTTTATCTTTCAAACTTGAAGAAGGATTAGGGTTAGGAATTGTGAATTTGGTACTCCTAGAAGAAGAATTTTTGCTGAAACAGAACAAGTATGAAGATTAATATGACGACAAATCGGTAACATAAAGAGAGATCAGAGACAAATCAATAACATAAAGAAATATCAAATCAGTTCCAGCAAAATAAACAAACCTTTGATCAGGATCCATAGGAACAACAACAAAATTTAAAGACAAAACCTTGAAAGAATGATGGAGGAATCTGGAGAAGATAAAGATTTACAGAGAATTCACAGAGACAAGAAGGGAAGACGAAATAAAGAAGAAAATATTATCTCTCCTCAAATTTGATTAATAAATAGATGAAAAATGTGACCGGTTAAATTCGAACGTGACGGTAAAAAGGGAGAAAATCAGTACGTGTAGACGGTTACACTCAAATCACGGAAACTTGTCGGCTGATAAGAATATGAAGAGGTGAATGAGTGCGGCATTGTAATTTGGAGTTTCTCATATCATTCCCTTTATAAAGAAACGACATGAGAAGAGGCAAAATGTAGATACTAAATATCGCACGTCTATTATATGTGCGAAGTAATGGTTCGATGAACGAGCGAAGGTTATCGCGTACAATATATTTAAGATGACGCATCAGATGATGTCAGAAGAATCACGAGTAAAATGTGATGATCGTGCGAAGTTATAAAGTATGTGCGAGAAGAGTCAGAGTAAGCGTGCGTTAATGACGCACGCGAGATTCGAAAATAAGGGATTTATTAGCTGTCATCCACTATGTAAAATCCCTATATAAGGGGACCGAGTGACCATGTAAAGGAGGAGATTTTTTAGGAGAGCTTAGACTTGGAATTTAGGAGAGAGAAAGATTGTTTGTTCTCCAAGTTATAGTTCATCTCAAATCTTGTAGCCATATTGAGGATTCTACGAATGAATGTGAGTTTTAAGATGATTACTTGAATTGTTATTGAGATTTCATTAAAGGTGTGGTTGTAGGATTTCCTGCAACTACAAGTACTTTTCAGGTGCAGCTAAAAGCTAAAATTTACTACTGCAAAATGAAACTTTTTCCACACAACTGTACCAACAATATGAAAAGAGTGTGGAAAAAAGTATAATCTCTTGCTGCAGCAATAAAGATTAGGTGCAATAATAGACTTCTTGCTACATGTGTTATCGCGACACTAGTAGGGGTTTATGCCATAACTTTTGGGTGATGCAATATATTAAGTTTCTTGTAGTGACTCCAACACTTTTATATAAAATCACATGATAAAAGTCACATATATGATACTATCTTGAACATCAGCCTTCTAATCGTATTGTACCCGTTGCTTGATGGAAAATATTCTCTAGCAATTGTACCCAGAGCTGTTACAATATACCTTTCCCTTATTAGTTCTCTCCCTGAATGGACCAAACGAGTTATCCATTAAATCAAAGCGTGGATACTTTATTTCGTGCATCTTTCCCTTGTCTTTTCTTTCGTGTAGCACTGATTGTTTCTTTTCTTCTCCTTTTTTCTTTTTATTTTCTTCTTCTCTGTATTGGATACTTTATTTCTAATACTAACCTTTCTCCTCAAAAAAAAAAAAAAAAAACCAAGTAAGTTGGTATCAAGTGCAGAGTGAGTTCATCTAACCCTATCTAGTTTTATCCTCAACCATTGGGATGCACTTTTTATGTAACTTTGATTTTTTCTTGTTTTTATTTCTTTTAATCTACCTCTGGTAGAATTCTTTGTAAATTGTGGAAATTGAACTATTGTCCCTCCTTTTGATGGGCCTACACAAATATCCCTAGAAAACTTTACAAATATCCCTGAAGGTATAATTGTAAATTATTCCAAAAAAATAATAGTTCAATTTCCTTATTTAACCTTCCTTCCCATTAACACACACATATTATTCTTCTTTATTTCTTTCTAATAAACCTCCGTCGCTCTCACCACCACCATCTTCATCGTTCTCATCACCGCCACCATCTCGATCGCCTCCACCATAACCAGTACCACCACCTCCGTTATTTATGTCTAATCAAGATGTATCAGAAACATATGAAACCTTCTTCTTCTTCTTCTATAATCGATTTTTAAAATCATACCCAAAGAAACGAGGTCTGATTTTTTAGGTTTTGAAATCAAGTTTTGAGCAACGATTTGGTGGTTCGATTCGATTAAGAAAAGGGGATCTGAGAGCTGCTGCGATAAAATTGATTTCGAAATGGTTATGGTGTGTTAATCAATTGGATATGGTGGAGATAATGAACTTGTTGTTGCTGAGAAGTAATGGGTGTGTTCGAATCTGAAGCGGCTGATGCTTCTAATGGATTGTGATTAAAATGAATAGATGAACGTGTATGAATTACAGGTAATATAGAATTATGAAGAGAGAAGTAAGGATGATAATGGTAGCGGTGGTGGTTCTGGTGGGGATGGTGGTGGTGGTTCGAATTGGTGTTGAAGCTTCGTAGAAAATGGTGACGGTTGCTGCCATGGATTATAAATGGTGGTTGATGGTTTTGTTGGTGGATCTGAAACTGCAGCTGGTGAAATGGTAGCATTTTTCCATCAGCATGGATAAACATCCATTGTTGATCCAACTAAAATGGATAAACTTATACTGTTGATCCATCATCATGGATAAACATCCACTGTTGATCCAACTGAAATGGATAAGCATCCGTTGTTGATCCAACTGAAATGGATAAACTACTGTTGTTGATACAAAATTATCTGAACCGATGGTGGCGACGGCGACGGTGGCGGGTGGTTGCTGATATGGATTATTAATGGTGGATAATGGTTTTGTTGGTGGATCTGAAACTGCAGCTGGTGAAATGGTTGCATTTTTCCATCAGCATGGATAAACATCCATTGTTGATCCAACTAAAATGGATAAACTTATATTGTTGATCCAACTGCAATGGATAAACTTCTACTGTGAAATGGATAAACTTCTACTGTTTATCAAGGGTATATCAATTTCAGTTTTATGCCACTTACTGTTGATCTGTCATCATTGGATAAACATCCACTGTTGATCCAAATGAAATGGATAAACATCCCTTGTTGATCCAACTGAAATGGATCAACTACTGTTGTTGATACAAAAATATCTGAACTAGTGGTGGCGGCGGCGGCGGACTAGTGGTGGTCGCGGCGGCGGCGGAGGCGACGGCGGACTAGTGGTGCTGGCCGCGACGGACCAGTTGTGGTGGAGGACTGTTGGTGGTGTAATGGTGGTGGTGGAATATTGGTGGTGGTGGCGGTTGGTAGGTGGTGTTTGTTGAACGGTGGTGGTGGAATGGTAGTTGAATGTTGGTGGTGGTGGTCCTAGTGGTGGTGCTGAAGTGGTAGAGGAAGAAATTTGTTCCATTTCGAAATAAAGAAAAATATTACATGGATAAGGGTATTAAGGTAATGTAATATTAAATGGATAAGGTTATACAAAAGTAGGGACATATTTATTGTTGAATAAGAATATATTTGTTGGTTTTGAAAAGGGAAGACATATAATTAATATACCCTTGTAAATTCCTCTATTCTTCAATATATCTTCTATTCTTAACAGGAAAAAAAAAATGTTGGTAACAAGTCGCAAGTATTTGATAAACCAAGCCCATTGAACAAGATCATATGACTTGCTAGGCACATGCATTTTAGATTCTGCTTAAATTTCTGCATTTATTCTGTTTCAAGAGCCAATTCGGGGTAGAATATACAAGTTCATTAATGGTGTATAGATTATAGAATATATATACGTCTTTGCCCTTACGACAATCATTTTAATTGTAATGACCTAACGACCTATTACAGACCATCAAAAACTTCAATTATGTAGGCAGCCCCAGTTATTACAGAACAATATCCTCACAGCTAATAAGAAAGACAATAAAAACTTGATTTGCTGCATAGTTAGCTTCTAGGATAAAGTAAATATCACCAAAGAAAGATTGTAAAGCACTAATTATGCGTGTATAAGATTCTTATTCATGAACTAACTACAACTTCTCTTACTCTTATTCAAGGTAGAAGGTATAATGAAGCTCGAGTCACTTCCACATGCTGACCCGTGTTCGTATCTAGTTTAAGTCCACAGTACAGCCAACTTAAAAGTAGACTAGTACAATAAGTTTAAAGGCATTCATTTCAGAACTAATTCAAAGGGCATACATGATCGATTATTGTATTCCACAATGCACGACTACACACCACTCACCTATAGTCCTTGAATAACACAAACAAAGCTAATAATGCGATTGGGCTAGCAGCGGAAATCGCTAAAATTAGCAGAAGTGTCTTGAGGATGCCTAAACATTAAGGGACCCTCTTTGTTCGGTAGTAATACTTGTACGACACGTGACCCAATAAGCTTATAGATGTTCTTACATGGCAAGAAACGAAATTTTCAGGTTTTAATGCGACTTCTTGCAGAGTGGAACCATGTGGATGCGGTACCAGACACGAGATAGATCCTCCAGTGAACAAAGATTTTTTTTTCTTCGAATAAGCCTAGTTATAAGTTTCTTCTTGGTTTACAATTTTCTTGTACTCGCTAGATTATGATTTTATCATGAGTATTTTGAGAAAGGCAAAAGTAGCCATTGCTACGATTCGTTATCTCAGTTCAAAGATTTTAACCCGAAGGGGAAACCCAGTTCGTGAAGGTAAGCATCAGTTGAAGCAACACTTTGTTTCTATTAATTCACTGCCATCAAGTAGCAATAATAATATCTCAACGGTTTCTTGCAACTCAAAGCTTAATTCTTTTGAGGGAAAACAAAATCATCCAGCACGTCCATTTTTTAATGGTGCACTTTAGTTAATATTTTTATCAAAAGATCTTGAGAGAAAAATAGGAGAACACAATTTTATTGGTGTAATAAAACGATACGAAAGGAGAATTCTTCCCGAAACACATCCGGAAAGTGTCAGGGTTAGATTAATAGCCAAAGATATGATTGAAGCTTTGCGAAGGGGACTAAGATATGAGCCAGCGGGGAGGAGTGATCTTGAATACAGCAACGAAGTTCATGATACGATGACAAAGGGGTACTTCAAGAAAGTAGAAAAAAATGTGCAAAGAAAGGTCAAGCTAAAGGTTCTACTCATCATTTGGAAGGATTAAATTGGGAGATTTTGGTTGTTGATTATCCAATTGTTAATGCATTTTGTGTGCCTTGTGGAGAGATTGTTGTTTTCACTGGTTTGCTTGATCATTTAAGATCAGATCTTGAAGTAGCGACAGTACTTGCGCACGAGGTATTCATTTTTTGCTTATGTTTAGAATTCTTAATATAGTTTGTATTTGAATAAAGTAGCATCTTAGAACATGCAGGTGCAGCATGGAGATAAGCCTTTGAACTGTTGCGACAGTACACGTAGTTTGACTTAATGTCGCTTTTGGCAACTTAGCTCCGGGTGGCATTAATATATCAAATATTCTTTGCGAACCGAGCTCAAAAAACCAGCCCAAAAGCGCCAGACACAAACCCATCCATGCACGTTTTCCGAGTGCGCGGTCTCACTGGGACCCACAGAAAAGAAAAAATAAATTTGTGTCTGGCGGTTTTGAGCTGGTTTGTTTTTCTTGGTCCGTGGAGAAGTATATATTTTTCAATCTTATTACAGGGCGGCATGTTTTATTAGAGGGGCGGCATTTTAGTAGGACAAAAATGGTCATTACTTGATCATTCAAGGTGTCCCTTATCAAAAAAATTTGGAAATGACAAATTAACCCTCATTATTGATAACCTAGTTTAGTGATGATAATCAAGTTTAGTGTTAATGATTAATTTCACTTATATTAACTCAAAATCAAAACATAATCAGATTTTTAGAGTTAAAAAAAAAAAAGTTTAGAGGAGAAGAAAAAGAAAAACTTTTGTGATATTTGTGAAACCCTAGATTTTGATTCACTCAACCAAAATGAGTGATTCCAGTGATCCGGTATACTTCTAAATTAGTTCCCATTAGCTTTTTCTCGCTCAAAATTATCTAAAGTACGTAACAAAATCAAAACTTTTAAATTTTCAGAAGAACTTACGGTTGCAATTTTGCTCGTGACCAACCGTAACTCTTAGTTACGGTTCATAAGTTCTCGAATACCAACCGTAACTGGTTAAATTTGGGGAAGATCCAATTGTAAAACCAGTTACGGTTGGTAATTAAATTTGGACAACAACCGTAACTAAATTACGGTTGGTAACTAATAAATCGAGACCAACCGTAACTACCCTACGATTGGTGAGTCAACTTAACTTTTGAACCGTAAATCATTATTTGATAAATTCTTAAGACACAGAATTATTTACGGTTGGTATGGTTGTTTGAGTAACAAATCGTAACTCAATTACGGTTGATAAATATGATGCAAATACAAACCGTAACTGAACATATTTCTCAAAACTAAGAACTTACGGTTGGTATTTGAGTTAAAACCAACCGTAACATCAACCCAATCTACAGTTACGGTTCGTATTTGAGTTATTACCAACCGTAACTCACATGCAACCAGAAATTTCAATTTCAATTTTCATACAAAACCCTAATTTTTGATACAAAATTAACTTAGATCCAACACGATAAACTAAACCCTAACTCGGTTTTTCCAAACATTTTTCGAATCGTCAATTAATCGAAGACGATGAAATTTTCAGTTTTAATGGAGGTTACGGTTGATGAAGGAGAAGAGAAGATGAAGAAGATGATGAAAAAAAACTGATTTGATTTTTTCTGATTCATTAGGTTTAAAAAAAATTGATTTGATTTTGGTTGATTTAAGGTGAAAAGGGTAATCTAGTAAAAATTTACATCCCCTTTAGGACATCCCCTAACCAACTAAAGGGACATTACTATCACAATGCCGCCCCTCTAATAAATCATGTCGCCCCTATAACAAGCTTGATATTTTTAGGTGTGTAATTCTTTTTCTTCCGGTGTCGTTTTATAATAAACACGGTTAATATGATATTTCGATACCAGGTTGGACATGTTGTGGCTAGACATGGAGCAGAAAACATCTCAAACACTATGTATGTTGCAATTCTTATGATAGTTTTGAGTCAGTTTGTTGACATGAGCAAGATAACTAATCTAGATGACGCATATAAATATCTCCTTCATATGCCTTTCTCTCGAAGATATTTTATTTTTCTTTCAGTGTTTTTTTTTTTAAGTAGAATTAAATTTGTGTTGTAAGGCTTACAGTCCACGGATGTGCGGCCCAACTAGGAACCTAGGGTTTTCCTTTACATATATAAAGGATATCGTATCCATATAACTCTATTATCCTGATCAATAGAAACCTCTCTTTGTCTCTTTACATTCTCCATATTTTCCACTGCAACACGTTATCATGCATGACTCTACCAATTGGTGCGATTTTTTGTTTCTTCGTTCAAGATTGGTTATGGATTATTCCTTGAAGATTAGCGTGGTTCTGATCCTATTTGTTTATCATCATGGATGCGTTACCAGGTGTTTCTTTTGAACAAAGAAATTTCGTTTTCTTAGTATATATTAGGGTTCCACAAACGTATGATTATAAAACATAGAGATTTCACCGTTAGATTTTCAAGAAATTGTAATATGTTTAACCAAATCAGTCATTACGTACTATGTTAAAATGTCAATCAAATCGGAAGATGATGCAATCTCCAAAGCCTGCGTTTAATAAAACTGTGTACGTTTAGAAAAACCCTAATTTTTAACAGCATCGAAAAACCTAAGTTTTGAGAATTTCAACCGTTGGATTATGCTATATTTTTGTTATGTTTTGTATATTGTTCTTAGTGAGATAATTTAAAAATCTCATAAAGATCCAACCATTAAAATACTCAAAAGTACGTGATATTTCCAACTGTGTCCACAGAAACGCTAATTAGAATAGTCATACGGCGTCATGGATAAGTTTTTATCTAGCCGTTGGATTGAGTTGAAATTGTATTATGATTGTCGAAACATTATTATGAAGTTATTGTAAAAAATTCATAATCATTGAAGATGTTTACAATTGTTTTCTGATCACTAAAGTTCGATGATGAAATTTCCAATTTTAAGGTTAACAATATGTTTTGGGCTCATATGCTAATAGTTTCAAGGTTATTACCAATGGGCCTGAGAACTTCATATGTAATGGAACATATATGTGGACTTTTGTTAACCATGACATAGTCAGCCCAATGCACCAGGCATTGACGAATTCGTTGTCTGGGTTCTGATTAAACCAACTCGAATAAAATTTGACCTTTTGGACTCAGAAGTACTTGAGCGCCATTAAAGAGCCTCTAATACAGAAGTCAATTGTGTCTACAAGGTATTTTACTTCCATCATGAAAACCTTCAACCAATGACGATGCATTGTTCAAAAGATGAAGGTATAACTTCTACGTTTTAAGGCAACATATTGATTTCAGACGATGTAATGCTCTGAAGGAAGTTTTTGAAACATTCATGAAATTTTCCCCCCGAAAATTTGAATGTTCATTGGAATTTAAAACACTTGTAATATTGGCTCAAGTAGTAACAATATAAAGTAAATGTATTTAGTGAGCATGAGACAGAGACGTAATTCTGATTCATTGGAATGAGGGTTGAACGCTTGGTATAAACATTTACTAAGTATGGTACAAGTGATGGAATACAAGTATCATATCATAGCAGCCAACTACAAGATATATAGAGAGTTCAAATAACAACAAACTCACTATATGTTAAAAGAAGGTCATACCCCCGCTTGTCAACTTCAGTGGCAATAAGAAACTTGCCCAATTGATATACTTACGTTTTGATAAGTTTTTATTAATTATGTTTATTCAACTGAATTTTGTATGATTTGATCCTGGAATATTGGTTGTATGGTAGTTTAGTAAACATTTTCTTTTTTTTAATTTAAAATAAAGAAATTTTTTATGCGAAGAACTAAATTCATAGTTTGTACTTATGAAATGAAAAGTATATCATTTTCATGAGACTGAAATACTCTAAAGCACCTGAGATATACTCATAAGTACTTGAGTTAAAAGGATCATTCTACATTATGATGAAAAGTATATCATCCTCACGAATTGTAACACTCTAAAGTAAATGATATAAATTTTCTTTTGTTACGTAATAAGGCCACACCACTTATTACACGAAGCTCTTAAGGAAATATATTAATCTGCTTATTGAATTGTTTCCTTATGTAATACCATGCGATGATTGGATCATTACAGATAATAGCCGAACGAAAAAAATGCTCAATCTTTGTTGCAAAATTAGTAAAAGTTACATGAGCTCTATAAGAACCAAGAGCTAGTCACACTTTGTTAAGTTTCTACGAAGTCTGTGCAAAAGGTTATTGAACGAAAACTAACCGTGAGAATGGGAA
This sequence comes from Papaver somniferum, assembly GCF_003573695.1. Taxonomy (NCBI): domain Eukaryota; kingdom Viridiplantae; phylum Streptophyta; class Magnoliopsida; order Ranunculales; family Papaveraceae; genus Papaver; species Papaver somniferum. The sequence continues at coordinate 29,360,794 of NC_039361.1, read as the reverse complement.
TCATCTACAAATTACGTCCAATGACTGTGAAAGGAATCACATTTTAGAGAAAATAATGAGTCAATTAGTCTAGTGAACTGTAAATCACTAATACTTGATTAATTGACAATATAATGTTGGGAATTGACTCACTCAGGTTTTGACATAACCATAAAGACACTTTGGTTGTGATATGATGTTTTTTTTTTGAAAGAACTCAAATGGACATCCTTTTATTTGAGTTAACAAGAAAATGGGAATCACAATGATTGAAAGAATGCAAAGTCACGACATCTCTCACAATCAACTCTTTCTAAAGTACCAGAAACACCACCTCCCCTCCCATTATACTTTCAAAGTAATAAAGCATGTAACTTATTTTACAAAGTCATTCTTTAGTAAAAAGGATTGAGACCATCCTAAGATGCAAATGGTAAATAACCCATTTTTTCAAAAGAAACAAGGTTATATTTGTGGACATATCCATACAGAATGCAGTCCATTCAAGTGAATTATGGCTCTGATGGATAATTCGAAGTGTTGAATTAATTATTGTTCACAAGAAATTATGCGTTTTTGAAACAATTCTAGCACATATTATACAATTTAAGGTCTCACCAACCTTTTTATTGCTAGATATTTTACATCAAAAGGACTTGATGGATATTGCACGTTTAATAGGATCATTGTAGAGCATCCTATACCCCATGGTCTCGCAGAGGCTACCACCATAGGTTATATATGGTGTCTAAAGGTAGGTTATGCGTAACAACCTTCCTACAAATGCTTGGGGGGATATGCAATATTATACGCATATTCACTTATTTGTTTTAGAACCCACAATTAGTCAACCATTTTTGCGTACCAGTTGGTACTAGTTATGGGCCTGACATTTGTGTTCTTACGCATTTTTGGTTTCACTATATATGTGCCATTACGATTCCACATCGTACTATGATGGGTCACGAAAATGATTAAGTAATATTGTTGGATATTTACTCTCAACAATTATCCGCATTTTAAAACCTTTGGCAGGAGATCTCTTACCGCTAGATTTGCGGGTGATAGGCACATTTTTGTGTCTTATATAATCTCAATTGTATATATTATTAGTGCTCGATTTTATATTTATTATGGCTTTTTATGTCCATGTAGGTATTTTGGAGAAATAAGCTTTTGCGGCGAAATTGGCGAAAAAAGTGGTTTTTGCGCTCGTGGGAGAAAATTACTATACGGACTCTCACTTTGGATAAGGGGTGACCTAATTACTAAGGGGCATCCATTTCCAGGCAGATTCTAAAGGGAGACCAGCACAGGATAGGGGGAGGTCACTTTCTTCTCAAAATTCGAATATTTTTTGGCGAGAAAAATAACCAATGAGCAACCAAATTTTCGTTTGGATTTCGAAGATGTTTGAGTGAGATTCAATCGCGGAAATTTGCTGGGCTAGACGTGATTCAACTAAACAAGCTTGGTATGTGCGCTGGAATCAATCGAATTGGGCTGGATAATCCAAAATAAGGAAACAGAGTTTGAGTTTTATACGGGTCTCTGTTTGGGTTGATTTTTGGTAATTCAGGGAGACTAAAAGCGTGAAATTGTTTCCTAAGGTAGTATTCTATCTAAGGAAGAGTTTAAGACAATCGGAAAAGCTCGGAATTGGTTAGGGAAGTCGGCAGAAGAGATTATTGCCGTCACTTGCACGTAAAGAAAAAGCGATAATTAGTCGCTATTTTTAGGTTTCTGAGTAGTATAAAAGGTGTGTTTAAGTCCCAGGAAAGGTAACGAAGTTATTGGAGCAGTCGCAGAGGAGTTAGAAACACTACAGAGCCATATTGATCAAGTTGCAGGAAACCGTCTTCTGCTGCTGCCGCTGCTGAATAACATCCGCTGCAAATAAGAACAGCGTCTCAAATTTGTAACGCTGCTACAGTAAATTCTTTGTAACAGTCAGTCATTTGTCTTGCAACGCCATTACATCGTTGCAAACATCGAGTGTTATAGTTTTTCATCTTTAATCAACTTTTGAGCAACAAACATGTATTTTGAGAAGTGATTAATATGAGGAGCTAAACCCCATTGCTGAGGCGATAGAGGAAGCTATTTTTCCAACAAGAAGTGATATATTCTATTTTATTTATTTATTTGCAATTATTTTATGATTATTTGCCTTGGTTGAAAATTGTTTGAATGATCCTTGTTAAGCAATTGTGATTTCTTTTGATAGAACATACTTGGACCTAGGTTTTTGATGTTCTATGCTTTGGATTTACACTTGTTATTTTGAGAATTTACTAGTTGCAATAAGTTAGAATCAACTTGAACGAGAAAATTGCATAAATATAAATATTGGGATTAAATCACTTTGAACTTGGAAAATAGTGGAATCTTAGCCTCAGTGTTCTTTTAATATTGATATCATCTTTGATTGAGTTTGTGACAATTTTTAGTTTGTTTTCTATTTTAGTTTTAGAATTTAAGTCTATATTTTATCCTTCGCAAGTCTGAGAATCGAACCACTTTTACCACTATCTACAAATCACATCAGCGGGTTATCACTTTGATGAGACAGTCTTCCCGTCATTAGGGGGAGATAAGAATAAGTATTTTCTAAGGTAACGACAGGAATTGTCGTGGTGTGTTCCTATTGTGTCTCATATTGATTATTGTACTCCACAAATGTAAAAGTGAAGTGAACAAATAATCGATTTTCAGAATGTACATTGATGTCGCTAAAGTGATGAGATCACACATACCAGCTGCAAACCTACCTGTAAGGTTACAAATCCTCAATAAGGGAATATACACCATAGACTAAGGTGTTGCAACTACACTTAGTGGAAGTGTGGTTGAGGCCGTGGCTCCATAAAGGAAGTTGGAGAGACCACTTGGTTCGATCAATCCTCACCTAGAAAGGAAGTATGTGAGGAAGGCACAACTTACTTATATCATCAGAAATAATCTCATAAGATTGTCTCTGAATATGTCCATGAATCAAACTGGAGGACGCTCCGAAGTTTAATGATTCCAGAGAACGATGACATCTCAAGTGGATTATTAGAACGCTCATGAGTCAATGGAAATATCATGCGAGCATATTGATGATTAATTTCATATACACTTTCTTAAGAAAATAGAGCAAGATAAGATCGAACCAAGCTCCTTGTTTCTTAATGTCAACGAAGAGCATATTTGTCCAATACAATCCAGGTAAAACTTGGATCTTTGACAAATATACAGGTATTTGGTGTGGTAGTGCTAACCAACCAAGTGTAAATCCTATTGGACATACATGATTAATTTGTCACAAAGCATAATGAGAAGAAAGAAGTCTTAAAGGATAAAGACTCGCCTTGTGGTGCGAGGTTTCTCACAAAACCCTGGAATTGTTCTCTTGTAATGAACTTTATAGCGTTCCGCTACTTAGTTATCTTGGTAAGAATTGAAAATGCAGCATATGTATGTGATTGTTACGAATCTCTAAAAGAATCAAGAGATAACAGATATTTATAAAAATACTTGATAGCCTTTTGTTTCCCAAATCAAGTGACTCTAAACCACAGAGTGCGTTTACAGTTAGATATAACGCTCACTTATAGATTGAAGCAATCAGGCGGATGTGGTATACCCGTCTAAGTGACTATTTGATTTGGAGGGGATAGACAAGTAAGTTATTTTCATTGCGTATTCACAAGAAAGTTTCTGATTTGGAATTGTAGCTATCTATGTCGATGATACAGACATGATGGGTACTCTTGATGTAATAAGAAACCTTAAAAGCTATTTGAAATCCGAATTTTAGATGAAAAATCTGGGGAAAGCTCGACCGAATACTGAGCTTGTGGTATATTATTCCACCAGTTTGCATATGTTTAAAGTTGTCAGGCAATTTAATAAAGATATGCATCCTGATAGCACTCCCATGATTAGTCGAGGTTCAAATGTTAGTAAGTGACCATTTCTTCTAAAGGAAGATGACGAATATTTTTTGGGGATGAAATTCCCATATCTAAGTACAATATACGCATTGTTGTACTTAGTATCGTAATATACTCGATTAAATTTTACATCCTCGGGGAACTTGTTAGCTAGATATAGCTCAGCGCCAATGCAACGTATTTGGAATGGTACATTGAATGTAATCATGTACTTAAAAGTAACCATTTACATGAGTTTGTTTTATCCCTGCAAAGACATAAAAAGGAATTCTAAAGGAACTGCAATCCAAAGGTTGTTGATTATGAAGGTGTTTATAGGCAAAAACCGTTTCTGCTGATTTTGGTAATTTTGGTGAGTGAGTGAGAAACAAATCTAAACCCTAAACAAATGTACTGCACGGGAGTACTTTAGATTCGAGAGATCAATCTATACAAATCTGGCCTAAACCAAGAAATGGCCGTTCCGGATTTGCTTCGGTCACAAAGAGGAGGAGAAGGGCTGGTTTAAGGAGGGAAGCGAAGAGAGTGTTGAGACCAGAGAAGTTCTGGAAGAGTAGTGCTTTACTTGTATCAGAAGATGAAAGCTTTGAGAAAGCTAGCAAAAGTTGCCTTTCTGAGTGTTGTATTTCTCCCTGACCAAAAACTTGTTTTTTGGTGGAAATAGGTAAAACCTATTTATACAAGTCCAAGCGAAAGGTACTCTGGCCTCGTAAGGAAAGAAACGGATGAGTTAAATGGGAAGAGGTGGCAACGCCTGGCATTGATGGAATTTGATAGAATTGATGTTCCATAATGAAAGAGCGTTTCACCATTACTCCCTGCATTTACTAACCGTTTTATTCTTATGACACTGTCTTGAAACGGGCATTTGTGTATTCCGCACGCTGTAGACCGCCAAACCAATACCCTAATAAGCATCCCCCAGTTTGTGACATACGTTTCGATGTCTCGAGTGTCTTCGTGGAAAACATGTAGCATGTCGCTGGTGCTTGATAAGTTGAGCCTGAGAAACTTGTCGGTTCAGTGGTGACCTTCGACGGTCGAGATTTTGCATCTCAAGAGAAATCGTGGCCTTTGATGTAGGCGCGGCATGCCAAAGTGCAAGTGTTGCACAGCATGTGCCAATGTCATGTGTGGCATGCCTTGGCCCTAGGTTGCACATCGGGTGAAAGTGGTAATGCCAAAGTGCAAGTGTTGCACGGCATGTGCCAATGGCATGTGTGGTATGCCTTGGCCCTAGGTTGCATGTCGGGTGCAAGTGGTAATGCCAAAGTGCAAGTGTTGCACGGCATGTTCCAATGGCATGTGTGGTATGCCTTTGCCCTAGGTTGCACGGATTGGCATTCCAAGTTGCAAGGGTTACACGGCATGTGCCAATGGCGCGTGTGGCGGCTTTGTCCCTAGGTTTGCACGGCTTGGAATGCCAAGTTGCAAGGGTTGCACGACATGTGCCAATACCGCGTGTGGCGTCTTTGGCCCCAGGTTTGCACGGCTTGGCATGCCAAGTTGCAAGGGTTGCATGGCATGTGCCAATGGCGTGTGTGGCGGCTTTGGCCCTAGGTTTGCACGGCATGGCATGCCAAGTTGCAAGGGTTGCGGCATGTTCCAATGGCGCGTGTGGTGGCTTTGGCCCTAGGTTTGCACGATTTGGCATGCCAAGTTGAAAGGGTTGCACGATATGTGCCAATGACGCGTGGGGCGGCTTTGGCTCTAGGCATGCCAAGTTGCAAGGGTTGCATGGCATGTGCCAATGGCGCGTGTTGCGGCTTTGGACCTAGGCATGCCAAGTTGCAAGGGTTGCACGACATGTGCCAATGGCGCGAGTGGCGGTTTTGTCCCTAGGCATGCCAAGTTGCAAGGGTTGCACGACATGTGCCAATGGCGCGTGTGGCGTCTTTGGCCCTATGCATGCCAAGTTGCAAGGGTTGCACGTCATGTGCCAATGGCGCGTGTGGCGGCTTTGGCCCTAGGCGTGCCAAGTTGCAAGGGTTGCATGGCATGTGCCAATGGCACGCGTTTTTGGCATGGTTGCCATTTTGTGCAATGGTGGTGCGTTTTGGATTTTTGGAATGGTTAGCGTGATGATAGTGCGTTGCTTTGCGGTTTGGCACGGTTGCCATATCTAGCGCAATGATCGCGTGTTTGTTTGCGGTTTGGCATGGTTGCCATATTTAGTGCAACGGTTGCGCGTTATTTGTAGTTTTGGCTTGGTTGCCATATTTTGCACAATGATTGCATGGTACATGCAATTGCTATGTTTTTTGTGATGAGTGAACGGTGCGTGCATTTGGCATGTTTGCCATGCTTTTGCGCAATGATACGTGTATTTGGCATGTTGCGTGACATGTGTGAGTGGCATGATTGCCATGCTTTTGCAGAGTGATTGCACGGTACGTGCAATTGCTATGTTCTGCGCAATGACTGCACGGTGCGTGCATTTGGCATGCTTGTCATGCTTTTTGCGTAATGGTTGCGCGGTATGTGTGAACTTAGGGTTTCGCGCATCGAAACCCTAATTTAGTATTTGAAAAAGGGTACCCTGGTAATTTTTACATAAGCGCGTTAAATGCTCTAATAAATGTTCTAGTGTCACCGGTGACGTCATGCTATACGTGAGGTTTAACGGTTTTACCCCTTGTTCTAAAACCACAATCAACATTAAGTCCTCTGCTTAGCTTGGAATAGGGGCTTTGTTGCGAGGTAAGCATAAGATGGTGACAGACGAGGATAGAACTGAGACAGTAAGTCGTGAAAGAGGGCCGAGGAGATTTGTCTGACCTTTTTCGAGATGTAAGTAAGAATGCACAATCCTCGCATCTGGTAGCTTTGCACAAATTCCAGTACGACTAGGCGTCTTTGGGTCCAGGCTTTGGAACGCGAGGCGGAGCTGCTAGCATAGACTTGTCACGAATGGGGCTTGTCAGTACAAATGGGCTTAGAATGGGCGAGGGCCGTTTGGAAGAGCACGACGTTGGCAAGGAAGGCATGGCCAGCGCGGCAAGGCAAGGCCGGGATGGAAGGCGTTGGCAAAGAAGACATGGTTGGCGCGGACTGGCAAGGATGGCGCGGATTGGGTGGCTGGCGCGGATTGGGCAGCTGGTGCGGATTTTTGCAAGGAAGACATTGAGTGCTTGGTAGGGCAGGTGCTAGTAAAGAAGATGCGTGCATTTTTGGAAGTGTCAAACCTTTCTATTGCGGGCCCGAATGCATTTCTCCATGCACGGCTTTGAAAAGGGAATCCTTCCCTTATTCGAAGTCCCCAACTATCAAGCATATAGAAGAGTTATCCACCTTTTATTTTGTACCTTTGCTTCTTCATATCTTTGCATTAGCAGCAAAGTGGTAAGGCGAGTTAGCATTCCACGTATGTCTTCCGGCGCTTCTTCTTTAATTTTTCTTCCTTATTATTATTTTTTTTGTGCTGGTGCAAAAACTCCAGTTGTATATACACTTCGCATGAATCCGTAGAAAATACTTTTCTTCCATATCTTCGTGGAACCTAGTCGTAAATGTGATTCTCATGAACCTGTAGACTTCTGTCATGAATACTGCGGCAGTCTGTTTGTGAAAACCTAGTTTCTTAGAGTTTTCTCTTATTTTGGTGTAGCTGTGTGATAATTTCTTCTCGTCTTGCTTTTTTGGTGTAGATACCTTGTTAGCAAACAACACAAGAAACTCCGATAAGATGTCACCCGAGCAAAGTCTTGCTTCACCAAAAGACGTTGGTAACTCTAAGCCGAACACGGATGATGACTTCTTCACAAATCCCCTTGCCGCAGCCCGGAAAAATCATCCCAATTTAGTGTCGATCCTCTTGACCGGTTCGGAAGATGAAAGGAGGACCCGTTCAGTCCGACCAGAGAGTGTAATACGGTTTTGTCTTCATAGAGGATAGTATTCTGCTTCCCATATTGACTTTAAAATGTGTCAAATCCCGTTGCGCTCCTTCGATAAATAGATTGAGTTTATGGTGAGCCAGAACACATAAGTGCTAATTTGACCCGAGCGCAGATCACTGATGCTGTTAGGGCCTCTGCAAATCTTCAAATTAGGAAGGATATCCCTGGTTTAGTTGCCTTTATCTCCATATGGTGTGCGGACACTCATACATCCGTATGTAGGTGGGGTGAAATGACTTTCTCCTTAGAAAGCGTGGCTCTTCTGCTGAATCTTCCCGTAACAGGAAACCTCAATATCCAACTATCAGAAGATGAAGAAAAGATGCGAGCCACTCTTGTTTCTAAGTCTAAAGATTTCGTTCAGAGAGAGAACGACAAGTGTTTCTACGGCTAGTGGGTGTCCCAATGGTTCCCGGATGAGTTGGATCTGAGTCAAAAGAATAGTACACTTCATATTGCGGCATTCTTGGCTCTCTGGTTGTCTAGGGATGTTTTCGATGACGGCTCCGGCAAGAAATATATAAGACAAAAACTTCTGATGATTGCCATAAAGTTAGTGAAAGGCGTAGTTCTCCCCACTGGTAGCTTGTTCCTTGGTTCTCTGTATACGCATCTGGATCACCTGGTTGCGGACATGCGTGTTTCAAACGGTTATATGAAAGTGGACTCGTATTTCCATGTTGCCTTCCTTCAAGCGTGGTTGTGGGAGCATTTTGAGAAATATGCTCCGAAGCCGTTGACTTCACTTCCCGCGAGTTGGGGTGGCTCCAGAATACTCCGATGGGTGAACAGGCGTCCAAGAGTCGGATCATTCCTTGATAAGTCGCGCGAAGTCAGTTTTTACCCGTGGGCTTCGGTGCATGCGTCCGTAGTCAAGTTAACACCTTTGCTTCTGCTCCAAATATGACTTTGCTTTTCGAAGGTAACATGCGTGTTGGTGAAAACTTGTTTATGCGGAGTTGCACGTCCGGTTGTATGCTGTCTTTCTTTATGGGGTCTTACTATCCGCGGTTTTGTGAATCACATGGTGGCGAACGCCCGTTGTAGACCCTCCCCTGAGGTTTTGACAAAGCATCCAATGTTGAGGGATCCTTCTGCAACTAAGCGAAAGTCACCTGGTAACGTGGACAGTCCCCAGGTGAAGGAACGAAGGTCGGAGAATCGCGCTGGTGGATTTCGGTCGGTTTAGACAGACTCGGCGACCCTGGTGTCTTTCAATTCTTCCAATATTCAGGTAGGTGTCGCCCCTGGCTCAACTAAAACGTGTAAATCTTCATTTTGTTTCTGAACATTTGCATCTTGTTTCTACCAGGGTTTTGGTAGTGTGAACGCCTGTACTGCGCTTGCTCGTCGTCAGGAAATAATACCTCTTCCGATAGAGGCCGACAGTGTTGAGCCCTCCAGGAAAGAGTCAGAGAAAGACAAGAGTTCAGAAGACGAAGGTAGCTCTTCTAGCAGCAACACTGGATCTTCTTCGGGAAGCGGATCGGTGAGTCCTGCACATGTTTTTATTTTCCCTTCTTTCTTCTTTTTCGAAAACGTCTAACTCAAGATTGCAGGAAGGATCTGATTCCGGAGACGATTCTGAGATAGAGGCTTGTGAAGATTTGCCTTTAGCTGCAGCGACTGCTATTGGTGCTTCGGAGATGGAGGTTGATTAAACGAAAGGCATGAATGCGGCTCGAACAGAGGAGAATACTCTGACGACTGTCAACGAAAGCGTGGAAGAGAACCCCTTGCCGGCTATGGGTATGGTTTCAGGAGCCACTTTCGATCCCCCGTACTTGTTCCCTTATCCAGGTCATGTGATGGTCGGTGGCTTCAATGTGATGGCTAAGTACAAGGTGTTGTACACCAAAATCTGGGAAAAGTATGGACATATCGCCACAACCAGGAAGATCACCAGTCGATTTGTGCTGGTCAAACGTGTGGAAGAAGCTCAGTCTTCCATCGAGGATATGCGCGAAGTGACCGGCCGTACCGTTTCTGAGGATGTCATCGTCAGTTGGAAGTATCGTGATATGTGCGTAGAAAATGAGTTCAACGCTTCGTGGTTCGTTAAGGGCTTTGCTGAGATCCAGAAATTGAAAACCGTAGTGGTCGAGAGTCTTTCTGCAGATAAAATCGCACAGCAGGAGGCAGAAGTCGAAGAATTGTACAAGACGTTGACTCTAAAGAGAGCGTCTATCGAAGATGCAAGGGAGGCTTTCTCCAAGAAGAGCAGACCCCTGTTGGATAACTTTCCTTGAATGTTTCTCTGTCTTTTCCAAACTTTCGCTTAGGTTTTGTTTCTTTTTTTTTTTTGAAACGCAAACAAAGTGCCTAGTTTGAGGTTTGATTGATTTTGATAGGTGGTTGGTATTTTATGAGGATATTGGGTTATTTTGAAATGAATGGTTTTAATAGTATTGCTCAGGTTATGACTTGCGAATAAGAAGATGAAATAGCATGATGGTTTTATCGAGAACCTAAAAAAATGAATCGTATATTCCGTCTAGTCTAGACTTACTCAGTATTTCTGGGTCTTCTGATGAAAACGAGATCCTTCCTGTGTAAAACCGATTTTGTATGTAGTATTTTCGTGACTGCGGAAAGTCCTCAGTCGCTTTTGGAGTTTCCTTGTGACCGAATCGTTTGCTTTCAGTTCTTGTGAAGTCCCCAGCCATCTCTTGCGGCTTACGACTGGTAATCAAGTTGTCTGGTAGTCGAGTTGTAGATCCCCGAATAGATTCCTTGCTTCTGCTATCCTGATGTCTGGATGGAAGTATGAGATAATTTCTGAAAGTTGATATTGTAACCGAAATATCAATCTCCCACTGTGGTCGCCAATTGTTTATAGGCAAAAACCGTTTCTGCTGATTTTGGTAATTTCGGTGAGTGAGTGAGAAAGAAATTTAAACCCTAAACAAATGTACTGCACGGGATTACTTTAGATTCGAGAGATAAATCTATACAAATCTGGTCTAAACCAAGAAATGGCCGTTCCGGATTTTCTCCGGTCACAAAGAGGAGGAGAAGGGATGGTTTAGGGAGGGAAGCTAAGAGAGTGTTGAGACCAGAGCAGTTCTGGAAGAGTAGTGCTTGACTTGTATCAGAAGATGAAAGACTTGAGAAAGATATCAAGAGTTTCCTTTCTGAGTGTTGTATTTCTCCCTGACCAAAAACTTGTTTTTTTGTGGAAATAGGTAAAACCTATTTATACAAGTCCAAGTGAAACGTACTCTGGCCTCGTAAGAAAATAAACGGATGACTTAAATGGGAAGAGGTGGTAACGCCTGGTATTGATGGAATTTGATGGAATTGATGTTCCATAATGAAAGAGCGTTTCACCATTACTCCCTGCATTTACTAACCGTTTTATTCTTATGACACTGTCTTGAAACGGGCATTTGTGTATGCCGCACGCTGTAGACCGCCAAACCAATACCCTAATAAGCATCCCCCAGTTTGTGACATACGTTTTGATGTCTCGAGTGTTTTCAAGGAAAACATGTAGCATGTCGCTGGTGTTTGATAAGTTGAGCCTGAGAAACTTGTCGGCTCAGTGGCAACCTTCGACGGTCAAGATTTTCAATCTCAAGAAGAATCGTGGTCTTTGATGTAGGTGCGGCATTCCAAATGCAAGGGTTGCATGGCATTTGCTAATGACATGTGTCGCATGCCTTGTCCATAGGTTGCACATCGGGTGCAAGTGGTAATGCCAAAGTGCAAGTGTTGCACGACATGTGTCAATGGCATGTGTGGCATGCCTTGGCCCTAGGTTGCACGTCGGGTGCAAGTGGTAATGCCAAAGTGCAAGTGTTGCACGACATGTGCCAATGGCATGTGTGGTATGCCTTAGCCCTGGGTTGCATGTCGGGTGCAAGTGGTAATGCCAAAGTGCACGTCTTGCACGGCATGTGCCAATGGCATGTGTGGTATGCGTTGGCCCTAGGTTGCACTGCATGTGCCAATGGCGTGTGTGGCGGCTTTGGACCTAGGTTTGCACGGTTTGGCATGCCAAGTTGCAAGGGTTGCACGGCATGTAGCAATGGAGCATGTGGCGACTTTTGCCCCAGGTTTGCACAGATTGGCATGCCAAGTTGTAAGGGTTGCACGACATGTGTAAATGGTGCGTGTGGTGTCTTTGGCCCTAGGTTTTCACGACATGGCATGTCAAGTTACAAGGGTTGTACGGAATGTGCCAATGGCGCGTATGGAGGATTTGGCCCAAGTTTTGCACGGTTTGGCATGCCAAGTTGCAAGGGTTGCACGGCATGTGCCAATGGCGCGTGTGGAGGCTTTGGCCCTAGGCATGCCAAGTTGCAAGGGCTGCACGGCATGTGCCAATGGAGCGAGTGGTGGTTTTGGCCCTAGGCATGCCAAGTTGCAAGGGTTGCACGGCATGTGCCAATGGCGCGTGTGGCGGCTTTGGCCCTAGGCATGCCAAGTTGCAAGGGTTGCACGGCATGTGCCAATGGCGCGTGTGGCGGCTTTGGCCCTAGGCATGCCAAGTTGCAAGGGTTGCATGGCATGTGCCAATGGCACGCGTTTTTGGCATGGTTGCCATTTTGTGCAATGGTGGTGCGTTTTGGATTTTTGGCATGGTTAGCGTGATGATTGCGCGTTGCTTTGCGGTTTGGCATGGTTGCCATATCTAGCGCAATGATCGCGTGTTTATTTGCGGTTTGGCATGGTTACCATATTTAGTGCAACGGTTGCGCGTTATTTGTAGTTTTGGCATGGTTGCCATATTTTGCACAATGATTGCATGGTACATGCAATTGCTATGTTTTGTGTGATGAGTGCACGGTGCGTGCATTTGGCATGTTTACCATGTTTTTGCGCAATGATTGCATGGTACGTGCAATTGTTATGTTTTGCGCGATTTTTGCACGGTACGTGCATTTGGCATGTTGCGTGACATGTGTGAGTGGCATGATTGCCATGCTTTTGCGCACTGATTGCACGGTACGTGCAATTTCTATGTTCTGCGCAATGATTGCACGGTGCGTCTATTTGGCATGCTTGCCATGCTTTTTGCGTAATGGTTGCGCGGTATGTGTGAACTTAGGGTTTCGCGCATCGAAACCCTAATTTAGTATTTGAAGAAGGGTACCCTGGTAATTTTTACATAAGCACGTTAAATGCTCTAATAAATGTGCTAGTGTCACCGGTGACGTCATGCAATAGTGAGGTTTTACGGTTTTACCCCTTATTCTAAAACCAACATCAACAGAAGGAACAATAATCTCTTCTCCAACGAAAGTAAGCAGTGGGATATATGGTAGACTATTTTCTGAGTCATTACCGATATTCAGTTTCGAAAAGTACATGACTAAAGGAACTTTCTGGAACAACTCTGAAAGTAATCAGGGGGAGATGTCGACATCAGGGGGAGGATCCAGGGATATGATGTCGACATGTTTTACTTCGAAATTGAAGGTGTGTTGTACTCTTTTTCCCTTCGATCGAGAATAGTTTTTCCCAAAGGGTTTTGTTACTCGACAAGGTTTTTAGCGAGACAACACTAAAAAAATCAAGTATGTTGAACGTTGAAGACACAAAGATCACGTTGATATTACTGAAAATATCTGAACCAAAGAAATGAAACGCGATATTCTCTTAAGCAACGTAATTTCTAGAATCAACAACATGGTCTTATAAACATTCAAGTCACCAAAGTAAAGTGTGATAAACTCCTTTTGAATGCATTAGACTAATGAAAATTATCTGACATCAGGGGGAGCATCTAATGGTATGTTGAACTATTTTCCTTCACCGAGGTTGTTTTTTCCCGTAGGGTTTTGTTACTCGGCAAAGTTTTTAATGAGACAACAACAAACACCGGGAATGTAATTTCCCAGCTAAGGCTATTGTCTTTCCCACGAGGATCTTCTTCCTTAGGAGTTGTGAAGCAACTAGTCAACTTCAACGGAGCAAACTGATCATCTGCAACGGATCACCTTTACTTGCATCTGTCGTGTTGTACTCTTTTCCCTTCATCAAGGTTTTATCCCACTGGGTTTTCCTTGTCAAGGTTTTAATGAGGCAACGTATATGCATCCAACTATGTTCTAAGTTTAATTAATATTGTACTCTTTTTCTTTAGTTCAGGTTTTTTCCCTCTGGGTTATCCTGACGAAGTTTTAACGAGACAATTAACTTAGACTCGTCGATCTTTGAAGATCGTATTGCATGTGAGGAACTACATGTAAAGTACGAGACAACATGTGAAGTACTACATGTGAAGAGTTTTACTAAGGTTTTCCCCGCTGGGATTTTCCTTATCAAAGTTTTAACGAGGCAATTGATTTCGGCACAAGTCACCAAGCAGAGGACAACATTTGAAGAACTATATTCGAAGAATTTTATGTGAAGCACTGTATACGGAGTTCTATTGGACCGCACAAGGGGGAGTGTTGTAGGGCTTACATCCCAAGGATGTGCGGCCCAACTAGGAACCTAGGGTTTCCCTTTACATATATATAAAGGATATTGTATCTATGTAACTCTATTATCCTGATCAATAGAAACCTCTCTTTGTCTCTTTACTTTCTCCATATTTTCCACTGCAACAATTTGTCATTTTTGTCAGTAGTTGTTGTGCCCATTTTGTTTACTATATTAACCAATCGATCATTAGTCTATTTCATCCTGAAAAAACAGAAGAAGTTTACATGATGCTAGTTAGCTTTTCATTAACTCAAGACTCATCAAAATTTTGTTTTTTGATAATCTGCTAAGGAGGAATATTTCGCTAACTGTACATGTTGATTTATCTCATCCCTCTTTCTGTTCTCTTTGAAATACGACGATTGAATCCAATATGCACCTATTCTGGAATTGTCAATTCTCGGCTCGTGTTTGGAGTTACTTCTTTACTCATGCTGATTTGGTTAAGCCTTCGCCCGGGTCGATGATGGACCTTTTCCATCACTGGAAGCGTTTTGCTTTAAATCCAGGTGGCAGGGAGCTTTGGAAACGCCTTCCCGCTAGTATATGTTGGAACCTGTGGATTGAAAGAAATGCGAGAATCTTCCGTGGTAAAAAACGTAATGTGGAGGAGTTTATGGTAGAGTCGAAAATCACATCTCTTCTTTGGGCTAGATGTCTCCCTTCCATGTCTGGTATTAATCTTCACGAAGCTATCTGTAATTGGAAAATGATGTTTTTTGATCCTCCTTAGCGTTGTTCTGTTTGGGTTTTCTTTTTCTTGTTGTGTTTTCCCCCTTGCTTGGTGGCTTAGCTGCATTGCAACCGTGTTCTCTTTGCCTTCCTCTTAATATATCTCTTTATTTACCGAGCAAAAAAAAATAATCAAAATTTTGTTTTGTAATTCTTGTAACAAGCTTGAGACTGGCATCATTAATGTATGTGCTATTGTTTCTTGCTAGTGAAGTAATTTACTCTTCATGTTTTTTCTTATTAGGATGGAGAAGGAAGCAAACTATATTGGATTACTCTTGCTTGCCTCAGCTGGGTACGATCCGCGAGGTGCACCCCAAGTGTATGAGAAGCTTGGTGATGGAAACTCGTCGTCATCAGATTATCTCTCCACACATCCGTCTGGAAAGAAGAGGGCGCAATTGCTATCCTGAGACAAGGTTATGAAAGAATCCCTTAGATGTTTTTAGAGGGTGATTTAATTAGAGGATGATTTAAACTTCAAGTTATCCCCAATCCAGATAAGACTGTAATATAACAATTAAATAATATTGGCTTTTCTTTATTCTAAATCGCATCAGTCATTATTGATTGGCTACCATGCATGGAATCGAATTTTAGTGGCGGGGAAGTTTTATGTAGGTTTTAGGATTTTTGGGGATACAACATGGAATCAAATTCAGGCAGAGGTATCAAAGGCTTCCTCTGAAGAATTAATTTCCAACCCAAATTTGCATTATGACCAAACAATGGGAAAAAAACTTGCTCGAGCATAAGGCATCCCCAACAAAGCTAATAATGAGAGGGACGCCTAAATATTAATCAAGGGTCACTTAAAGTCCTAGTTATATTTAGTTACTAAATTTTAGTAGGACTTGAATTATAAATAATTGTTTCTTGAATATTAAGTTACGATATCATTATATATATATCTTATGGGTTTCCAATAAAAAGTAGTCATTGCTACAATTCGTTATCTCAGTTCAAAAGATTTTAACCCGAAGCGGAAACCCTATTCGTGAAGGTAAGCAAAGATTTAAACGATTCACTCAAAGATCAATTCAATGCCATCAAGTGATAATAATAATAATATCTCAGGTGTTTTTTGGTATTCATCAACTCGCTCAAAGATTAATTATCGAGCACGTCGATTTTTAGATGGTGCACATAGATTTTATCGGGGAGCGTAATGCATATGAAAAACATAAAAACACATTGATTATCGTAGGATTGGTTGTTGGTGGAGTTGTTACTGCTGTATGTGGATCAGAAAGAATTCCTTACTCGGAAAGAATTCATTTAATTTTTTTTATCAAAAGATTTTGAGAGAAAAATTGGAAAAAGCAGTTATAATTGTGTAATAAAAAAATATGAAGGGAAAATTCTTCCGGAAACACATCTAGAAAGTGTCAGGGTTAAATTAATAGCCAAACATATAATCGAAGCTTTACGGAGGGGATTAAGATATGAACAAGTAGGGAGTGATCTTGAATACAACAAAGAAGTTCACGATGTCGAGAAAGCGGTTCAAGAATTCACAGGTCAAGCAAAGAAAGGTTCTAAAGTTGTTACTTATCATTTAGAGGGATTAGATTGGGAGATTTTGGTTGTTGATGAACCAACTGTCAATGCAATTTGTATGCCTGGTGGAAATATTGTTGTTTTCACTGGTTTGCTTGATCGCTTTTGTAGGATCAGAATCTCGCAACGACAATATTTCAGCGAAATTATCAACAACACAATACAACAGCGTCGCAGAACAATTTCAGGAAGAACATAATAAATGACGTCAGCTAAGATCATGAGAAAGATGTGATAGTCATGCGAAAATTAGAGAGCTTGCGAAATTAATATTTGTAAGGTTGCGAGAATGTCGCAAATCATACCCGAAAATAAAGGACAGATTAGCTGTCATCCACTATGTATTTCCCTATAAATAATCGTTCAAGTTGTAAAGAAAGGAGAAAGATCTTTTTTGAGTAAGAAACAAGTAAATAGGAGAGCGAAAGTCTAGAGCAGAGATCATTATTGATTTCTTTATCTTTTCTTGTAAGAACATTCAAAGATTGATCAATAAAATTAAGAGTGTAAACCTAAAAATGAGTTGATTAATAATGAAATCATATGAGGGGTGTAGTGTAGGATTTTTTGCAACTACATAATGACGCTAGAAACAGGGAAGTATTGAAGATTATTCTAGAAAAAATCTGAAAATTAATATTGAGATTTGTGAAAATTTAGAGTGATTGATTAAGAATTTTCCATAATTTCTTGCAATATTGTTAACATTGAAGAAATGGCTAGAAGAAGAAATACATCCGAACAACCGACTACTGTTCGAAGAAGCAAGAGAATTGCTGGAAAAGAAAGAAGTGAAATAGGAGAATCTACTAGAATGAGAAGTAATAAAGAAAATCAAATTCAACCACCAATTCAACAAACACTAGTTCAAGGGAGGAATACGGATTATGATAGGGTGAGCATACACACTTGGCAATCAAATTCGGCAGAAGAAGTAGAAGAAGAGCAACAAAACAGAAATTATAGACAGGAAGAGAGAAATCAAGAAGAAGATGAAGGAATAATTCATGGAGATGAGGAAATTGGAGCGTTGGAAACGTTGAGACGAAGAATACATGAAGAAAGAAGAGCTGAGGCAGAAGAACGTGCAAATTTAACATGGCAAAATCACGAATTAAGGATGGAGAATATAAGACTACAGAATAGAAGATCGAGAAGCATTACAAAATCATATTCAAGCTCGACTAGAAGAGAAATGAGGCGAAACTCATCGACAATCAATGCTGGAAATGATATTCAAGAAGAAATATCAAATCCTAATGAAGAATATCGCAAAAATAGAGAAAGAGCTGATGATCGTTGCGTTCCACAAAATGAAACTTTTGATGATGGGAAAAATGGTGGAAATCAAGATAACGGACAACATCAGGGACAAAATGACCAAGATGGCGAAGGAAATTGAGAGGAAGGAAGAAGAATTTTACATGAGAGAGAAAATCAAAGAAATCAATAGACAATTAAAGAAGAAATTGAAAGACATTATGCTGAACAAACACGTTTAATCTGCGAACGTGAAAGATTGAGAGCAAAAATGGAAGAACAATAGCTTCAGAAGACAATTCGCCAGAACAATCACGACAATCGAGAAAGAAAACGTACACAAAACCGGAATAACGGTAATCTCAATGAGGAGTATGATAGAGTAAAGAGGATGGATGAAAGACAACGAATTGAATTGATAAGAAATGAACAAAATCATGGAGGGGAAAATGAAAGGCATCATCATATGCGAATTCAAGATAGAGATGAGGAAGAGAATCGCAGAAGAAGACGAGATGAGGATAATGAAGAAGAAATGCAAAATTTCGCGAGAGAAGATAGACATGAACGCAGAAGAAGAGAGGCGAAATTAAAGAGACCAATGGATCAAGATTCAGGTGTAAATAAACAAATCTTGAAAGAATTAGAAGAAATGAGAGGAATGCTAAATAATAGAGGAGAAGTAGGTAGAAGACAATTGGATGAAGCAATAGAAGAAGCTGCGAAAACTCCATTTACAAGGGAAGTACAATTAGGAGGAATACCACCGAAATGCAATTTGCCCGCATTAACCAGCATTTTTGATGGAACAACTTGTGCAATTCAACACATTAAAGCCTATGTGAGGTGCATGTTACAATGGGAAAATCATGACCGTATTGTGCAAATATTTCGCATCCAGCTTAACAGGAGAGGCGTTAAAATGGTTTGAAGGTCTACCAAAGAACACAATAACCTCCTTCAATCATTTGCAGACTACATTCTTGGGGGCATATATAAGTAATAATTCCTCGCGACCTGGTATAGAAGATGTGTTTGGATTAAAACAAAGGATTGGCGAAAGTTTGAAACACCTGACTAAAAGATGGAGAACTATGTGTAGCGAAATGGCTGGCCGTGTAGATGAGAGATATCTTATATTATCATTTATCAATGCTATGTTTGCAACAAACCTATTGTATGTCCAAATTTTCAGAGTCAAGAATACGATCACAATGACTGAATTGCGAGAACTTCAAGAAGAATACATTGCTCTAGAGGAAAGGCAAAATGAAATGGAATCATATCCAGTTGCGAACACCAGCTCACAAACAGCGAATGCAAGCTTATTACCCAAGCTAATAAACACAGTGGCGAATACTTCGCAAGTACAACAAGAGAAGGTGACAAGTAACAATCAACAGAAACTGGTGGCTATGGGAAGCCGAGATCAAGAAGAGTATGAAAGAGAAAGAAATTTCTACAATCGTGGTGGAAATAACAAGATTCAAAGACTCGATCAACCACAAGAAACTTATGGAGGTCAAAGACAAAACTATAATAGAGGACAAGGAGGTCACAAGGTAGTATGGGAAGAAATCAAGATGCCACCTCTAAATGCAAGTGTGGAGAAGATATGGGAAGCTATAATCTTGATGGAGAATATACCAACACCATGGAACATGGGAACGGAACCACCTCCAAACCACAGAAGTCATGAGTTTTGTTCTTATCATCATTTTCATGGACATACAACAAATGATTGCAGAAATGTAAAAAGAATTATTTTGAGAATGATAGATCAAGGAAAACTAAACGACTTTCTGGTAGGGCATCCACAATCTCAACCACTGCCACCACCACCAGAGCATCACAAAGTGAATACGATGAAAAAGAAAGAAACATTCTTCATAGAAGTTGGTGCAAAAGCAAAAAATCTATTCTGTCACTCTATCGTACATTCATATAAGACAATTGAAGATTTTCATGATAATGTTTTGAGTAGAGTGTTCGCAAGAGATAATGATGGAAGAGAAATTATGAATATTGCGAAAATCTCGCCACTAGAGGAATGGCAGAAACAGATCATTTCTTTTACCGCAGAAGAAATTCCCGAAGGAGAAGAGGTGCATGACAATCCATTGGTAGTAAAATTAGAAATTAATCCAAAACCGAAAGAAGATGAGGATGATGAAGCTGAAGATTCATGGGCAATAATAGAATTCTAATCGATACTGGAAGCTCTGTGAACATCTTATTTTATCATACTTATAAAACCATGGGTGGAAGAGATGATGATCTTATACCATCAACATATAAGATATATGGTTTTAATGGTACTGCTAACAAGCCTAAAGGGGAGGTTACTATGCGAATTCCATTGAAGGGAATATCTTCTGAAATCTTATTCTGTGTCGTTGATGTAGAATCACCCTACAATGCGTTAATTGGTCGACCTTGGCTACATGGGATTCTAGGTGTAGCTTCAACTTTCCACCAGTGCATCAAATTCCCTCACCCCAGTGGTGTAGGAATCATAAAGGGAGATTGGGTTGAAGGAAAGAGGTGTTACGAAACTGAGATAGAATCTTGCGAAGGAAGAGCAAACAAGAAGGAAAACTGGCGACACAAAATCAAAGATACACAAAGAAGTGAGAGGTTGATGGTGGATGCAATCGAAAGGAAAGGAGAAGAGATGTTGCGAAACTAATGCTAGCTCAGAATAAAAATGATGAACATACCACTACTAAGGAAGCAGTAGCAGAAAATAATAAAGAAGCAGAGGATGACAAAGGTAATAAAAACAAGAAATGTATGAATGATTAAGTTGTTGCGATACTCTCGCAATAAGCAAAATTCTCAAAAATACATTTGATTGAATGGCAAAATTGAGATTGCGAAATTCAGATACAATATGATGATTTGCGAGACTCTCGCAGAGATAATGAATTTTACAGAAATAATCAGAAAAAATGACAAAAGAGAAAGAGGCGAACCTTTATGGCGTACACCCTAGTTCGCGAATACAATTTCGCAAGAGGCAAATGTAAGACCTAAAGTACGTCATATAAGGGGGTACCTGTTGCATGGCTCAGGGAAAGGCTACACCGCCACCGGAACCTGAGTCATGGAGATTTGGGGTCAATGAAGCCCATCCGGGAGAGGCACCTTGGATTCTCAGCTTAAGCATATGACTTAGGTTGGGCGACTAAGGTAATAAGGACTCTCCCAAGGAGTGCAGATCTGATCAAGGCGCCGAGGTACACGGTTGAGTCAAGAGTGCCAGAGACGTTTGAAGCGTACTTTGCCATTCTTGACAAGTCTTGGCTTATACTGCACTCGGCCTGAAGAAAACCCCACTTAGGGTGCAGTCTCGTAACCATAACCTATAGGTAAAAGGGATAAGAGGCTGCGAAAACAACTGGTTGTTGTTAAGACTGGATGGGAGGAGCTAACCTTGTATGGTAGAAGTACGCCTCCTTGAAGGGGCAACCAGGGGGAGATAAGGGCGGCACCCTCCATTAGGGAGCTGATAAGTGTCTTAAGACGCAAATGTCATGAGGCTTTTTATTCGCAAGGATATTAAGGCTTGTCATATTTGTGCAACAATCCTGAAGAGGCAATAATATAAAAAAAAAGGATAAGACGAGATCAATGGGTTTTCGCATGAAAGTGCGAAGACGTCCTGCGATTTCGTCGCAAGACGCAATGTCATGGGGCTTCATTTTCGCAAGAATATTTAGGCCTGTCATATTGTCGCAACATTCCTGAAGAGGCCATAATACAAAAGAAAAAGTTAAGGCAAGATCAATGGGTTTTTGCATGAAAGTGCAAGGACGTCCTGCGATTTTGTCGCAATGACAAGAGGTGGCATAATAAGACCTTTAATTAGGAAGGAAAAATAAGAACACATGATAAAACAAAATATTATAAGCATTCGTAACAGATTATTTTTTTGCAAGAAAGATAATGAGAGGCAAGTATGGGAATCAATACACAAGAAGCATTATCTTTCATCAACAAAATATTAAAAGGAAAAGTTGATTCCAAAGTTGGTTGAAAAATGTAACTCGCAAAAGTGATAAAAATAAGACAGTTCAAGAAGACAAAGCTAGATAAGAAGCTCAAGCTTCAGTATTAATTTCAGTAGCAGGAGATAACAGAAATTCTTCGCCAATATTCTCGCAAGCCTCTCCTTCATTTCGGTTTGATCTTCGCCTTGACTAGCATCTTGATTATCGCCAGCAATTACTTCTTCAGGAGAAATTTCTTTCTCATTTTTAACACCAGCAGATGCTTCTTTAGAAGGAACCTCTTTCATCTTCCAAGAAATTATCCTCTGCACCGCTTTCGTAATCATAATCACTATCAGCAGGACGAGGAACTTCATCATCATCTACTTCTAAAGGATCAATTGATGTAGGAGGAAGAGATTTGGACAATAAAATGTCATTTACAAGGACTTCAGCCCGGAGATGAACTTGACGAAGAAGTGCTCTTGATGATTCCTATCTTGAATATCCTTAAAATAAGCAAGATAATCAAGTCTTTTTCTGCTCGGTCGCGAGAACCAGTAAGGGTAGAGACGAGCAATGCATTTCTTTGCGAATTTTGGCATATTTAGCCTCCAAACAGAAAGAAGAATGAAGATTCTTCTCAGACTCTGCGAAAGATAGAATACAAAATTTCATTAAGATAAGAATTCAGAAGATATGACAAAGAAAAGATAATTAAGGCAGTCAAACTATTATGACTACCTTCCTTTTGCGAAATAAGGTGTTGAATCAAGGACAGACAACTATTTTCCCAATGGTCCATTGCGTCATCAAATTTATCTCCAACTAAACCTTTAAGTCGAGACTGAAGATTTTTCTCTTTAGAAATAAGAAAGGCATTTTTCTTCGCAAGAGAAGAATAAGATTCTTCTAATTTGGAATATTGTTCTTTAAGCTGATTTCCTTTACACTTAAAGCTATTCTACCTTGAATGAGTGTATCTCTTTCAGCGATAGATGACTCTGTTACTTCTTTAAGTTCATTTCTCAAAGAGCGAAGAGATTGCTCTTGGTCATCACATACTTTTTGGAGAATACTAAGTTGTTGCGAAGATATCGCCATCTTGTTTAAATAAGTTCGCTTCTCTTGAGATAAGGTTTTATTCTCATCTGATAAAGTTTCCATCCCTAAATTAGCTTTAGTTAAAGAATAAGAAAGACGAGATACTTCATTACTTAAAGATCTTTCTTTGAACTAATTGGGTATTTTCATTGGTAAGATTATTTATGATCAAGAGAATATGAATAGAGGTTATCTAATTGGTTATATTGATCCATCAAGATTTCTTTATCAACACGGGCTTCTTCAACAGCAGATTCAAATTGATATCTCTCCATTATTCGTTTCGTTTAAGCTTAACATGCGAAAGAGGGATTTCAAGGATAATTAAATATGGGAAGGATAAAACCATTAAAAAGGACAAATTAAAGACACAGATAAGAAAATCATACCTCTCAATTCATCATTCTTCTTGCGAAGATTGTCACGATCCAGCAAAACATTCTGAAGCTTCTGATTTTCGAGACGAAGAGCATTACATTCTTTTTCCAAAGCTTTCTGCGAAGCAGCTCTGTCAGAACCAAATGCTTGCTCAGAATTTCGCAAACATTAGACTTGACAGGATCAATAGAATACTTCTTGGCATCATCCAGAACTTCAGATAAAACTTTGAAGGCAATATTATCCCTTCCACGGTTTCTTTCGAAATAGGAAGAGACTTAGGTAGAGAACTGATAGAGATAAAAGGTTGAGAAACATTCTCAATGGGAAGAGAAGGTTTCATTCACAGAAGGATCAACAAGGGGGGTTTCAGTTATAAAGGTCAGCTGAAGAAATGAAGTCTGAGGCAGCTTTTTCGCGAATTGGAGATAAAGGTTTATCTTGCGAAGATGTCGCAGGAGATTTAGAAGAGATGAGTAAGTGGAAGGAACAGAAGTTGGAACAGTTTTAAGGTGGCGAGATTTCTTGAGAGGTTTATTACATCTTTATCACCCTGCGAATTCAATCCAGATAAGAAACAGAGGCAACAATATTGTTATTAGAAAAGATAGTGTTTCTTACTACCTTCTCATTCGCAGACTTTCTTTTATGCGCAACAACCTTATGCTGCATTTGGGAATGTTAGGGTTCTGAACTGTAAATTAGTGTTGGAGGCGCTTTTGCTGAAATAACAAGAGTATGGGAATCACATAAACAACATCAAATAAGGCAATAAACAAGATCAATTTCAGCAAACCATAAAGAAGAAAAAAAACTAACCTTGATGAATCCATGGAAAACAACTAGCAGGAGATTGTTTCGAAGAAAATTACGAACTATGAAGATCTGCAGAAGAAATAGTATGAAGATGAAGAAGAACTTAAAAGATTGAAGAAGAAAGAAGAAAAGTTGCAATAATGGAATTTGCAGAAGAACGATGAAGTTGCAGAGAAAATAAAAAGAAAGAAAAAGAGAGTGAGAAGAATATATATAGAGGGAATTTCTCCTCGAGAAAAAAACGATTAATACGGAAAGATATAAGCGGTTAAAAAGCAACGTTACAAAAGACGTGTCGAGAAATAGATGGAAGAAAGAATACGTGTGATAAATGCAGAATATGAAGAGGAGACAACTGCGATTTCTCACATCATTCTCTACTTCGCAGAAAAGGTATGAGAAGAGGCAAGATGTAGGATCAGAATCTCGTAACGACAATATTTCCGCGAAATTATCACCAACACAATACAACAACGTCGCAGAACAATTTCAGGAAGAATATAATAAATGACGTCAGCTAAGATCACGAGAAAGATGTGATAGTCCTGCGAAAATTAGAGAGCTTGCTAAATTAATATTTGTAAGGTTGCGAGAATGTCGCAAATCATACCCGAAAATAAAGGACAGATTAACTGTCATCCACTATGTATAACCCTATAAATAGTCGTTCAAGTTGTAAAGAAAGGAGAGAGATCTTTTTTGAGTAAGAAACAAGTAAATAGGAGAGAGAAAGTTTAGAGCAGAGATCATTCTTGATTTCTTTATCTTTTCTTGTAAGAACATTCAAAGATTGATCAATAAAATTAAGAGTGTAAACCTAAAAATGAGGTGATTAATAATGAAATCATATGAGGGGTGTAGTGCAGGATTTCCTGCAACTACAGCTTTGAATCAAATGCTCAAGTAGCTACGATACTTGCACATGAGGTCTGTCTGACATACGAAAACATATAGATTTGGTGTGTAATTTATTTTTTTCCGATGATATTTTCTAATATACGATTGATATATACGTTATTTTCATATCAGGTTGGACATGGCGAGACATGGAGCAGAAAACATCACAAACACTATGTGTTTCGTAATTGTGCGTATCATTCTGAGTCAGTTTGCTAATACGAACGAGATGACTAATCTAGATAAGGCATATAAAACTCTCCTCCATCTACCTTTCTCTCGAAGGTATTTTTATGGTTTCAGTGTTTTTTTTAAGTAGAATTCAACTTGCCATTTTTGCCAGTAATTATATGCCCATTTTGTTTACTAGAGTAACCAATTGATGCCCCTGCTAGTTAGCTTTTCATCTTGTAGCAAGCTTGACATATTTTGTACTTATGTTTCTTGCTGGATATTTTTCTTATTAGGATGGAGAAGGAAGCAGATTATATTGGATTACTCTTGCTTGCCTCAGCCGGATACGATCCGCGCGCGCGCGAGGTGCACCCCAAGTGTATGAGAAGCTTGGTGATGGAAAGTCGTCGTCATCAGATTATCTCTCTACACATCCATCTGGAAAGAAGAGGGCGGAATTACTATCCCAAGAAAAAGTTACGGAGGAAGCCCTTGGCATATATAGGAAATCAAATTCAGGCAGGGGTATCGAAGGCTTCCTTTGAGGCTTTAAGTGAAGAAAAATTGCGCAGAAATTTAATGTTTCTAGAGGGTGATTTAACTTTAAGTTATCCCCAGTCCAGATAAGACTGTACATAACAATTAAATAATATTGGCATAATTGGCTTTTCTTATTTCTTCTAAATCGCATTAGTCATTATTGATTGGCAGCTACCATGCATGGAATGGAATTTTAGTGGTGGCCTGGTGGGGGAGTTCTTGTGTAGTTTTTTTTTTTTTGGAGAATTTCGGAATAAGGTGTTTGTTAAAGTTGATGTGATATATAATCTAAGAACACAAATTTGAATTAGACTCGATATAAGAAAGGAAAAGATTCTCATTTCGAAGCAATTATGAATATCTAGTGTTATAATGCTGGTATCCAACTCAAAATCAATTGGCAATGAGTGGAGAGGTCCTAAGAGATTATAAATCACATGATCTTATATAACCCAACCATGTGGGACTAATAGTCTCAACACGCCCCCTCACGTGTAGCCTCGTTGGGTCTAACACGTGTAACAATAAATTGGGTGCGCCGTCAATGACTCGTCGCAAATAGCCTGCTCTGATACCATGTTAGAATACGGGCATCCAACTCAAAACCAATTGGCAACAAGTGGAGTAGCTCCACACCTTATACGGACCGCTGTATGGTTGCCCTGAATAAAACTAGGCCCGTGTGTGAGTAGGCCCAACGGCCACCCACACAATGTAAGTGCACGTGTTAGGACCCCATAGAGAGAAGCCCTACACGTGAGGGGGCGTGTGAAGGATAGTAGTCCCACATTGCTAATATCCTTTGAGTAAATCAAAATATAATATGAAAGGGACACTCCACTCATTGCCAATTGGTGTTGAGTTGGATGCCCGTATTCTAACATGGTATCAGAGCAGGCTATTTGCGACGAGTCATTTGACCGCGCCTTTACTCCGCGTCATCCGATTTAATTGTCCACGTGTTAGACCCAATAAGACTACACGTGAGGGGGCGTGTTGAGATTATTAGTCCCACATTGTTGGGCAATCTAAGATCCTGCGGTTTATAATCCCTTAGGGCCTCTCCACTCATTGCCAATTGGTTGTTAGTTGGATGCCCGTATTCTAATATGTTATATCACAGCCAAACCATGTATGAGACGTGAGACCCAGTAAGACCCAAGAAGGCAGGGCAACCATACAGCGGTCCGTATAAGGTATGGAGCTACTCCACTTGTTGCCAATTGATTTTGAGTTGGATGCCCGTATTCTAACATCCAGAGTTTCCCAAGTTAACTAATACTCCCTCCGTCCCTAATAAGATAACCTACTTGGTTTTAAACTTTGTCCCATAAATAGATGACCTATTTCACTAATTAAGGATATTTCTAAAACTACCCTTTTAATTGATTATTTTTTCTATAAGAAATATGTATAATTTGATAGTCATGTTTATATTCGTTGCGTAGGTGTTTTAAAATGATTTTCAACGGTATAAAATTTATAAAAAAACCATGGTATAGTTTAAGAGATAAATTGTTTCTAAATTTTACTAATTATTGCTCATAAGGGTATAATTGTACAAAAATAGTTGAATATATTCCACTTTCCTTCTTGCCTTAAAATTTGTGCAAACTACAACTAGGTCATCTTATTATGGACGGAGGGAGTAAATTAATGAAGAACGTACGATGACGGACAGTCTTTATGGAATGAATATCTCTTAGAAATTCAGATGATTCCGATTTTGGAATAATTTATTCACAAAATTGGTTAAAAAGACCAAAATCAATAATTCCTGGGTGAAAAGGACATTTAGATTTTGATAATGTTTAAATAGACAAAAATGTAAAAATAGTCAGGATGTAAACAGTTTCATCTTACCCATTTTCAAATACTTTTTCTTATTTTTAATTTACATCAGGATGCATCCAGTTTCATCCGTGCTATTTTTTAAGTTTAATCTAGGATGAATCCAGTTTCATCCTTACTAATTTTTTGGTGTCCATTTTATCCATAATAATTTTCACTCGTCCATTTGAACCATGTTTTAAAAATATTTGGACAGATGACCTATTCTCTGTAATTTATTGTGAGTGTACAATTGAGTAAGTTAATCAATTGTACACTTATTGTACATGTCTATAGCCTATAGGTTTGTCTTGGTGTTCACTCCTTTTAAATGGATTTGATTCCATTCGGAACCATGTTTTGATATTGTTTTTTCGGCTTCCGTACTATCTTTGTTGATGAAAAGGGCAGTGGATCCACGTTGGGAATGCTATATTCTGGTTTGCATTCTGCTTTTGCTTGTAGTTTTTATTTTTGCATGCGACATGCTGATTGAAACTACCATAGGATACACCTTTCTTTTTCCAATGTAATTTTACGACAATTCGTATGTTGAGGGCAATTCCGCGGCCTTTTTTTTGATTTTTTTTGTCCAAAACTGACCGAGTTTGACTATATTTGAATCATAGTCAAGCCGACCCACTAAACATCAATCTCCACGAGGTTTGAAGTTTTTTATACACACTAATGCCCTTTTCTTTTCTTCTTCTCCCATTCCTAGTTTTCTTGGGATTCCTATTTCAAAAGGTGTGTGAATATGTAATTTGATAACCAAAGAATGTCGTACAGTCAAACACGGTCCTTAACCCTTACTCTTCCTTTTCGAAAGGTGATAGGAATATTTACTTTGGAAACCAAGTATGCTATATAATCGAACACACCAATGTTCCCATCTCTTCTTACATTATAGTGTTCTGCCTAGTCTTTCATAATAATCTTTCAGAGATGGGATCAAGTGATAGGGTTGATGGATTCACTGCTCCATACAATTTCTCAGTTGTTGAAAGTGGAGTTTATAGGTGTAGCTTTCCAGATTCTTCGAATTTCTCGTTCATTCAAACCTTAAACCTTCGTTCGATACTGTGTTTATGTCCTGACCCGTATCCTGAAGAGAGTTTAAGGTTTCTACAATCTAAGAATATCAAACTTTTTCAATTTGGATTTCAAGGAACTAAAGAGCCTTCGGCGGTTTCGAAAGATATGATCACGGAAGCTCTAGAAGTCTTGCTGGATGTTAGAAATCATCCCATATTAATTCACTGTAAACATGGAAAACATAGGACTGGTTGCGTTGTTGGTTGTTATAGGAAAGTGAAAAACTGGTGTTTTCCTTGTGTGCTCCAGGAATACCAACACTTTGCGGGTGCAAAAGCTAGACCAACAGATATAAAGTTCATCGAGAACTATGATGCTTCAAGCTTACGCCAGAGGTTATGCAGTAACCGCCAACAGTGTTTGGTGTAACAAGAAGAAACTGCAGGTGCAAACAATAAGGATATGAATTATTCTGGAGATTCAAATCCTAGTCTTCCTGAATGGAAAAACAGATTCCTATCTAATATACAAGGGTCCAGGCTCCCCATTCCATTAAATTAATGCCTTGACGGAAAACGAAAAGAGTATCCTTGGAGGACGGAAAAAGAAAACCCACCGAACAAGTATGTCCATGCAAGGATTATGCTTAAAATACATTTTCTGCATTTATTACTCGTATGATGGATATGTATTGGACTAGTACAATAAGTAACCCGTTATAGGTTTCTTGTTTACATTTTTCTTACATGACAAGAAATGATATTTTTCCTTCTTGGTTTTATACCAGTCAGGCAGTTATATAGGTTTCGTGTTTACAGTTTTCTTGTAATTGTTGATTATGATTTTATAAATAAATCATGAGTATTTTGAGAAATGCAAAACTAGCTATTGCTACAATTCGTTATCTCAGTTCCAAGATTTTAACCGGACGCAAAATCACGGTTTGCCAAGCTAAGCATCAGTTGAAGCAACAATTGGATTGTTCTCTTGATTCACCGCCATCAACTAGTTATAATAATATCTCAAGTGTAGTCTCTTACAGTTCTTGGTATTCGTCAATTCACTCAAAGCTTAATTCTTTTCACGCATTCGGAAACCAAAATCATCGACCACGTCCGATTTTTAATGGTGCACGTAGATTTTATCATAGAGTAGTTCACTATCATGCAGATGATCGAAATCTAATTCAGCGTGCTCCCAGAAATATATCGATTACTCCTAGAAATATACTGGTTAACGTTTTGGTTAATAGTGGAGTTGGTATTAATAAATGAGGATTAGAAAGAATTCCTTACTCGAGAAGAATCCATTTTATTCATCTATCAAGATATTTGGAGAGAAAAATTGGAGAAATCATTTTTAATGATGTAAAGAAAACTTATGGAAGGAGGAGGATTTTACCGGAAACGCATCCCAAAAGTGTAAGGGTTAAATCAATAGCCGAAGATATAATTGAAGCTTTACGGAAGGGATTAGGATATGAGCAAGTGGGAATGATCTAGAATGCAACTATGTAGTTCAAGGTAGAAAAAGAGGTTCTAAAGTTGCTACTCATCATCTGGAAGGATTAAATTGGGAGATCTTGGTTGTTGACGAACCAATTGCTAATGCATTTTGCATCCCTGGTGGAAAGATTGTGGTTTTCACTGGTTTGCTTAATGTTTTCAGAACAGATGCTGAGATAGCCACTGTACTTGCACATGAGGTATAATTGATTTTCTGCTTCTTTCCGTAGCTTCTTAGAATTGTGTAGGTAAAGTGAGGAGATGTGTAGGACTTGGACCGGCACATGTAGGTTAGTTCGGTATCGCTTTTAGCAATGTAGCTAGCTCTGATTGACATAGTAAACATGTATATTTGGTTGTACGTGTAGTTCTTTTGAATTTATTTTGTGTTTGGATTCTTTTTTCTTTGATAGTGATGGAATCTAATATAGGTTTGATATTATATTCTGATATCAGGTTGGGCATGTTGTGGCAAGACATGCAGCAGAAAACATCTCAAACGCTATGTGGTTTGTAATTCTGCTAATATTTCTGATGCAGTATGTTGATATTAGTCTACTGGCGGGTAGTCTGGGACCTCTGGGTAAACCGCTAACCGATGCATATACGTATCTCCTCCAGCTGCCTATTTCTCGAAGGTTTTTCTCTAATAAAATCACCAATTGATTATTAATTATTAGTCATCTTACAGAAACATTCAAACAGGACAATTTTACATGCTACTAGTTAGCTTTTTATTTACTCAAAGCCTGACGCTGATATTTTGTATGAGCTTATGCTTCTTGCCGGCCGAGAAGTTTTACTTTTCATGTGCTTCCCTTGTTAGGAATGAAAAGGAGGCAGATTATATTGGATTACTCTTGCTGGCATCAGCTGGATACGATCCTCGGGGTGCACCCCAAGTGTATCAGAAGCTTGATGATAGAGAGTCGTGGTCGATAGGTTCCACACATCCACCTGGAAAGAAGAGAGCGCAATTGCTAAAGCGAGACAAGGTTATGGAAGAAGCCCTTAGATTATACAGGAAATCAAATTCAGGCAGAGGTATCGAAGAGTAGAAAATGTCAATATTTTAGTTTTTACAGGCATCCTTTGAGTAAAATACTTGTACAGGCATTATTAATTTTTTCAGAGAAATTAAAACGAACTGCCATTGTTGAAATGACATATATGATCGATTACTGTACTCTACAATACACGACTACACAACACGTCATGTACCAACACAAAAAAAGTTAGTAACAACAGAAAATCGAATAGAAGTCTTAAAGTTTAAGGGGATGCCTAAATATAAGGGGTGACCTAAGCTGTTGGCAATCCCTAAATAACATATTTAGTAGTATTCCAAATAAAAAGACTGTAAATCAGAAATCCTCTTTTTTAAGAAAAGTTAGTTGTACTGTAATTTAGTAGTTGGGCATGGACTAGGAAACTCCCTTTTCTTTCCAACAAGTTTTCTTACATGACAAGAAACCTAATTTCGCGCATGAACATTTTAGTGGTTTCTTGGTTAAATATCAAAGGGTTAACAATTTTCTTCTAATCGTTGATTTGATTTTATAAATCATGAGTAGTTTGGGAAAGCCAAAACTAGCTAACGCTACTACAATTGGTTATCCCGGTTCAAAATTTTCAACTCGAAACAGACACCCAGTTCGCGTCGCTAATTATAAGTTGAAGAAACAATTTGATTCTATTAATATCTCCGGCGTTTCTTGCAATTCTTGGTATCCATCAGCATCAGCTCATTCAAAGTTTAATTCTTTATACGCATTTCGAAAACAAAATCATCGAGGACGTCCATTTATCAATGGTGCACGTAGATTATGGGATGGATTGCATCAAATAATGCAAGATCCAGGAATTATATCAATGGCAGTTTTGATCGTTGGTGGAGTTTTAATTGTCGTATGGGGATCAGAAAGAATTCCTTATTCAAATAGATCCATTTAGTTTTTTTACCAAAAGGTTTGGAGAGAATTATTGGAGAACTCAGTTTTAACGAGTTAATGAAAAAGTATGAAGGGAAAACTCTTCCGGAAACACATCCAGATAGTGTAAGGGTTCGATTAATAGCCAAAAATATAATTGAAGCTTTACAAAGAGGGTTAAGATATGAGCAAGTGGGGAGTGATCTTGGATACAAGAAAGACGTCGTTCATGATGTCGACAAAGGGGTTCAAGAAAGAAGTGGTGGTCAAGCAAACAATGGTTCTAAAGTTGCTACTTATCATTTAGACGGATTAAAATGGGAGATTTTGGTTGTTAATGAACCAACTGTTAATGCATTTTGTGTGCCTGGTGGAAAGATTGTTGTTTTCACTGGTTTGCTTGATAACTTTAAAACAGATGCTGAAGTAGCCACAATACTTGCACACGAGGTATTGATTTTCTGCTTCTTAGAACTCTTCATGTCGCTTTTGGCAATATGGGCTCTGGTTGACATTAACATATATTTTTGCTCTTGTAAATTTTTTTTTTAATTCGGATGATGTTTTCTAATATACGGTTGATTGATATATGATATTTTGATAGGTTGGACATGTTGTGGCAAGACATGGAGCAGAAAACATCTCAAACACTATATTTTTTTCATTTTTTAAAAATGATTCTGGATATTCTGATCAATGATGAGAGTGAGAATCAATCAAAAAATACCACAGAGAATCAATCAGAAAATACTACGGAAAATCAATCAGAAAATAAACGGTCAGAAAATACGAATGAGACGTCTGACCTAGATGACGTGTTTAAATATCTTCTCCTTGATCTGCCTTTCTCTCGAAGGTATTTATTGTGGTTTCTGCAGTATTACTTTTTTAAGGAAAAGTCGGTCTAAAATAGAACACGAACAAGAGAAGTTCAAAGCTAGTTAGTTTTTCGTGTACTCAACTCGTCATAATATAATTTAAGTCTGGCTTCACGTAATGTGTTTATGTTTCTTGCTAGTGGCACTTATTTTGATTTGCATGTTTTCTTTCATTAGGATGGAAAAGGAGGCAGATTATATTGGATTACTCTTGCTTGCCTCAGCGGGATATGATCCTCGGGGTGCACCCCAAGTATATAAGAAGCTTGGGGAGGATGGATGTCCGTTGCTAGCAGATTATCTTGGCACACATCCATCTGGAAAGAAGAGAGCACAATTGCTATCGCAAGACAAGGTTATGGAAGAAGCTCTTGGCGTATATATGGGATCAAACTTAAGCAGGTGTATCGAAAGGCGAGCTTGGTGTCGATCTGGCTTCTGGGAAAGTGCTTTTTTGATGTGTTTTACCGCATTTTGTTGTGCTTTGTTCCGTGTAGAAAATCTGATATCAAAGACTTAATAAAAGAACACAAAACTTAACTCAAACAAACTCTCTTCAGTTGATGTGTTTCGACTCATGGCTCAACACCCTATTTATATGACTCACAAACTTGACTCTCAAGTAAAAAGACTTTCCTAATCAAAAAGAAACTCTAACAAGAAACTTCTAGATAATTCGCACGTAAACAAACTCTTAAAACCAATAATACTTGCAACCCAAGTAAACTTCTAAATACCGTACAGTGGATCAACAACTCTTGTTGATCCATCCACTTCATGTCAACTGTCCCAGTTGATCCATACTATACTGGATCAACACATATTGTTGATCCATATCACTTTCTTCATATTGTATCAACACACATTGTCGATCCCTTCTATCTTCTTCATAGTATCTTGGTTTATTTCTCAACATCCTCCCTTAAACCAAGATACTCTTTGTTAATCATTTCCAACTTTCCCCGCAAGTAAATGAAAGTGTTAGACTTCAAAGACTTTGTGAAAATATATGCTACTTGATCTTCACTTTCAACAAACTCCACAGCTATCTCCTTGTTACTGACAAGATTTCTAATGTAATGATACTTAATATCAATGTGCTTACTCCTTCCATGAAGCACTGGATTCTTAGTTAATGAAAGTGTAGACTTGTTGTCACAAACTATTGTTGTTGGTGTCTTCTGTTCTTGAAAAAATGACTTCAGCATCATTCTTAGCCATACAGCTTGTGCAGCACAGTTGCTAGCAGCTATATACTCGGCTTCTGTTGTAGATAATGCAACAACTTGTTGTTTCTTTGATGACCAAGAGAAAAAACCAGTTCCTAATTGAAATCCATAACCTGATGTGCTTCTTCTTCCTTCTGTATCACCAGCCCAATCAGTATCAGTAAAACCAACTAGTTTTGGATCTTCTGAAACATTATAGAGAATTCCCATACTCGTCGTACCTCTGACATATCTTAGAATACGTTTTGCAGCTTGTAAATGTGATTGTCTGGGTTCTTCCATAAATCTGCTAACCAATCCAACTGTATACATAATGTCAGGTCTTGTAGCAGTCAGATATCTAAGACATCCAACAAGACCTTTAAAGTCTATTGAATTCACAAGTTCTCCTGAGCCTTCTCTTGTCAACTTCAGTCTCTCTTCAATTGATGTTAAGATTGGATTACAATTGTCCATCTTGAAACGCTTTAGTATTCCTTCTGCATATCTTTGATGATTGATGAAAATTCCTTTTTCAGTTTGTTGTACCTCTATGCCAAGAAAATATGACATTAAACCAAGATCTGTCATCTCAAACTCCTTCACCATATCCTCCCTGAATTCATTAATCATCTCAGAACTATTTCCAGTAAATATAAGACCATCCACATATAGATACACTATGATGTGATTGCCAAGAGTATCATCTTTCAAATACAAAGTATGCTCATGTGGACATCTTGTAAATCCTTTCTTAATGAAATAGGAATCTATTCTTGTATACCAAGATCTTGGTGCTTGTTTCAAACCATACAAAGCTTTGTTTAGCTTGTATACTTCATTCTCCTTCCCCTCCATAATGTAACCAGCTGGTTGCTAAATATAAACTTCTTCTTCCAATACTCCATTCAAAAATGCTGACTTCACATCCATCTGAAAAATCTTCCACTTCTTTTGTGCAGCTAATGCAATTATCATTCTCATTGTGTCTAATCTTGCAACTGGTGCAAATACTTCTGAGTAATCTACTCCTTGTCTTTGTATATATCCTTTAGCAGCTAACCTTGCTTTCTTTCTATCCACTTCTCCATTTGACTTGTATTTTGTTTTATAAACCCACTTAACACCTAGGGTTTCTTCCCTCGTGGAAGTTCTGTTAGTTCCCATGTATTATTCTTCTCAATTGACTTCAGTTCTTCATTCATAGCTTGAATCCAACCTTGTTCTTTTGATGCTTCTTCATAAGTTACAGGATCACAATCTCCAAATAGTGCAAAATCTACTACTTCATCATCAGTATCTTCATCATCTCTTGATACAATATAATCATTCAACCTAGCAGGTATGATATATTTTATTCTTGGTCTTGTATTTTCTTGTTGTGTTATTGCTTCAGTTCTTGCTTCTTCATGTTGTTCTTCAACATTGTCTTGAGCTTGCACTTCTTCCTCAACTGCAATTGGAACTGTTCTGACAGCAGCAGGTGGATCAACATTTCTTGTTGATCCAATATTATGTGGATTAACATTAGTTGTTGATCCATTATTCCAGTTCCATTTTGAATCTTAATTAAAGATCACATCTCTACTTGTAAACACTTTTCCTGCTTCTGGGTTGTATAATTTATTCCTTTGGTTACTAAACTATAACCAACAAGGATACACTTCTCACTCTTGTCATCCAATTTCTTTCTCAGTTCTTTGGGTACATGTTCATATGCAATACACCCAAAAAAATTCAGATGTCTTACACTTGGTTTTACACCTCTCCAAGCTTCTTCTGGTGTTATGTTGTTCAAACTATTTGTAGGACATCTATTGAGTAAATACACAGCTGTGTCAACCGCATAACCCCAAAAACTTTTTGGTAAATCTTTTGTTCTTCTTATAGTTCTTGCCATCTCCATTATGGTTCTATTCTTCCTCTCTGCAACTCCATTCTGTTGTGGTGTATATCTTGCAGTTAGTTGATGCTGAATGCCATGCTCTTCCATAAACTTGTCAACAACAGTATATTCTTTACCTCTATCAGTTCTCAAGATCTTGATACTCTTACCAATTTGTCTCTCAGCATAAGCTTTGAAACTTCTAAAAGCTTGAAATGCATCACTCTTTTGTTTAAGCAAATAAACCCATGTTTTTCTACTAAAATCATCAATGAAAGTTATAAAATAATTATTACCTCCATGTGAAGTTACTTCAATAGGACCACACAGATCACTATGAACAATCTCCAATTGTTGATCAGCTCTTCTAGCTTTGTTGACTGGGAATGGATCTCTGTGCTGCTTGCCAAAGATGCAATTTTCACATCTTGATTCTGGTACCTCAATAAAGGGTAAGCCTGACACCATCTCCTTCTTTGCTAAACTTTGCAAACTGTTAAAGTTTACATGTCCCATCCTTTTATGCCATAACCAAGAATCATCATGAACACTGCTACTATAACAACTTTCCTTTTGATACTGAATATTCAAAGGAAACAATCTATTCTTAGTCATCTTCACTCTTGTAATAAGTCTTCTAAAATGATCTCGAATTGTACAAACACCAATAAAGATGTTCATAGAATAACCTTTTTCAGACAATTGACCCATACTCAAAAGATTTTAATGCAAACCTGGTACATAAAACACATCCATAATATATGTTTTTGCACCATTTTTCAGAATAATTCTAATCCTTCCTTTTCCCATAGTTGGAATGGTAGAATTGTTTCCAAACTTCACAGTTGATCGCACTGATTCATCAAGATTATCAAACAAATCTTTCCTTCCACTCATATGATTACTGCAACCTGTATCTAGATACCACTTATATTGAGGTTTTTCTTCAGGTGTATGACAAGCCAACAACATATTTTCATCTTTCTTTTCTTCTTCATCTTCTTCTTGACTTTCTGCAATATTAGCTTTGAAATTTGCTTTGTAGTTATTAGCAATTGTCTTTCTAGGCTTGGGACATTCAGTAGCAATGTGTCCAAAATCTCCACAATTATAACACTTTATTTTTTATCTATGAAATGGCTTCCTATAACTTCCATTATTTGATCTCCCTCTATTATTGTATCCTCCTTGAAAACCTATAGCATTAGGTTTTCCTTGATTATTTCACCAGCTAACTTGACTTTGAAGAGCTTCTTCAACTTGTTTTGCAGCAACTGTCTTCTCCAACAACCTTTGTTCATAAACTTGTAATGAACCCAACAACTCATTAAGAGTCATTGTTCCAACTGTGTTGCATTCTTCTATAGAAGTAACTTTTGACTCAAATTTTTCAGGCAAACTTCTTAAAATTTTCTCTACAACTGTTGAATCTTCTACAGTATCACCATTGTCCTTCATCTCATTGACAAGATTCAATGTTTTTGAGAAAAAATTTGATATTGTTTCAGTTGTCTCCATCTGCAGCAGTTCATATTTTATTTTCAAAGTTTGTAACCTAACCTTCTTGACCTTGTCAGAACCTGTATAATAGCTAACCAAACCATCCCATGCTGCTTTAGCTTTCTTAATGTAGATAACTCTTTCCATGAGAGATTCATGAACACCTTGATGAAGAATATACATAGCTTTAGAATTCTTCTTTTTGTTTTCATTCAACAGAGTTAGCGCAGCTCCTCCAGGTACTACTCCTTCTGTTGGTTCAGCATAACCATCTTTCACAACATCCCATACCTCCTGGTATGTGAAAATATTCTCCATCTGCAACCTCCAATGTTCAAAGTTTTTTCCTTCGAACACTGGTACTTTGATTGAACTTAAACTCGTCATCTTCTTCAACTTAACAACTCATACCCACAGCCCTAGAACCTGATACCAGTGCTCTGATACCAGATGTAGAAAATCTGATATCAAAGATTTAATGAAAGAACACAAAACTTAACTCAAACAAACTCTCTTCAATTGATGTTAAGATTGGATTACAATTATCCATCTTGAAACGCTTTAGTATTCCTTCTGCATATCTTTGCTGATTGATGAAAATTCCTTTTTCAGTTTGTTTTACCTGTATGCCAAGAAAATATGAAATTAAACCAAGATATGTCATCTCAAACTCCTTCACCATATCCTCCCTGAATTCATTAATCATCTCAGAACTATTTCCAGTAAATATAAGATCATCCACATATAGATACACTATGATGTGATTGCCAAGAGTATCATCTTTCAAATACAAAGTATGCTCATGTGGACATCTTGTAAATCCTTTCTTAATGAAATAGGAATCTATTCTTGTATACCAAGCTCTTGGTGCTTGTTTCAAACCATACAAATCTTTGTTTAGCTTGTATACTTCATTCTCCTTCCCCTCCATAATGTAACCAGCTGGTTGCTCAATATAAACTTCTTCTTCCAATACTCCATTCAAAAATGCTGACTTCACATCCATCTGAAAAATCTTCCACTCCTTTTGTGCAGCTAATGCAATTATCATTCTCATTGTGTCTAATCTTGCAACTGGTGCAAATACTTCTGAGTAATCTACTCCTTGTCTTTGTCTATATCCTTTAGCAGCTAACCTTGCTTTCTTTCTATCCACTTCACCGTTTGACTTGTATTTTGTTTTATAAACCCACTTAACACCTATGGGTTTCTTCCCTGGTAGAAGTTATTTTAGTTCCCATGTATTATTCTTCTCAATTGACTTCAGTTCTTCATTCATAGCTTGAATCCAACCTTGTTCTTTTGATGCTTCTTCATAAGTTACAGGATCACAATCTCCAAATAGTGCAAAATTTTCTACTTCATCATCTCTTGATACAATATAATCATTCAACCTAGCAGGTATGATATATTTTCTTCTTGGTCTTGTATTTTCTTGTTGTGTTATTGCTTCAGTTCTTGCTTCTTCATGTTGTTCTTCAACATTGTCTTGAGCTTGCACTTCTTCCTCAATTGCAATTGGAACTGTTCTGACAGAAGCAGGTGGATCAACATTTCTTGTTGATCCAATATTACGTGGATCAACATCCCTTGTTCAAAAATTCAAACTCGAAACAGACGCCCAGTTCGTGTTAATTATCCATTAAAGAAACAATTTGCTTCTGTTAATTCATTGCAATTAAGTAATAATATCTCAAGGGTAGCTTCTTGCAATTCTTGGTATCCATCAACTCATTCAACGTTTAATTCTTTTCACGCACTTAGAGAACAAAGTCATCAAGCACGTCCTTTTATTAACGATGCAAGTAGCTCTTATTATGGATCGTATCATGCAGATGAAAATCAAAATTCCGATGCTATAGGAAACACATTAATTCCAGTTTTTGGTATCGGTGGAGTGTTAATTATGTTTGTATGGGGTTCAGAAAGAATTCCTTATTCGGGAAGAATCCATTTAAATTTTTTACCAAGAGATTTAGAGAGAAAATACGGAGAATTCTCTTTTAATTATGTAAAGAAAACTCTTAAAGGTAAAATTCTTCCGCAAACACATTGGAAAAGTGTTAGGGTTAGAGTAATAGCCAATGATATAATCGAAGCTTTAAGGAGGGGGTTAGGAGATGACAAAAGGGTTCAAGACAGTAGTGGTGAAGCAAAGAAAGGTTCTAAAGCTGCTGCTTATCTTTTGGAATGACTAGATTGGGAGACTTTGGTTGTTGATGAACCAATTATTAATGCATATTGTTGTCCCGGTGGAAAGATTCTTGTTTACACTGGTTTGGTTGATTACTTTAGGTCAGATGCTGAAGTAGATTCAGTACTTGCGCATGAGGTATTGATTTTCTGCTTCTTTCAATAGCTTCTTAGAATTTGTAAGTGCAACCAGGAGATGAGCCTTTGGTACACCTAGTTTTAACTAGGTGTCGCTTTTGGAGTATATATTTTGGTGGTGTAGTTTTTTTCTTCTTTTTTCATGTTGTTTTCTAAATCTAATATACGATTTTCCTATTGTGTTTTCTAATATACGGTTGATGTGATGATATTCTGATATCAGGTTGCACATGTTGTGGCAAGACATGGACCCGAATACATCTCAAACAATCTGTGTTTTGAGTTTCTGAAAATAATTCTGAATACTCTGTTCAGGAATACAAGTGACACGACTAGTCTAGATGAAGCATGCAAATATCTCCTTGTCTACCTGCCTTTCTCTCGAAGGTATTTGTTATGGTTTTAATGTTTTTTCAAAGTACAATCCAATTTGCCATTTTTACCAGTAGATGTGGGCCTTGTGGCCCTTCGTGTTCACTATACAATTCTACGAATAACCAATTGATCATTGGTCTTTCATCGAAAAATAATATTCAGACAAGAAAAGTTTACTTGCTGCAAATAGCCAAGCCCCACTCGTCATGGCTTTCTAATTCCGCTGTTGTTGCTGGTGGAGAAGTTTTACTCTTTATATTTTCTTTTATTAGGATAGAAAAAGGAGGCAGATTATATTGGATTACTCTTGCTTGCATCAGCTGGATATGATCCTCGTGTTGCAATTCAAGTGTGTGAGAAGTTTGGGGTGCTTGAGGATGGAGGGTCATTTCTAGGAGATTGTCTCGCCACACATCCTTCCGAAAAGAAGAGGACGCAATTGCTATCACAGGACAAGGTTATGGGAGAGGCCCTTAGCATATATAGGGAACCAAATTTCAACAGGTGTTTTGAAAGGCGAGTTTCGTATTGTTGTAGCTTTTGGGAAAGTGCTTTTTTGTTATGCTTTACTGTATTGTTTTGTGTTTTGTTGCGCAAAAAAACCCAGATAGATCCTTAGTAAGTTCTAATCTGAATAGTGTTGTGAGCTTTTTCGTACTGAAGTGATGTTGATATAGTTAATGATTAAAATACATCTCAGACCACGGATCAAATTGGATATGTGATATAAAGTCAACATTGCGTCCTACAATCTGCTTTGTGATATTTGTCAATGCTTTTACCAAGCAATTGTTGCGCTTGGGTCACTCCTAGGTCTGTAATGGCGTTGTCTCACTGCTGGCAAGCAATGACTTTCTCCAGCAAAGGTAATTTCGTCTGGGACTCTGGAGCTTAATTCCAGCTGCTGTGTTTTGGACATTGTGGAAGGAACGTAACAGCCATACCTTCGATAATCAACATAACTTCAAAACAGATGATGAACTTGGGAATGAAGCTAAAACCTTAATCTTGCTTTGGGTTGCAACAGCAGGAAGAAGAGTTCATGTTAACTTTTTTAGCTCTGTTCTCAAAGATTGGGAGAATTTATTTGTGTAATGTAATGTTTTTTCTCTTTTATTCTACCTCTGGTATCCCCCTGTATATTCTCTCTTTCTAATACAACTTCTTTTCTGAACAAAAAAACACATGGCCGTATGACCAAAAATTGACAGGTTCGTTCTTAACAGAAAACTACCATATAATAATAATCTGCCTTGTGACCCAATTTTTTTTCTTTTAAGTTAATTTTTATCTCATTACCTCGTGGTTCTTTTCCTCTTGACCCAAAAGAAATCTCGACGAAATGTGCATAATAATGCCGTGTAGAATATAAGGTAATTATGAACCAAGGCAACTTCTCTCATTTAACAGATCTCGAAAAGTTACATGGAATGGACTACTCGAACGTGTTAATCGGATTCCGGACGAGGAAGATTTTATCAGATTAGTTAGAAGGAAAAAACAGTCTTTTTTCCACAAACCGCCTTGGCTGCCCCTTATCCGTTTTGTGGGACCCGTAGTAAAACCATTTGGTTTTATCCTGTACGTGTCGATGAGAAAATCACTTCTCTGTTTTTCTTTCTCTTTCTTCTTCTATTTCCTTTTCTTCTATGTTCTTCTTTGTCTTCTCTTTCTGCGATCTCAGTTCATTAGAATTGAGTTTAGTTGTTGTATGAGGAATTCATTTAAGTTATGTATTTTTTTGAGTTGAGGGAGAAGGTGCCGATGCTGCTACCGATTGAGTTTTGAAAGAAGCAAAAAAGGGTAAGGTTATTTAGGGTTCTGAATTGATTGATTTCTTTTCTTATAATTGCTTTGTGTTGATAGATCAAAGATGGGTCTTCTGTAAATTTTGAGTTAGAGTTTGTTTGAAGTTTAATTTTGATTTCATATAGAATTAGGGTTTTCCCCTGTTCTTCCCCAAATTAGTAAATTAGGGTTCCTGAGTTTAATTAAGGTTGAAGAAGGGGAATTGGATGATGGTGGTTCGAATAAGAGTTGGGTCTGACTAAATATGAAATTTCGTCACAGAGTTGAAGGATTTGTAAATTCAAGGAATTAGGAATTCAAGGGTAGTCTGAGAAGATTTGGGTTGCTGTTAATTTGGATTTCTGAAAGGAAGATGAACTGGTGAATTGTAACTGATGGGGATGTGTTTATAACTGGAGTTGCTGAAGTGATAAAGAAGATGATGCAGTTAGATGAATGTGTAGGATTAGTAGTTTAATTGAGTTGCAGATGAAGCTATTGGTTTGCCAGGGACTAAACTAGGTTGATTGTTGGAACTGAACTTAGCGGTTGGTTACAGGTGGGGGTTATGTAGTTAGAATTGATGGTAATTGTGGAAGAATAACTATGGATTGTGTATTGAGTCGAGTTGCAAGAAAGGTGTTGATGTTGTTATTGCTGACATGAAGATATGAAGTATGGCTGGATAATGAGTTGGATTCGTGTCTTCAGTTAAGAGCGAGGTCTTGATTGTGTTAATGAAATTAGAACTATGGTTGAAGTTAGAGGAAATGTAATAAGATTAAGTCAGTGAATGAAAATGGAGCTGCATATGGTTGTGGTTTAGGTTTGTATT
Source organism: Papaver somniferum (assembly GCF_003573695.1). Classification (NCBI taxonomy): domain Eukaryota; kingdom Viridiplantae; phylum Streptophyta; class Magnoliopsida; order Ranunculales; family Papaveraceae; genus Papaver; species Papaver somniferum. The sequence continues at coordinate 29,317,989 of NC_039361.1, read as the reverse complement.
GATCTACAAGGTTAATACTTGTTGGTAATGAAGCAGGAATGAGGTTGTGGTTGTGTTATTGAACTGGCAGAAGATTTGGAAGAATGTTCTATGAGCATATGAAGACTGGGTTCTTGTCTTGAGTGTATTTGAAGTTGAGTTGGGTAGTGTATTGGAATTAAAGATAGAAATGAAGATGATAGTATGTGAACTGAAATTAGAATGTATGAAGATTGAACTGAATGTGTGACTGACTTGATGTAATTGAAGTTAATCTGGTTGAAATGAATTTTAATGAAGTAGAGTTAGGTTGTTGGCTGTAGTCTTGGCATATTTTGTGTTGCATTAGTTTGTGGCATGAGCTAATGGCTCAGGCCTTGTGTTTTAGCCTGACTAGTTGGTAGTCTAGTCTGACTCGCCTGAGTCAGTTAATCTTCCCGAATCAGTCTTCTGACCGAGGACTCTGTAATCAGACTTAATCCGATTTGACTCGTTGACCGAGTTAACCCATTGACTTTGACTGGACCTGACTTTTGACCTTGGACGTTAACTGTTAGTTGACCCGTGTCTGTCAGTTTGACCGTTAGTGACCGTTACTTGACTCTTATGGACTGGACCTTATGTTAATGGGTCGAGCTTAGTGGGCTTGAGCTTAGTGCCATGTTATCCTAGTTTGATACTTTGGACCCTTATGGTCTGAACTAGCCTTTGGTTCCTTCTACAAAGTTGTAGACATTCATAAGACCTATCTAATGGATTATAGAATCAATCTAATTGAATTAGTAAACCTTTAGATGTGTTAAAGATAGATAATGAAAATGTGTAGAACCATATTTGGGCTTAGAACCATTAGATAGTTCACTTTGCTTATAATTAGAGAATTGTATGAAATTATGTTATGATCCTTGTATGAGCCTTTTGGCTAATCTTTAGAGTGCTTGTGATTAACAGTTGCTATTTATTAACAACGATCGATTCAAAGGATGATCCAGTGGATTGTAGATATCGAGGTAGGCGAGGCTTTTCATCAAAAGAGGTGGGAATCAATAACGAACTCTCTTGTATTCATTATTGTTTTAAAAATCTATCTTTTATGAAATGCATGCATGTCTTTGTTACTATATGATATGTGTACGCATGTATTATTTGTGTGTATTACAAACTAGTTTTCTTTTACATTTTGGGATGGGCTTGGATCTTTTGAAACAACTAATATCTGTGTTTTGGGAGTATTTATTTATTTTCCAAAATGTGATTCTTTCCATTGACTGGAAAGTGGTTACAATCTTTATTTGTTGTTAGCATGAAAGGGAGAAGGTTTCCTTTTGATTAGTGTGAGATGTGTGCTCCTAAATGTTATATCTATTTATTGCAAACCTAAATAAACCTCGTTGGGTTGAATATTATATAGGTCTGGTTTTAATTTGTCCATTATATTTTCCCTATTTCTGTACGGGGGCAACGCATGTCTCATACGTGAATGTTTACTGTTTCTTTTAAATTACTTTCAAAAGCTATTTTATTATGTTTTGGTGTTTATAGAGAATGATGTTGAGAATATTATATAAGATTGTTGGATTTACACGTGGGCGGATTGTGGGCTCTCCACTGTGTAAGGACTTCGGTCGGATATAATGTTGTTACCATTTGTTTTCTTTAGATACTTGATATGTAGAGTGGCGTAGAATAAGGTACTGGTGAGGTACATATCGTTTATGAATTGAGGACTGAAACCTCATGGGCGCTTTAATGATCATTGAAGAAACCGCAACAGTCATGCCTTGCTACTCCGAAGGAAGACGTCGCTCAACTACTATTTGTGTTGTGAATGTGTGCCGGTTTATTGGTTGGTAGAACTTTATAATTTCAGTATTACTATTATTTTAATATGTTTTATATGTTTTCCGTGTTCTATCGGTTTTCAGTAAAACCTGCATTATCTTTAAATCATTTTAATGATTACTTGAAAGTTAGTTGTTATTTCTACGGGGCACCCCTTTTAGGGATGATGTGCTCACCCATTCCCACTTTCAGTTTCAGAGACAGATCAAGTTGTGCACGTCGCGATGAAAGCTTTGAGGAGTTGGTTTCGTTAGTTGGTTAGCTTCCGCTATGTATATTTTGTGTTTATATTCTATTTGTAAATCAACTCACTATTAAATATGTAACACTTGAGAGGAGTTCTTGTATTTATCTCAGAGAGGGTTTAGATTCGGGTTAATCTTTGTTTAGAACTTTTTTCTTAATGTTTAAATAGATGTTTTAGATCGTTAGTGCCTCATTTTATAGTTAATCTCTTGGATTAGTCAGCTTCTAGCTTAGGGGGCGCTACAGTGTTGGTATCAGAGCTCACTATTAGATCTTACATGGGCGGCAATAGGATTATCCAGTGAACTAGATTTGTTTAGAACTGGGTTGGGTTTGTGAGATAAATCTTTAATTCACTAAAAACAATAAAGAACTAAAATATTCTTGAATTGATTGATTGATTTGTTCAGCATGTTGATTGTTTGCTTCTTATTTTGTGTGTATATCTATGAAGTAAAAATTGTAGGTTGAAATCTATTGTGGTACAAGTTAGAAATTTGAATAGATAACTAGAAGTTAGTTAGTCTCAATTGAATAATACTTAAATAATCTAGCAATGGAGAATAGTGAGGTTTGTAATTCTGGTGTGTTTGTGTTGTCTTTGTTCGTAGAAAACCATCGTCGGGTCTTGCTAACCTGGACATGCCAACTACAAGCATGGATTACTATGCATATTAGGAGGACTTGCTTCTATTAGTGAACTAATAGATCCCAAAATTTACTTAGAAACTAGTAGAGTACCTTCTCTTCTATTTAGAACCATTACACTATTAAATTAGATAAGAAGTTAAACTGTAAGAGTCGTTAAGATAATAGTTCGACCACTAATATTAATAATAATAAATGATAATAGGATCACTAATAATCATAAAAAAAGTAATCTTAACACTTATCAAATGGTATTATATTGAATTTTATCAAAGTAAAATCTTATTAGTAAGTATATAATGACAAAAATATGATTCTACGTAAAATTATTAGTAATTATTTACTGATATATTTTGTAAATTAAATAAATTAGAAATACTTTTGTGTGCATTGAAACCAGATAGATAATATAAGACTTAATAGGATACGACTTAAGAACGTGTGAATATATTGCATAAAATAAAAAAGTTAAATTATTTAGTAATCTTCTACCTTAATTATCTTAAGTCTAATAAATTATTTAGTATATCACTAAAATACATATGAAGAAGTAGTAATAGTATTCAGATGCTTAGTACAACGTTAGACGTAAAACAAAAAATTTGTGTATTAATAAGATACTTTACATTAAAGACTATTAGAATAAATTATAATTTTATGCGGACTCAAATTAAAATAATATTAAATTACCAACGCTAATATATAATAAGATATATATAGTATACAGACTCGATATGATTAGGTAAAATCAATTATAGTTATATTTAGAAAATTTAAACCTTTGTGAACCAACTGGACTATCACACAAACTAATAACGATAATAATAAAGATACGAAAAATAGTAACACTGCTGATAATAGTATTTCAATAATTTTGTTAATAGCAAATTTATAGGACATTTAGAAAATTTATATATAGTATAATAGTAAGTTAAAATATCAGATATTATAGATTTACGTGAAATCAAATTTGGATTAGCTATATGAATAAATGTATAACAAATATAGAACTACATCAATTAATAAATTATTAAATATAGACTATAAATATTAGTTCGATGAACTTAGACATACCTATTTGTTAGAACTTAGTTCAGCATAGTGAGCTTAGAGATCATCTTATGAATAGAATTTGGTATAGTGAACCTAGAGCTACAAATTTTAAATCTTAGTTGTAGAAAGCTATCAAGGTTTGTGTGTTTCTTTTTCTTGTTGCTCCGAACTCATTTAAAATGAGTTGCTTTTTCGCGCGTTTGTAAGTATGAGCAGTACTTGCACTTAGTCGAGAGATAGTTTTATCTCTATACGGTGGAGAGTTTTGAAAACCAGAAGGGCGATTCGATTTTCGAGGACGAAAATGGTATAAGGTGGGGAGAATGTGACAACCCTCAAGCTCGTCAATGTTATTGGACCAGTAAAGAGACGACTAAGCTGCTAATGACTCGATTAATTAGAGACGAACGTTAATTAATAGGAATTAATCTAACAACGATCTAGAATCAAAATTAGTATCGTTAGATAGGTCTCAAAAAGTTGCGTGGAATGGACTAATCGAACGTGTCAATCGGATTCCGGACGAGGAAGATTTTATCAGATTAGTTAGAAGGGAAAAATATTCTTTTTGCCTCAAACCGCCTTGGCTTCCCCTTATCCGTTTCGTGGGCCCCGTAGTAAAACCATTTGGTTTTATCCTGTACGTGTCGATGAGAAAATCACTCCTCTGTTTTTCTTTCTCTTTCTTCTTCTCTTTCCTTTTGTTCTTTGTTTTTCTTGGTCTTCTCTTTCTGCGATCTCAGTTCATTAGAATTGAGTTTAGTTGTTTTATGAGGAATTAATTTATGTTATGTGTCTTGTTGAGTTGAGGGAGAAGGTGTCGATGTTGCTACCGATTGAGTTTTGAAAGAAGCAGAAAAGGGTAAGGTTATTTAGGGTTCTGAATTGATTGATTTCTTTTCTTATAATTGCTTTGTGTTGATAGATTAAAGATGGGTCTTATGTAAATTTTGAGTTAGAGTTTGTTTGAAGTTTAATTTTGATTTCATATAGAATTAGGGTTTTCCCCTGTTCTTCCCCAAATTAGTAAATTAGGGTTCCTGAGTTTAATTAAGGTTGAAGAAGGGGAATTGGATGATGGTGGTTCGAAGAAGAGTTGGGTTTGATTAAATATGAAATTTAGTTACAGAGTTGAAGGAGTTGTAAATTCAAGGAATTAGGAATTCAAGGGTAGTTTGAGAAGATTTGGGTTGTTGTTAATTTGGATTTATGAAAGGAAGATGAACTGGTGAATTGTATCTAATGGGGTTGTGTTTATAACTGGAGTTGCTGAAGTGATAAAGAACATGATGCAGTTAGATGAATGTGTAGGATTAATAGTTTAATTGAGTTCCAGATGAAGCTATTGATTTTCCAGGGACTCAACTAGGTTGATTGTTGGAACTGAACTTAGTGGTTGGTTACAGGTGAGGGATATGTAGTTAGAATTGATGGTAACTGTGGAAGAATAACTATGGATTGTGTATTGAGTCGAGTTGCAAGAAAGGTGTTGATGATGTTGTTATTTCTGACATGAAGATATGAAGTATGGCTGGATAATGAGTTGGATTCGTGTCTTAAGTTAAGATCAAAGTAGTTAATATCGTGTATCGTATCGGTCGGGTCTGATACACCTATACAAAAGATTATATCGGTTTTTATCGGTGAAACATCATTAATACTAGAATTTTAAATATTTATAAATGTTTCAATCTAAAATATTTGGTGTCCTATGATGCATTAATTCTCAAGAATCAAAAGCTTCACAATACAAATCCAATCTCATTTCATGATCTATTGCTAGTAATTTTCCCTTAATTTTCATCATCGTCTCAACTAATTTTAACCCACATTGGAATAGCTTGTTGCTCCAAATTTTTTCTTGCACTATAAACTCTACAATATCCGTTGATATAGACTCACATGATTCACAGTTAGCAAGGGTCCCATGCATAGATAATGGAACCTTAGAGATTGAAGAGTACAACACACATGTTCTTCCCACATGAATAAGAAACTCATTAGGAAAAATTAAGTAGTTAGAAATTTGTTTAACAAATCGAATTGAGTTCTCAAGGATATAGTAGAAAAGAATGATTACGAGGAAGGGTTCTGTTTATAAATTTTTGAGAGCTAAATAATTTATTCTACCAAATTACCTTTACCGATATTATCAGTGTATATGTGAACCCGATATACTGGTTTGTATCGGACGATATGAGTGTTTTTATCGTTCAATCCTTGTATCGTCGATATTTTAGATATCGTAAAGGATTTTTACGATACACGATAAAAACCCGTAATATCGGACGATACAAACGATATTGACTACCTTGGTTAAGAGCGAGGTCTTGATTGTGTTAATGCAATTAGAACTGTTGTTGAAGTTAGAGGAAATGTAATGAGATTAATTCATTGAATGAAATTGGAGATACATATGGTTGTGGTTTAGGTTTGTATTGATCTACAAGGTTAATACTTGTTGGTAATGAAGCAGGAATGAGGTTGTGGTTGTGTTATTGAACTGGCAGAAGATTTGGAAGAATGTCCTATGAGCATATGAAGACTGGGTTCTTGTCTTGAGTGTATTTGAAGTTGAGTTGGGTAGTGTATTGGAATTAAAGATAGAAATGAAGATGAAAGTATGTGAACTGAAATTAGAATGTATGAAGATTGAACTGAATGTGTGACTGAAGTGATGTAATTGAAGTTAATCTGGTTGAAATGAATTTTAATGAAGTAGAGTTAGGTTGTTGGCTATAGTCTTGGCATATTTTGTGTTGCATTAGTTTGTGGCATGAGCTAATGGCTCAGGCCTTGTTTTTAGCCTGACTAGTTGGTAGTCTAGTCTGACTCGTCTGAGTCAGTTAATCTGCCCGAATCAGTCTTCTGACCGAGGACTTTGTAATCAGACTTAATCCGATTTGACTCGTTGACCGAGTTAACCCATTGACTTTGACTGGACCTGATTTTGACCTTGGACGTTAACTGTTAGTTGACCCGTGTCTTTCAGTTTGACCGTTAGTGACCGTTACTTGACTCTTATGGACTGGAACTTATGTTAATGGGCCGAGCTTAGTGGGCTTGGGCTTAGTGCCATGTTATCCTAGTTTGATACTTTGGACCCTTATGGTCTGAACTAGCCTTTGGTTCCTTCTACAAAGTTGTAGACATTTATAAGACCTATCTAATGGATTATAGAATCAATCTAATTGAATTAGTAAACCTTTAGATGTGTTAAAGATAGATAATGAAAATGTGTAGAACCATATTTGGGCTTAGAACCATTAGATAGTTCACTTTGCTTATAACTAGAGAATTGTATGAAATTGTGTTATGAGCCTTGTATGGGCCTTTTGGCTAATCTTTAGAGTGCTTGTGATTAACAGTTACTCTTTATTAACAACGATCGATTCAAAGGATGATCCAGTAGATTGTAGATATCGAGGTAGGCGAGGCTTGTCATCAAAAGAGGTGGGAATCAATAACGAACTCTCTTGTATTCATTATTGTTTTAAAAATCTATCTTTTCTGAAATGCATGCATGTCTTTGTTACTATATGATATGTGTACGCATGTATTATTTGTGTGTATTACAAACTAGTTTTCTTTTACATTTTGGTATGGGCTTGGATCTTTAGAAACAACTTATCTGTGTTTTGGGAGTATTTATTTATTTTCCAAAATGTGATTCTTTCCATTGAATGGAAAGTGGTTACAATCTTTATTTGTTGTTAGCATGAAAGGGAGAAGGTTTCCTTTTGATTGGTGTGAGATGTGTGCTTCCAAATGTTATATCTATTTATTGCAAACCTAGATAGACCTCGTTGGGTTGAATATTATATAAGTCTGGTTTTAATTTCGTCATTATACTTTCCCTATTTCTGTACGGGGGCAACGCATGTCTCATACGTAAATGTTTACTGTTTCTTTTAAATTACTTTCAAAAGCTATTTTATTATGTTTTGGTGTTTAGAGAGAATGATGTTGAGAATATTATATAAGATTGTTGGATTTACACGTGGGCGGATTGTGGGCTCTCCACTGTGTAAGGACTTCGGTCGGATATAATGTTGTTACCATTTGTTTTCTTTAGATACTTGATATGTAGAGTGTGCGTAGAATAAGGTACTGGTGAGGTACATATCGTTTATGACTTGAGGACGGAAACCTCATGGGCGCTTTAATGATAATTGAAGAATCTGCAACAGTCATGCCTTGCTACTCCGAAGGAAGACGTCGCTCAACTACTATTTATGTTGTGAATGTGTACCGGTTTATTGGTTGGTAGAACTTTATAATTTCAGTATTACTATTATTTTAATATGTTTTATCGATTTTCAGTAAAACCTGCATTATTTTTAAATCATTTTAATGATTACTTGAAAGTTAGTTGTTTTTTCTACGGGGCACCCCTTTTAGGGATGATGTGTTCACCCATTCCAACTTTCAGTTTCAGAGACAGATCAAGTTATGCACGTGGCGATGAAAGCTTTGAGGAGTTGGTTTCGTTAGTTGGTTAGCTTCCGCTATGTATATTTTGTGTTTATATTTTATTTGTAAATCAACTCATTATTAAATATGTAATACTTGAGAGGAGCTCTTGTATTTATTTCAGAGAGGGTTTATATTCGGGTTAATCTTTGTTTAGAACTTCTTTCTTATTGTTTAAATATATGTTTTAGATCGTTAGTGCCTTATTTTATAGTTAATCTGTTGGATTAGTCAGCTACTAGCTTAGGGGGCGCTACATTATCCATCTCTTGCAGCAAGCTTGACACTGGCCAGTATTAAACTCTCCTTGTGTTTCTTTTATTAGGATCGAGAAGGAGGCAGATTATATTGGACTACTCTTGTTTGCCTCAGCTGGATATGATCCTCGATGTGCACCGCAAGTGTATGAGAAGTTTGATGAGCTTGAGGAGCTTGGGGAGCTTGGGACGTCGTTACTGCATTATCTAACAATACATCCATCTGGAAAGACTAGAGCGAAGTTGCTATCCCAAGACAAGGTAATGGAAGAAGCCGTTAGCATATATAGGGAAGCAGTTTCACGCAGGGTTATGGAAAGGCGAGATTGTCTTTCTGGTGTCTTTTGGGATGTTCCTCTGTTGTGCGTTACTATGTTATATTGTGATTTTTTTTGGACAATGAACAATTAGATATTTGGTAAACTCAAATCTAAAAAATGTAAGTATATGCATGTTAACTTGTATCAGTAGTACCTATGAAAATATGATTAATCCCATATTACATATTACATATAAGTATATGAATGGAAGTTCAAGTAGTTAATAATATAATGAACGACTAGCAGCTTTAATCTTAATCTCAATCATCATCACTTGGTATGACAAGAACCTCCCAACTGAGACCTTCCTCATTTTGTAGCGAGACATCCAACTTATATTCCCCACCATCTGGATTTGTTACCTCAGCTTTCTTTCAAATTTAATCGGTATTGTCTGTAAAAGGAAAGACATAATGATTTTGTATAATTGGAAAGGTAGTTGTCTACGTTCATAAAACGTTTCCTTTAAAATCTCATCTGATTCTACGCATTTTTGTTTTTGTAGATACGATCACCACCTGAAGTATCATGAAGCCGATACACTTTGAATAATGTACTCGTGGGAAGTGATCACATACAAGATCACTTAACAAAAAAAAAGAGATTACATATCAAGATCGGTTTTAACGACATGACAATGCGTAGAATTCAGGGGAGCATTATTAGCTGATAAAAGGTTCATAACTGACATTTTAGTGCGCAAATTCTTAACTTGGCAATGAATTAGCCGTGAAACAATAATCTTGATCATGCACAAAATGGTATGACAATAACCTGACAAGGTTTACAACCTAGCCTGGTAATGTATGTATGAATCTGTTGTGCTTGTACTTTCACTTTCAACAAATCCGAAAGTAAAGAGAAGGTCATGAGGTCCTGAACTCCAAAATCTATTCGAATAGAGATTCTGAACACTTGTTTTCTGCGGAGGAAGATTTTAGAAAGGAATTCCATTGGTAGGGGGAACTTGGGAAGGAATCATGATGTTTCCTTGTTTAGTTTTCTAGTTTTACGTAGGAATAATGTTGGATATTTTCAACAAACCCTTAATTTGTAGGCGCTATATATACAGAGTTTTCGGTGATCGACCTGACCAGAAATATCGTTTTTCCAAACAGACACCATTGTTGGAAGAGATGTCTATTCGCACCGAAAGGATGCATGTAGGAGATGAAGAGTCATCTTCATAGATGTTAAACTCTCTATAAATTGCGTATTTGTTTTCCATTCAAAATACATCAAAAACTCTCTCTGTTTTCTCTCTAACAAGCATCATCAGAATCAAAACCTGTGTGTTCTTGGTTAGGTCAAGGTTGTACAAGGTTTGAATCTAACATTGTTGTAGGGCTTCAAGTATCCTGACGGAAATATTCATTAACCTATTTGTACTCGCCAATTCAGTTGGGAAGGGTCGAATAATTGTCGAAAATAATCTAATTTTAGAGCCTTGAACCCAGAAGACAGCATTCTTTTCTTCACCCTGTTTTGGTTTTCAATTTTCCAACAGTTTTCGACAATTACTTTCGGCATGGAGGGTGAATCTTCAATGGCTGCTACACAATCTCTGCAAGTCATGAATCAGACTTTTAATAGGTTAGAACGTTTTGAAGGAGAGGGTTTTACTCGCTGGCAAGAGACTCTGAAATTCAACCTGATGTTTCTGAAGTTATGGTACATTCTAGAAGATGGGTTGGAGGTCGTTCCTGGTCCTACTGAGAAGGACGATGAGGAATTGAAGAAAAGGAGAAAGAAGCGTGAAGAAGATGATTTCATGTGCCGTGGTCATATTCTGAATGCTTTGGGGTTGCATGTTTATAATGCTCATCGTACTTATGGAACTGCGAAGGAACTATGGACTGCAATGGAGAACAAATACAAGATTTCTGAGGCCAGTAACAAGAAGTTCCTGATTTGCAACTTTATGGATTGGAAAATGGTTGACAGTAAGTCTATCATTGCCCAGGTTAGTGATCTTTTGCTTATTGTAAAATCATCTTAAAGATGTTGGTATTGACCTTGTAAGTTCATTCGTTGTTGGGGTTATCATTTCTCGTCTTCCCCCTTCATGGAATAGTTACAAGAACAAACTTAAGCATGCTGAAACTGACTATGACTTAGAAGGCTTGCAGCGTCATCTTCGTATTGAAGAAGATGTTTGTAAGCGAGAGATTAAGGATAGTCAGCAAACTGAAAATCATTCTAAGATCAATAATGTGCAAGAACCGAAAACCTCGAATTCTTTGAAAGTTCAAAATAATTCTCAGTTTAAGAAGCAACATCCCAACAAGAATGAAAATAAGAAATGCCCTTGCTTCTTCTGTAAGAAAATCCGGCCATTTTGCTCGTGATTGTCGTCTAAAGAAGAAAAAATGAAAAACGAAGCAAATACGGTTGATGATAGCAAACTTGTCATTGTTGTGCAAGAGGCCAATACTGTTGCAGATCATGGAAGTGGATGGTGGTACGACACTAGTGCAACCATTCATGTCTGTAAAGAACGAAACCTTTACAAGACATATGAATCTGTTAGTGGAGAAGAAGTCACTTCCGCAAATCGCCTCCCTAGTAAAGTACATAACAAAGGCACTGTTGAACTCAAGTTTACTTCCGGAAAGATTGTTACTCTTACCAATGTATTACATGTCCCATACATTTGTAAGAATCTTGTTTATGGAGTCCTTGTTGGCAAGGCCGGTTTCAAGGTTATGTATGAGTCTGATAAGTTTGTACTCCAAAAACGGAATGTTTGTTGGACAAGGATATGCTTGTAACGGGATGATTAATCTTAATTTAATAAATAATGGTTCTGCTTATATTGTTGACTCTATTGATTTATGGCACGCTAGATTAGGATATGTGAATTATGGTTCTCTTAGAAACATGAACAAATTAGAACTGATTTCTGATTGCAATTTTGATAATGTTTATAAATGTGAAATATGTGTGCAAGCAAAGATAACTAGGATATCTTTTAAATCTGTAGTAAGAAATTCTTCCTTACTTGAATTAGTGCATAGTGATGTTGGTGATTTGAAAAGTCATGTGACTCGTGGTGGAAACAAATATTATGTCACTTTTATGGAAGATAACACTATATATGCCTATACTTACTTGATGAAATCTAAGGATGAAGTCTTTGATAAATTTGGGATTTACAAAGCAGAAGTAGAAACACAATTAGAACATAAAATTAAAATATTACGTTCTGATCATGGTGGTGAATATTATCCTTCTGAATTTATTGCATTTTGTCAAGATCATGGTTTAATACATGAATTTACTGCACCATATACACCTCAACAAAATGGTATTGCTTAAAGAAAGAAAGAAAGAATAGGACTTTGATTGACATGGTTAATGCTATGCTTATTAGTTCTGGTTTGCCTAATTCTTTGTGGGGTGAAGCCATGTTGCCTGCATGCTATATTTTGAATAGAGTACCTTCGAAAAAGAATAATGTTTCCCCTTATGAATTGTGGTTTAAGAGAAAACCTAATTTGAAAAGACTCAAAGCATGGGGTTGTCTAGCGTATGTTAGAAAGCCTGATCCTAAAATACCAAAGCTATGAAATAGGGCTTATAAATGTGTTTTTGTAGGATACTCTCTTAATAGTATTACCTACAGATGTTTAATCCTTGTCACTTTTGAGATTATAGAATCTGTAGATGTGTAATTTTTTGAAAGCATGACAAGGACTAGTTCTCAGACACTACTCATTGAAAACCCATTGTTACCAAGTCTAGAACCAATGGAGGCTGATAACAAGAACCTTCCTCCTCTACAAAAAACAATGATATTTCAGTTCCCACTGAAGATATTGAAACTAGAAGAAGTAAGAGAGGAAGAATATAGAAAAATCCTGACCCAGAATTAAAATATTACTTGTAGAGGGTGATAAGAATGAAATTCTTAACATCATCATGTATAATATGCATGACGCAGGTGATCCTAAAACCTATGCTAAGGCAATGAGTTCCAGAGATGCTAATTTATGGAAAGAGGCTATAAATGATGAAAAGCATTCACACTTGACAAATGGAACTTGGGTATACTGTGATTTACCTCCTGGTGCTAAGGCAATAGGATGTAAATGGATATTCAAGAGAAAGTTGAATGTAGATGGTACCATTGATAAGTTTAAAGCCAGATTGGTTGCTAAGGGTTATAAACAAATACATGGTATTGATTACTTTGATACATATGCTCCTGTTGCACGAATCACATCTATTCGTTGCTTAATCGCACTTGCTTCTATTCATAAGCTAGTTGTGCATCAAATGGATGTCAAAACCGCTTTTCTAAATGGTGATTTAGAATAAGAGATATATATAGAACAACCCGAAGGTTTCATAGTACCAGGCCAAGAGAAGAAAGTGTGTAAGTTAGTGAAATCCCTCTATGGCTTGAAGCAAGCTCCCATGCAATGGCATTAGAAGTTTGACAAAGTGGCTTTGTCATATGGTTTTGTTGTGAATGATGCTAATAAATGTATCTATAGTAAACAAGATAAATCTGGATGTGTAATTCTCTGTTTGTATGTTGATGACATGTTTATTTTTGGGTCTGACTTGTCTATTGTGGAAGATACTAAGAAGTTTCTTAGTTATAATTTTGACATGAGAGATCTGGGGGAGGCTGATGTGATATTAGTAATTAAAATCCTAAGAAAGGGAGATAAGTTGGTTTTAACCCAATCTCATTACATTGAGAAATTTCTCAAGAAATATGGTCATTTTGATGACAAACCATCCTCTAGCCCTCTATATCCTAGTGTAAAATTAATGAAGAACACTAAAAGAGCTCATAAACAACTTGAGTATTCTAGTGTTGTTGGTAGTCTTATGTATGCCTGTTGATGGTGGTTTTAGGACAAGGGGTAAAACCATAAAACCTCACGTATAGCATGACGTCACCGGTGACACTAGCACATTTATTAGAGCATTTAACGCGCTAATGTAAAAATCACCAGGGTACCCTTTTTCAAATACTAAATTAGGGTTTCGATGCGCGAAACCATAAATTCACACATACCGCGCAACCATTACGCAAAAATCATGGCAAACATGCCAAATGCACCCAACGTGCAATCATCCCGCGGAACATAGCAGTTGCACGTACCGTGCAATCACTGCGCAAAAGCATGGCAATCATGCGACTCACACATGTCATGCAACATGCCAAATGCACGTATCGTGCAAACATCGCGCAAAACATAGCAATTGCACGTACCGTGCAATCATTACGCAAAAGCATGGCAAACATGCCAAATGCACGCACCGTGCACTCATCACACAAAACATAGCAATTGCATGTACCATGCAATCATTGTCCAAAATATGGAAACCATGCCAAAACTACAAATAACGCGCAACCGTCGCGCTAAATATGGCAACCATGCCAAACCGCGAATAAATACGCAATCATTGCACTAGATGTAGCAACTGTTCCAAACCTCAAAGAAACGCGCAATCATCACGTTAACCATGCCAAAAATCCAAAACGCACCACCATTGCACAAAATGGCAACCATGCCAAAAGCGCGCGCCATTGGCACATGCCATGCAACCCTTGCAACCTGGCATGCCAAGCCGTGCAACCTAGGGCCAAATCCGCCACACGCTCCATTGGCACATGTCGTGCAACCCTTACAACCTGGCATGCCAAGCCGTGCAACCTAGGTCCAAAGCCACCACACGCGCCATTGGCACATGTCGTGCAACCCTTGCAGCCTGGCATGCCAAGCCGTGCAACCTAGGGCCAAAGCCGCCACACGCGCCATTGGCACATGTCGTGCAACCCTTGCAACCTGGCATGCCAAGCCGTGCAACCTAGGGCCAAAGCCGCCACACGCCATTGGCACATGCCGTGCAACCTGGCATACCAAGCCGTGCAACCTAGGGCCAAAGCCGCCACACGCGCTATTGGCACATGTCGTGCAACCCTTGCAACCTGGCATGCCAAGCCGTGCAACTTAGGGCCAAAGCCGCCACACGCGTCATTGGAACATGCCATGCAACCCTTGCAACCTGGCATGCCAAGTCGTGCAACCTAGGGCCAAAGACGCCACACGCGCCATTGGCACATGCCGTACAACACTTGCACTTTTGGATTTCCACTTGCACCCGACGTGCAACCTAGAGGCAAGGCATACCACACATGTCGTGCAACACTTGCACTTTAGCACTTCCACTTGCACCCGACGTTCAATCCAGGGCCGAGCATGCCACACATGCCATTGGCATATGCCGTGCAACCCTTGCACTTTGGCATGCCGTGCCTATATCAAAGGCCACGATTCCTCTTATACAAAACCTCGACCGTCGAAGGTCGCCACTGAGCCGACAAGTCTCTCAATCTCAACTTATCAAACACCAGCGACATGATACATGTTTTACACGAAAACACTCGAGAGATCAAAATGTATGTCACAAACTGGGGGATGCTCATTAGGGTTTTGGTTTGGCGGTCTACAGCGTGCGGCATACATAAATGCCCGTTTCAAGAAGGTGTAATAAGAATGAAACGGTTAGTAAATGCAGGAAGTAATGGTGAAACGCTCTTTCATTATGGAACATCAATTCTATCAAATTCCGTCAATACCAGGCGTTACCACCTCTTTCCATTTAAATCTTCTGTTTCTTTTCTTACGAGGCCAGAGTACGTTTCACTTGGACTTGTATAAATAGGTTTTACCTATTTCCACCGAAACACAAGTTTTTGGTCAGGGAGAAATACAACACTCAGAAAGGAAACTCTTGCTAGCTTTCTCAAAGATTTCATCTTCTGATACAATTCAAGTACTACTCTTTCAGAACTGCTCTGGTCTCAACACTCTCTTCGCTTCCCTCCCTAAACCAGCCCTTCTCCTCCTCTTTGTGACCGAAGCAAATCCGGAACGGCCATTTCTTGGTTTATGCCAGATTTGTATAGATTGATCTCTCGAATCTAAAATACTCTCGTGCAGTACATTTGTTTAGGGTTTAGATTTGTCATTCACTCACCGAAATTACTAAAATCAGCAGAAACGGTTTTCGCCTATAAACAATTGGCGACCACAGTGGGAGATTGATCTTTAGGTTAAAATGTATGTTTTCATACTCGATCTCATACTTCGATCCAGAAATCAGGACGGCAGAAGCGAGCGATCTGTTCAGGGATCCACAACTCGACTGCCAGACAACCTGGTTATCAGTCGCAAACCACAAGAGACGGCTGGGGACTTCACAGAAACCGAAAGCAAACGATTCATTCATCAAGTGACTCAAAACGACTAGGGACTTTCCACAATCGCGGCGGTGATTCCCACAAAACTCGATCTTACACACGGAGGATCCATTTTTCATCAGGAGATCCTGGATACCGAGTAAGTCTTGCCTAGACAGAATATATGGTTTACAATTTTAAGTTTTCACAATAATGATAAAACCAATAGCCATGTTATGTTTCATCCCATTTCATCTACCAACACGCAACGTTCACGGTTCCATATCTTCCCTGGGATGTCCGTATCACTTACAATCATAACCAAAAAACGGCATCATCCTAAAACGGTTCATCCCGAATAATAACCCAAAAACCTAATAGGTAACACTTGTCTATCAACCCATAAATCCAGAAAATCAAAACCATAAGCCAGGTGTTTCATTTGCCTTTCGGAAAAAAAAAACCCGAAGAATTTCAGAAGACATAAGTGCATCCAAAGGAAGCCATTCAACAGTGGTTTGCTCTTCTCGAAGAAGACGTCCTTCGTCATTTGGAGGACCGCCTGTTTCAGCTCCAACTCTTTGGACAACCTTCCAACCTCCGCCTCTTGTTGTTTGCCCACGTCCGCAGAAGGACCTTCGGTCACCTTGGCCTGCAACCTTGGATCTCAGAGAAACCCTGACGCCCAGTCTTCGTGGAATCAGTTGCATGCCCATGTGTACCTACTTTGCATCATAACGATTACCAGTCACTATTCAAGAGGTAGCTGACGCTACTACGGTAATATTCGAAAAGAAGGATAATATTTCTAAAGATTTATGGGAGGAATACCTACGGCTAGGGTTTGCACCAACACAAGAAACGCTGGAGTACATACCTGGAATATGTTGGCCCACTTTATTGCTAGCGCTCCACGCCAAGAAATCTCCCACGCCAGAACCAGCGCCGACGCCAAGCCAGCGCCGTACCAAGCCAGCGCCTTGCCAAGCTAACGTCCATGCCAAGCCGGCGCTCGTTTCAACAAGATCCAGCGCTAACAACTTGCGTCTTTCCAGGGCCAGCAGCTTGCATCTTTTCCAGCACACTGACAGCCTGCGTCCTTCCGATACCGGCATCTTACATCTTTCCAGCACCGGCAGCTTGCATCTTTTCCAAAACTTATGTCTTTCCAGCGTCACACTTGCACTTCCAGCTTGCATCTTTACAGCAGCTTGCATCTCTATAGCAGCTTGCATCTTCCCAGCGCTAGCAGCTTGGATCCTTCTAGCGTTGCACTTGAACGCCCCGTAGGGAATCAGCAATCCGATTTCATCACACGTAAATATCAGGAACGACTTCTCTAAAATCGAATAAAAGAAAATTAGCAAACCCCCTGAGTTCACGAAGACTCTCTTCCTGTAAAGAGACGCATGATTTATGGGGACTTCTCCCACAAAACTGTGCAGTCCATGATGAAACATTTATGTGAGTGTTTCCCCAAGGCACAACGTCAAGATATATTTGCATCCCTCAACCGCACCGCATCAGGGAAACAGCCTTTTCCAACCAGAGAAATCATTCCCAAATCCCAACCTCTCTTGGAGAGCACGATTGATAGATGGAACTGGGGACTCCTAACCACTGTCCGCTTGAAGGGAGCCCAGCCTTACAACACACTGATTGATGCAGCCTCTCCAGCGGCTCCGCTTGTTCGCTTCAGCAGCCGCTCCGCTTTAAACATTCGCTCCAACATCCGCTCTGCTTCAGCATTCTCTCCATAAGCTGATCTAGGATCCGAAGACGAAACTTCAGCGTCTTTACTCCATAAGTTTCAATGTCCTCTCCGAGAACCGAAGCCACTTCAACGCCCCTTTCCTGCAAAGGATCATGTCGTGGCCTCCACTCCTTCTTTCTAAGGATCTTGTCGTAGCCGCCGCTCATCCTTGCTGAGGATTGTGCTTTAAGCGCCACTCCTTCCTTCCAAGTCTCTTATGATCACATCTGCTGCCAAGAACTGTCGCCCCCCGTTTGTTGATACCGGCCAGAGCTTCACCATGGCAACAATCACTGTAAAGCCCAACGACCACACAAGATAGGAACACACAACCACAATCTCCAATATTAGCTCCAACTTGGTCGTTGCCGAGCGCATATTTCATCCATCTGTCGCATTCTGACGAAGTTCGGTAAATTTTGGAATCCATTGGAGAGACATTACAGATGAAGGCGCGGATTCGGACGAGCAATAGAAAATATTAGAAGGTCAATATCTCTTTTCATGCGGACGGAGTTTCTAGAGTTTGGACAAGATAAATGTCCCTTCTTGCTCCATGAAACGTATGACTGGGCGCGATTATGCCACCTCAGGCCCACAACATCCCTCTCGAATTCTTCTTGAATTTTATTGTCAGGCTGTTTTCGCCTCCCGGACGAGCTCGAAACCTAAATAGAGGGGCGGACCGTCGAAATCCGAGTTCGTACAAGAATTATACATCGATTCTACTAAAGGGCGTTAATTAAGGTTTCGGCATGCCAAACCCTAATTCAGACAAAGTTGCCATCATCCCACGGAACCGAAGCCAGTCGACATCCTTCCAAGGAACTCAAGCTATCTCCACTCCAAGCCGAGCAACGCAAGCAGCTCCGTTTCAAGACGACCAAGTGATAACGGCTCCAGGTCCAATCCCACCGATGCTGACGGCTAATCCCAAGCCGACTGAATGCAAGCGGCTTCCCTTCACGCCAAGTCTATACTAGCAGCTCCGCTCCACGTTCCAAATCCTATCCCAGAAGACGCGCGACCATTCCAGGTCGAGGCCTACAACTTTCATCTCAACCGACCTCTACCACTCCGCATCCTGACCTGCGGTACCACGAGAAAAATCCACGCAAGGCTGCCAAACACAAGGATCACAGATTCTCCTTGCTTCCCGAAAAAGACAAGATGGGCCTACATTACAGTCAGGGACTCAGCCTCAGCAAGATCTCCCGTCAAAATCTCTAATCAGGAGTAAGGAAGGTGAAGATATGTACCAGGAACGCGCTTACTAATGTTTCACCACCTGCATCGAGGGAGGAAAGCAAAACCGGCAACACGACGTGGAGGGAGGAGTGACGCCCCCTTTTCATAGACATGGCACTTTTAAGATTTTGGATAAGGAAAGGATTCCCTGTTGAAGTCGTGAATGAAGAAAGAGAACTGGACCCGCAAGGAAAAGCCTTACCACGCCCAAGCAGTACGCGCCTTTCCCGCGCCAGCATCATCCCAACGCTATGCTCAACCTGCACGTTTCCAACAGTCCGCGCTTTCCTTGCCAACGCCATGCTTTGCCAAGCGATCCCCACCTCTGCACTGGGAAGAGGAAGACGGTACAATTTCACCAACAATATATGTCGCACCAACCCTAAAAGAAAAAGGGTAAAAGAGAGAAGCAGATTTTAAGCAGACAAGACGGGCTTACGTTACAGTCAGAAGTTTAGCCTCGGTGAAAGTTTCTCTCGGATTCTAAACAGGAAATAAAGAAAAGAAACGTAAATCCTGGGAATGTACCTACTGGCGTTACTATTTCCTGTCCCTACCAGCATCAAGACCCGGACACAAATCCGTTGGCGCATCATGAAAAAAGAAGTAATCCCCTTTTTGGGTGTAACGCTTCCTGATTTTTGAATAAGGAAAGGAAATCGGGCACACAAGAGCAAGCTTTGCTGCGACCCCAGCAATCCACGCTTTCCTTTTGCGTCGGCGCCAAAGCAACCCGTACTTTCCTTCCTATGCCACGTCGTGCCTTGCCAAAGCGATCCGCGCTTTCCTTTCTGCGTCAACGTCATGCCTTGTCGAGCAGTCTGCCGACACCATGCTTTGCCAACGTCATGCTCTGCCAAACGGCCCACGCCCATTCTAAGCCCATTTGTGCTGACAAGCCCCATTCATGACCAGTCTATGCTAGCAGCTCCGCCTCGCGTTCCAAAGCCTGGCCCAAAGACACCTAGTCATACGGGGATTTGTGCAAAGCTACCGGATGCAAGGATTGCAGATTCCACTTACATCTCGAAAAAGGTCAGACAAATCTCTTTGGCCCTCTTTC
This sequence comes from Papaver somniferum, assembly GCF_003573695.1. Classification (NCBI taxonomy): domain Eukaryota; kingdom Viridiplantae; phylum Streptophyta; class Magnoliopsida; order Ranunculales; family Papaveraceae; genus Papaver; species Papaver somniferum. The sequence continues at coordinate 29,297,903 of NC_039361.1, read as the reverse complement.
ACGACTTACTGTCTCAGTTCTATCCTCGTCTGTCACCATCTTATGCTTACCTCGCAACAAGTCCCATGTTCCAAGCTAAGCAGGGGACTTAATGTTGATGGTGGTTTTAGGACAAGGGGTAAAACCGTAAAACCTCACGTATAGCATGACGTCACCGGTGACACTAGCACATTTATTAGAGCATTTAACGCGTTTATGTAAAAATCACCAGGGTATCCTTTTTCAAATACTAAATTAGGGTTTCGATGCGCGAAACCCTAAATTCACACATACCGCGCAACTATTACGCAAAAAGCATGGCAAACATGCCAAATGCACCCACCGTGCAATCATCGCGCAGAACATAGCAATTGCACATACCGTGCAATCTCTGCGCAAAAGCATGGCAATCATGCCACTCACACATGTCATGCAACATGCCAAATGCATGTACCGTGCAAACATCGCGCAAAACATAGCAATTGCACGTACCGTGCAATCATTGCGCAAAAGCATGGCAAACATGCCAAATGCACGCACCGTGCACTCATCACACAAAACATAGCAATTGCATGTACCATGCAATCATTGTGCAAAATACGGCAACCACGAAACTACAAATAACGCGCAACCGTCGCGCTAAATATGGCAACATGCCAAAACGCAAATAAATACGCAATCATTGCACTAGATGTAGCAACCGTGCAAAACCGCAAAGCAATGCGCAATCATCACGTTAACCATGCCAAAAATCCAAAACCCACCACCATTGCACAAAATGGCAACCATGCCAAAAGCGCGCACCATTGGCACATGCCATGCAACCCTTGCAACCTGGCATGCCAAGTCGTGCAACCTAGGGGGAAAGCCGCCACACGCGCCATTGGCACATGTCGTGCAACCCTTGCAACCTGGCATGCCAAGCTGTGCAACCTAGGGCCAAAGCCGCCATACGCGCCATTGGCACATGCCGTGCAACCCTTGCAACCTGGAATGCCAAGCCGTGCAACCTAGGGACAAAGCCGCCACACGCGCCATTGGCAGATGCCGTGCAACCTGGCATGCCAACCTAGGGCCAAAGCCGCCACACGCGCCATTGGAACATCCCGTGCAACCCTTGCAACCTGGCATGCCAAGCCGTGCAACCTAGAGCCAAAGCCTCCATACGCGCCATTGGCACATGTCGTGCAACCCTTTCAACCTGGCATGCCAAGCCATACAACTTAGGGCCAAAGCCGTCACACGCGCCATTGGCACATGTCATGCAACCCATGCAACCTGGCATGCCAATCCGTGCAACCTAGGGCCAAAGCCGTCACATGCGCCATTGGCACATGCCGTGCAACCCTTGCAACCTGGCATGCAAAGCCGTGCAACCTAGGTCCAAAGCAGCCACACGCGCCATTGGAACATACCGTGCAACCCTTGCAACCTGGCATGACAAGTCGTGCAACCTAGGGCCAAAGCTGTCACACGCGTCATTGGCACATGTCGTGCAACCCTTGCAACCTAGCATGCCAAGCCGTGCAACTTAGGGCCAAAGCCGTCATACGCGCCATTGGCACATGCCATGCAACCCTTGCAACCTAGCATGCCAAGTCGTGCAACTTAGGGCCAAATCCGCCACACGCGCCATTCGCACATGTCGTACAACACTTGCACTTTGGCATTTCCACTTGCACCCGACGTGCAACCTAGGGCCAAGGCATACCAAACATGCCACTGGCACATGCCGTGCAACTCTTGCACTTTGGCACTTCCACTTGCACCCGACGTGTAACCCAGGGCCGAGGCATGCCACACATGCCGTGCAACCCTTGCACTTTGGCATGCCGCGCCTACATCAAAGGCCACGATTCCTCTTATACAAAACTTCGACCGTCGAAGGTCGCCACTGAGCCGGCAATTCTCTCAAGCTCAACTTATCAAACACCAGCGACATGCTACATGTTTTCCACGAAAACACTCGAGACATCAAAACGTATGTCACAAAATGGGGGATGCTCATTAGGGTTTTGGTTTGGAGGTCTACAGCGTGCGGCATACACAAATGCCCGTTTCAAGAAGGGTGTAATAGGAATAAAACGGTTAGTAAATGCAGGAAGTAATGGTGAAACGCTCTTTCATTATTGAACATCAATTCCATCAAATTCCATCAATACCATGTGTTACCACCTCTTCCCATTTAACTCATCTGTTTCTTTTCTTACGAGGCCAGAGTACGTTTCACTTGGACTTGTATAAATAGTTTTTACCTATTTCCACCAAAACACAAGTTTTTGGTCAGGGAGAAATACAACACTCAGAAAGGAAACTCTTGCTAGCCTTCTCAAAGATTTCATCTTCTGATACAAGTCAAGTACTACTCTTCCATTTGCTCTGGTCTCAACACTCTCTTCGCTTCCCTCCCTAAACCAGCCCTTCTCCTCCTCTTTGTGACCGAAGCAAATCCGGAACGGCCATTTCTTGGTTTAGGCCAGATTTGTATAGATTGATCTCTCGAATCTAAAGTACTCCCTGCAGTACATTTGTTTAGGGTTTAGATTTGTTTCTCATTCACTCACCGAAATTACCAAAATCAGCAGAAACGGTTTTTGCCTATAAACAATGCCATGCATTGCACAAGACCGGACATAGCCCAAGCAGTGGGAGTGTTATGTCGTTTCTCAAGTAACCCGAGAATTGAACATTGGAAAGCAGTTTCAAGAGTGTTGGCTTACTTGAATGGAACCATAGATTATGGTTTACATTTCCAGAGTTATCCCGCTGTATTAGAAGGACACGGTGATGCAAACTGGAACGATGTAGAATCCAAATCCAAGTCTACAAGTGGATGGATATTTACACTGGGAGGTGTTGTTGTGTCTTGGAGTTCCAAGAAGCAGACCTGCATTTCTGATTCAACAATGTTATTAGAATTAATTGCACTTACAGATGCATGTAAAGAGGCAGAGTGGCTTAGAAACTTACTAGTAGAAATCCCATTATGGAAGAAGCCAACACCATCGGTCATGATTAACTATGATAATCGGGCAACGATCTATAAGGTCTCAAATAAGACTTATAATGGAAAGTAAAGACATGCTAGTCTTAGACATCAGATTGTAAGACAATTACTCAAAAGGGGAGTAGTTGCAGTGAACTATATTGAATCGAAAAAGAACTTGGCAGATCCTGTGATAGCCCAGATTTTCGGACTTCCAGCGGACACGGATTCGACCTTGTGGGTCGGGTCTGATCCAGCTAGCAAGTCCAAATATCCAGACCGCCACTCGTATAAGACCAGATTTTTCATTCCAGAAGATTTTGATAAAATACAAAAGTCAACTCAAATGAAATTTATTAAATGAAATGTAATATTACTTTCAAAATCACAAAACTGTAAATAATAATTACAAAATCAAAAGTACCAAATTAAAACAAAACCAACATTCTGGATTAACTCAAAATACGCGAAGCCCAAATCCCCATAATATGTAGTAATTTCTTTTACGGCTAGTCTTTCTTCATTCTCTGTGGAAATGGAGTAAAAATGGGTGAGCAAACCACGGCCCAGTAAGAAGTCTCCAAAAATAATAGAGTGCATCGATAATCAAAAATATGCAGACGATACGATAATTAACATCATGCATACAAATTCAAAACAATACTTTTGCCATTCTCAATCAAAAATAATTAACCTTTTTCTTATTCATAAACTTCAACATTTAATTCTAGCTTCTTAATTTAAAATTTCCAAAGTTATTCCGGTAAAAAAAACAATTTTCTTATTCACAATCTTGAGACTTCAATTCTAGATCCTTAATCTAGTTGTCAGAGTTATTCCGGTAAACAAACCACTACTGTTTCCCGTACAGTCTTCCGGGATAGCCACCAATGGTGGGATGCCATAAAGGCCTGACATATTTTCTTACTCAAAATCTTCGATCTAAAATTCTAGGTTCTTAATCTAATTGTCAGAGTTATTCCGGTAAACAAACCATTATTGTTCCCCGAACAGTCTCCCCGGGGTAGCCACCAGTGGTGGGATGCCATAAAGGCCTGACATTTCAGCAGCAGACAGATACATATTTTCCTATAACTCATTTCAAATCAATGCATTTAATTCTACGCGCACCAAACCGAATCCCAAAAAACTAATCAAAGTAAACCCCATTCGCTAATGCATTAAACTCACTTTTGCAAATATAAATTCAATTTCATTCACTAATGTAATGCATCAAAGTGATTTTCACAAACCAAAACTCAATTTCATTCACTAGTAGTATAATGCATCAATTCAATTTTCAAAAACCAAAAACTCAATAAATATGCATTAATATATTTCCTATTTTGAGAAAAACATTACTACCTACATTAAATGTTAAAATAAAAATCTAGAAAATTTAAAAATAATGGTTAATAATCAATATATATAACTCACAAATAAATCAACTTATACAAAGATAATAACGTAATAAATTTAAAACAAACATCATGATTATTAGCTTTTAAATCAAAAAAAACCAATATAATTTTAATGCTAAAATAAGTTTTGATTTTGATATTAGGTAGAAACCCCTACCTCAAATAGTCTTCCAAAAATCTTTATGAAAGTAGAACACATTTTTCCAAAAATAGTAAATCATATGTCTTTATTTTGAAGGTACTGAAAGTGATGGGAAAAAGGGTTTGATTTTCTTTTTGTTATTTGAAAAGAAAAAAAAATAGAGAGAGAAAGATGAAAATGATGGGTAACTTTTGTTTTCTTTTGTTTTATGTAAGAGATAAAGAGAAAAAGTAGAAGGAGAGAGAGATGAAAGTGATGGCTAGAATTTTTGGGTTTCTGTGCTAGGAGGCAAAAGAGAAGAAGAAAAGTTGGAGAAGAAGAAAATGACATCTTTTTTTTTCTTTACTTCACAGGGTTTTGGGTAAATAAAACCCTAGCTAATTATTTGTCACTCAAGTTTTGATAAGGAACACACTATTTTATAAACACACCCCATTATCAAAATACATGCACCCCAAGCACATGATATATAATAGTGACACCAAATTTTGCAAAGACATATATATACACACCACACAATGTACATATTCACCACAACTAAAAATCATCTTTATAATTTTATATTATTTTGGCAACCATAAATATTTTTAAATCTAAATATTATTTTTTTATAAATTAGCTTTTATATCAAAAACCAAACAAAATAGTACGGACGTTGTTTTTATTTATTTATTTATTTTAGGCGTAAAAATCATATCAAAAAAATACAGGGTTTTACAATATTAATCTCTTAAAAAGAATTTTTCCCCGAAATTCAAAGACCAAAAATACCGGGTGTTACAGATCCTTTTACAAAGTGTCTACCAAAGGAAGTGTTTTCAATAAAGCATAAGGAGATGGGACTCAGGTCTGTGAAAGAAGTTCGATCACCAATAACGAAAACCCAACTTATGTCTTGAAAAGATAGACTAAGTTCAATGCGGTACTAACAAGTTATTGAAGTGGTTATGGTATACTAAACTAAAACTTCCCATTGTCCTTCTAGTGTAGTGATTCTGCATGATCTTAGGGATGGATGAAAATCCTTAATAACTTTTACCACAAGGTGTCTCGCAGAAACACCTTCGAGGCTTACCTATATGAGTATATGGAGTTTCCTATGAGAATAAGATCGTTCTCATAAAAGGACTCATGAATCCAGGAGAAAGCACAGGGCCATTAATGTGCGAGCTATAGAACACACTACTATCGGAAATCAATATGTGTGGAGGTTATGGTTTTATCACAAGCGGTACTTGGTTCAAGATTAAATTCACCATGGGACCTCGATAAAGCTTTGAATATCTTACACCAAGTGAAGGTTCAAACCCAAAAGGTACCTATCATTTATGTATTGGTTCCAACAATGATGCTTTGTCTCTACTTAGCTTGAACTACGTTGGCTTGATCCCACTCGGGTACGTAGGCAGTCACTTGAGTGATGCAGCCACTCCAATTTCAAAAACAATTTATGCTTTGTTTTGGTTTTTGAAAATAAGGGGAGAATGTTGGATATTTTCAACAAACCCTTAATTTCTAGACGCTATATAGAGTTTTCGGCAGCGCCCCCTAGCAGAGTGCGAGACAGCGTCTCGTAGGAATTTTTCTGTTTTAGGTTTCTAATGACAGTTAGAAAAACTGAACATATATATCGTTTTTCCAAAAACACACCATTGTTGGAAGATATGTCTATTCGCACTGAAAGGATGCTTGTTGGAGATGAAGAGTCATCTTCAACAGATGCTAAACTCTCTATAAATTGCGTATTTGTTTTCCATTCAAAATACATCAAAAACTCTCTTTGTTTTCTCTCTAACAAGCATCATCAGAATCAAAACCTGTGTTGTTCTTGGTTAGGTCAAGGTTGTACAAGCTTTGAATCTAACATTGTTGTAGGGCTTCAAGTATCCTGACGGCAATATTCATTGACCTATTTGTACTCGTCAATTCAGTTGGGAAGGGTCGAATAATTGTCGAAAAGAATCTAATTTTAGAGCCTTGAACCTAGAAGACAACATTCTTTTCTTCGTCCTGTTTTAGTGTCAATTTTCCAACAAATAATAACTCCTTTTCGGTTGTTGATTGGAAATAGGTTTCGGCCGCCGTATAACTGCTTAGGCCAAGCTAGCCAATGAAATTAGAGTTCTCGTCTAAGTAAGTTTTTATGAGGCGGCATAGTTTCCTCTATAAATATTGTGTCAGGGTTCCGTATAGAGAATAACACTAGCTACTCGTAAGGGTTCCGTGTAGAGTATTAATAACATTAGCTACTCATAAGTTTCCAGAGAGATCTTTCAAGAAAACAGAAGAGAAGAACTCTGAGAAAAACTCAAGAAAGTAAGATGGAAAAGCAGCAGAAATACCCTTTAGGAGCTGAGCATTATAATCTGTTTGAAGAAATAGGTAGCGGAGCTACTGCAACAATTTATTGTGCTGTTTGTATTCCGACACAAGAAACTGTTGCAATCAAAGTGTTGGATTTCGAAAAGGAGAACACTGAATTGTGTAAAATCGCTCATGAAGCACAGACCATGACTCTGATGGATCAGCCAAATCTCTTGAAGGCGCACTGTTCTTTCGTTACAGATCACTATCTGTGGGTTGTGATGCCATTCATGTCTGCTGGTTCATGTCTGCATATCATGAAGTCAGCTTTTCCAGATGGATTCGAAGAGGCTGTGATCGCTACGATTTTACGTGAAGTTTTGAAAGGATTAGTGAACATACACCAACATGGGGACATACATAGAGATGTGAAAGCAGGGAAATTTTAATGGATTCACGTGGTGCGATAAAGCTTTGCGATTTTGGTGCTTCTGCAAGCCTTTTTGATGAGGGGAAGAGGCTACATGGAAGAAAGACTTTTACGGGAACACCATGCTGGATAGCACCTGAGGTTCTGGAGGGAAAGGAATACGACTTTAAGGCTGACATCTGGTCTCTTGGTATAACAGCATTGGAACTTGCTCATGGGCATGCCCCTTTGTCTGAATTTCCTCCGATGAAGGTTCTTATGGAGATTTTAAGATGTAAACCGCCTGGTCTTGATTATGGAAGGGACAATAAATTCTCAAAGTCTTTCCGAAAAATGATCGAGAAGTGCTTGGTGAAAGACCTTCATAAGCGTCTATCAGCACAAGAGTTATTAAAGCATCCCTTCTTCAAGAAAGCTCGTTCCAGTGAGTACCTTACACGTACGCTGCTGAAGGAGCTACCTAGTCTGGCGAATTCCGCTAAAGAATCGAAGATAAAAGAATTCGTGGTTATACAAAAGAAACTGGCAGAAGTGGAAAGGGGAGAAACAGGACGATACAAAAAAGGGTTCAGCGGTTGGAATTTCGACGTTGAAGCAATAAAGACACAGGCTTCACAGCTTCCGGATGGTGAAGAAGAAGTTGAACACTTACTTCCTAGTTTGATTAGAAGTTCCTGTTGAATTATTTAAACACATACCACAAGTAATAAAAAAAAAAATTGTTGTTTGTTTACATGCTTTGAGTTGAGTGGTCTTTTGTTATTTACTCTCATGATTCGATGCATCTTAGTATAAATCAATCAATCTTTTGTTGTTTTCTTTTGATTCTGAAATTCGTTCACCTGTTAGGGTGCAATGAGTCATTAGCCGGTCCGGTCCTGTGGGAACAAACAGTCTTGGGCATTGGTGTGTGCTTTTGGTTGTGGTTCTTGGTCCGTATTTTTTTTTTTTTTTTTTTTTTTTTTAAGTTTCCTTTTTGTTTCCAGAAGAAGTTTATATATAGATTTTCTTACATGACAAAGAAATCAAGTTTCTGAGTATGACCAGTTATATGTTTCTTGGTTGAATATCAGGAGGGCTTTACAGTTGCAAATTCTTATCGCGCATTTAGAAAACAAAATTACGGTGCATGTAGATTTTACCATGGATCGTGCCAAAATCGAATTTTGCAGGCTCCAAAAAATGCACTCTGTATTAATTACCCTTATAGTTTTGGTTATTGTTAGCGTTTTTATTACTGCATGGGGATCAGAAAGACCATTTAGTTTTTTTATCAAAACACTTGGAGAGAAAAAGTGGAGAATTCGCTTTTAATCATGCAATGAAAACTTTTAAAGGGAAAATTCTTCCGGAAACACATCCAGAAAGTGTCAGGGTTAGATTAATAGCCAAAGATATAATTGAAGCTTCACAAAGGGAACTAAAATATGAGCATCACCACAGCGAAGTTCATGATGACGACAAAGGGGTTCAAGAAAGACGTAGTAGTAGTAAAGTTGCTACTTATCATTTGGAAGGATTAAATTGGGAGATTTTGGTTGTTGATGATCCAATTGTTGATGCATTTTTTTCGTCTGGTGGAAAAATAGTTGTTTTCACTGGTTTGCTTAATGTTCTTAGAACGGATGCTGAGATAGCTACAATAATTGGACATGAGGTATTGATTTTCTTCTTCTTAGAATTCTTAATATAGTTTGTATTTCAGCAAACTAGCTTCTTAGGGGAAAAAAAAAAGAACAGTATACGACATAGCATGCCGTTTTCGGTTGTGCAGCTTTTTTTCTTTTTCCATGATGTTTGCTAATATACGGGTGATATGATATTTGATATCAGGTTGGACATGTTGTGGCAAGACATGGAGTAGAAATCTACTCGATCAATATGTGTTTCAAATTCTGAAAATGACTCTTCGCATTCTGTTGGCTGACCTGATGACTAATCTAAATGAACTAGATAATTATCTCCTCGATCTGCCTTTCTCTCAAAGGTATTCCCTTTATGTTTACAAAAATAAGTTATCAATAGAGGTTTACATGCTGCTAGCTAGTTAGCGTTTCATTTACTTAAAGTCGGACACTGATCTTTTGCGAGTGCTTATGTTTCTTGCCGGTGGAGGTATTTAACTCATCGTGTGTTCTTTTTTAATTAGGATGGAAAAGGAGGCAGATTATATTGGACTACTCTTACTTGCCTCCGCTGGATACGATCTTCGGGGTGCACCCAAAGGGTATGAGAAGCTTTGGGAGCTTGGGAATAGTGGGGGATCATTGTTAGAAGATTATCTCTACACACATCCATCTGGAAAGAAGAGAGCACAATTGTGATCCCAAGACAAAGTTATGGAAGAAGCCCTTTGCATATACAAAGAATTAAATTCATGCAGGGGTATCGAAAGACAAGTTTGGTTTTACCGTGGCTTTTGGGATAGTGTTTCCTTGTGCATTACTATTGTATGTTGTGTTATGCTTTGTTGCGGAGAACGGGATTTGGAGGAAACATAAAGTGCCAACATTCACGTTTGATGCGCAAGTGATAATCATATGCATGGTTAACTGATTTCAGCTCCCATGTACAAAGAATTGCAATCTCTCGAGAGATCAAAAGACTGAGATTGGAATGGTAATGAAGACTCTTGTCTGTAGGACTTCACACAAAACAGGAGAATTTAGGCCTGATAGGCATGTGCTTCAACTCTCTAGCCCTTTGGGATTAAGGACATGCATTAGGCTGGAAGGAGAGAGGTTTAGTTTGGAAGTTATCAAGAAGAACTTCACACACGGTTATGGCATTTTCACTGTAACCATCGTCATGATTAGCTGATTATTACATGAGTAATCAGTTATGGCATTTTCACTTGGGGCCCATTAAATAAGGCCCAATATAGAATACTGCAAGAGTGCCAGTGCCAGCTATGAGCTATCTTGCAAGTAGCTGCATATTAACTTGTATGAGTAGTGCCTAAGAAAATATGATTAATCGGTATTACATATTTCAGATAAAAATCAAAATGGAAGTTCTAATGAATGACACCCTGAATGGCAGCTTTATTCTTCATCTGAATCATCATCAACTACAAGTCATGGATATGAAGTTCATTACAAGCTTTGCATCTGGAAGTGTATCAATGAGTTCAAAAATCACATAATCGACAATTTTCGGGTTGTTGTCTGGTGGCAAACTTTTTCAGGCCTTCACTGAAAATGTATTGACTTACATTTCCTAAGACACGAAGCTCCCAACTGCAGCCTTCCTCATTTTGTAGCAAGACAATGATTTTTTTCTTCCCCACTTTTTGGATATGTTACCTTAGCTGGAAGATGTTCTCTTGCAAATTTAATTGGTATAGTCTGTAAAGGAAAACGTAATGATTTGTTTACCAATAGTAGTTATTTTTATGTTCATAAATATATGGTCACAAAGCATTTATCGGCAAACAAATATTATCAACTCACCAGACGAATATCATTGAAGTGCTTCACACAGGTCCAAAAAAAAGGAAACGGAGAACTAAACGACATGACTTCCCTCGGAGATGCTCCTGCTGAAGAAAGCATCGATGGAAAATTTAACACAAATATAATCAATATGATATTAATATGAGGTGAATGCAACCAATCTTTCTTACCGTGATTATCAGAACCTCCCTTTTTTATCGTCGAATTTTCACATGGCCTTCCACGTCTCTTTCTTTCTTGTGCAAGCGGAGAAGACGGTACACGAGTGAAACATTCTTCTGGTGGTCCATTACTTTCTTTTGCAGGAACTGGCGAAGGAACAGAAACTGGAATTTGGTAGATATGAAAGTTCATTACAAATGTTGCCTCTGGAAGTCTATCAATGAGTTAAAATATCACATAGTCACCAATTTTCAGCTTGTTGTCGATGGCAAAGTCTTTCCAGCCTGCACCGAACACGTATGGATAAATATAATAGTTGCTTCCTAACCAGTCTGCGAAGACAGCATCATCTAATTTTTGTGGCTTATTGGTTGCACCTGCAAAAACATAAAGACACCTTAGATGGATTTTTGTTAAATCTGATTAACAGAATGTGAAATGATGAAATTGAGCACAAAAGAAGATCAGACAATGCATCTCTGGCTATGAACCAAAGTGAGACATGGAAGCATGTGAATGGTGTTTCTTTTACATCCTGGAAAAGAATATATGCTCCCAACCTTAATGGTGTAGTCAAACTCAAAGCCTAAGAATATTTGAAGTCCTAACCCAGTATATGTCATTATAAGAGGATTCTGAAAAACTTCTTGGTTGGGAGAGACGCTCAAGGAGACCGATATGTTGAAATTGACTGTAGTGTCAAAATCATGGAAAACAGAGCATTATCTATTTTGAACCATCACTTTTAAGTTTTGAGTATTAATTCAATGTTCCTCCAGATAAAATGAGGTTAAGGCCCCGTTTCTGAGCCCTCAACTAAGCATGGCTTCAAGGAGAGTTAAGCTGTAAACAGCAGTATGAGTACTACACTAGTAATGAAAAGTATCATATAGGCTAGCTTACCAATTACGATCACAAGATCATCAGAATTAGAGGTCACTCCATCAAACTGGATTAAGAATTCCAACTTTAACTTCTATTTGCATCATTCTCATTAGCCAATCTTGTTGACATAAAGCTATCAATCTGTAGCACAACATAATAAGAGAAGATCAATGATGTATTTGTGGAATCTGATTAGCCAATCTTGTTGAACAAAACCAAAAAAGATCATTGATGTATCTGTGGAAATAAAACGTATAGATGCAAGAGATGTTAAAAGTTCTCAGGAATGTAGATTTTCATCACTGCTGAATAGATGATTATGCTTTAGCGAATAAGCAAATAATACGAGCCTATGGAGTATATCTAAGGACAAAGACGCGGGACTTCAAAATATTTTACAGATTCAGCAACATGCCTCATCCATGAAGATACAGAAGGCTGCCTTGAAATCGCAACCTCGAAAAGAGTGCGAACAAGCTTTTCAGCTTCTCCAACCTGTTCCAGCAAAAGTGGACTTTTAAGATCACTTGCTGATTTACGTACTAAAGGAAATAAGATGACACCAGTTCTCACTGTTAAAGCTTAACAGAGAAGAGTTTGAAGTAAACACACACCCACTTCGATATTAGAGAGGATGCAGAAACATTAAAAAACGTAGCTGCGGACCCCGATGCAACAGCTTTATCAAGCATGGTCTTCCCATTACCAGGTGGACCAAAGAGAAGAAGACCTGGAAACCAAATATAGAAACATGAATAAAAATTAAACAAGATGAGGGTCACTAGACAAACTTACAGGAGATAGCAGGTAACAACCAATGGTGATAAACATGAGGCAATATATTCCATTAAAAAGTTACAATGCAGTAAACATAAATTGGGGATTAGGTTCTAAGTTGAGTCCAAGAAGCAATCATAGAGTCTTATAGATGTGAAATTTCTGGGTAAACGTGGAGGTGTTTGCCTCATGATCCATAACGGTAACTATCAGTTCTCACAAGTCTATTGGAATGTGTTTGACACTAATGCTTGCCTTAAACTGGGGTTAATATGTCTCAAGATTTAGAAAATAATCTGATTTATCCAACTTCTCACAGTAAATGTGCTCTAGCTCTTTTCAGGCCCAAAAATGGTTTGTTAAGCAGATTTTGCTAAGTGAAGCAAGCTAAGATTTTTATATCCATAAACCACAAATAAATTTTGACCACCAGAAAGACCTCTAGGCAATCACATGACCTTGAATAGTCGAAAATTTTTGCCATTGACAATGGTTAGTTTCTGGACCAAGCCCTTTACATAAAACAAATCCACATCCCCCCATTCTGTAAGCTGCAATCTGTCTAAAAAAAGCTATCAGTTTCCTCTCAAATGGTTTAAAAATCTTGTCATTGACAATGGTTAGTTTCTGGACCAAGCCCTTGATGAACAACAAATCCATATCCGCCCCTCTCTTAAGCTGCACTCTCTGTAAAACTGGTATCACTAACCCTCTCAAATCTCTCTAGTCTCCTACTCTCATAGTTCAATATTTATTTGATGCAATAGAAAATTAAAAACTTCGTGCACAACAAATCATAGTCTTTAAATTATTGGATGAAGAAATCAAACAAGATATGTTATACAGTCAACTAACAAACTGATCTTTATGTTCGCTAACAACCATCCAAGAAGCAATGGTACTAATATAATCAGTGTAAACATCAAGAGCAGAACACTAGCAACAAACTAACGAAAGTATCATTAGCTTTACTAACCACATATCTTACAGTTTATAAAGTTAAAAAATGCATCACTATGTGGGTCTCAAAAGGGTGTTGGTAACATATCTTCTAAGCAAGGATGAAGCAACACAAGATGATTAATGAAGCATGGAAAATCATCATCACAGAGAGAAATACATCATCCAACTTCATAGAACTAAGAACATATCAAACATTTAAGCTACATAAAAAGAAACTTAATAGAACATTTTTAGCCCCAGAAACAAAATGTGTCAAAGAAATCATACAAATCTACTATGAAATTCAAAAACCAGAAAATAAATGAAGGAAATGAGAATAGGATGATTATACTATACCAATCTTCTGTTTTCTTCTTCTTCATGTAGATCTTGAAGAAATGATGCTTTTCCTTTCAACTGCTGGTTCAACAAGTTTGTTCTCCATCTCATCAAACAAACAAAATCCCTAAACTTTCACTTCAAAAACCCTAGATAATTTTACCCTCCTCTTTCTCTCTGTGGTTGTCTCTCTGATAGATAGATAGCTAAAAAGAAACCCTGGTTTTTGAATTTAATCATGTTTTTCCTACCACCCTCAAAGACTTGAATGAACATTGTACAATTTATCCCAAACTCTTCACGCAATAATAAGCGGTTTGCCAAAATGGGCCGCCAGAGTTTGACTAAAGTCAAGGTTCAAAATTCGCACATCACTCATACAGTTTGTTCTTGAGGAACAGCAATGTGATATAGGAATTAATGTTCATCACACCAAGTTGATGCTACTAAATCATTCTGTGTTCTAATTTTACAAGCAAATTATTGAGCTCGAGTTTTTGGGATTTTGTCCTCCAACCTTTGGTTCTCATCGATTCCCCCTCCTTCCTGTTTTTTCTCCTTTGTTTATTTGTGTCCAATTGAGAAACACCAACCGCAACAACTACCCAACCAGAGACAGCCACCACATCCTCCTCCGCCATCATCACCTCTGCCACCCATGCAATCCACGCCTGAAAAGAAACACGGCTTCCTAGTTATTTCTCTTCTTACGAGAAAAGGTAATCATCACTCCTTTTATCACTCCTCTTCCCCATGCTTCCCCCATAAAAAACACCACCACTTCTTCGATCTCATAGACATCTTCTTTCCTAGCAGATACTTTACTCCCATCAACACCATTTTTACAGAAAGATATTAATCATCAACACCTTCTAGAACAGAATCTCCAAAAAGGGATTGATTCATCCACCCAGCATCAACATCAACCCATTCAACCATCATCATCTACTTTACAACGTCCACATCAATCCCAACACAAAGATACAGTCCTTTACCAGCTCATTGCGAGGATGCAAGACCTAATGCAAAACCACCAAAGTCGTTATCTGGCAGCTTTGGTACTATCTGGAAAGTTCAGCAAATCGGGATTGTGTCATGCCCTGAAACAGCAATGGCATTCCATCACCATCACCCAAGTGGATACGATTCCTAACTCGGAGGCGCTCAAGGTTATCATGACCCGTGAAAGTGACAAGAAAACCATCTTGGCCCATGAACCATGGATTATCACTGACCAGGTGGTATTATTTGAAGAATACAGAACTGTACTAGATGTTGATGTAAACTCTACACCCCCACGAGCTAAGATTAAGATGGACTTGAAGAAACCTTTTCTACCTGGAGTGTTACTGGATGCTAATGGTGCAACCTGGGTACAATATGCTTATGAGTTTCTACCAATGATCTGTTACAGATGCGGCTTTATTGGACATATTGCTAAAGAATGCACCAAGTTCTTGAGCATGGACCACGCTCTCCAAGACGAGGAGTTCCCAGAGTTTCCATATCAACGCCTAAACAGTAGAATGAAAGCCCAAAACCCTCATCCAAAAAACCCTAATACCCCCACCACTTCCTCCACCTCCCCTCAACCTATGGCTTCCTCCTCAACCAAACAATCCTGCTCAACAAACCAAGGGGTAAAGCAAAACCTCTCTCAACTTCCACCATCTCAGCTACCAATGCAACCACCACCACCTCATCCAAAAACACCAGTACAACCAATGGCACAACCGATACCGAGACGCCTAGCACATGAAATGACTCAGCAAGGACTCACCTGGACCCAGTTCTACAAAACCCGACGGCTAAGGGTACTGCATCTCTGACACCAAGCACAGGGGAAAATCTGACAAAGGAAAAGTTGTTGAGACTCTGGTACATGAACCTTTTATCCATGCAGCTCGCTCAGAGGAACCTGCAGGACGAAAGAATGTTCCTACTGACATTCTCATCACCAAATCCCAGAAAGGACAAACGACCCAGCACCCACCAACCCAAATCCATTTTAGAGGCCTGGTCAAGTTTGGAATACCTGTTTTCGACGCTGTTACTGAGGCGGCAAAAATGGGTCAGGAGACTTCGGATATGGGTCCAAGACCATACTACCACCTGAAGCCGAATTACCACTTCAGGAATGTGGGCCCAGTGACTACTCCACCGCCTAGTGGGCCAGAACCAGTTCAAGTCCCTCTCAGATCTAAGGAATGAATCTCACAAGCCACCAACACCACAGTTCGAGATACCTACACAGTGGAACAGGAAACCAAGATCCACCATGTATGTCGGCAGAGCTGCACACCAGAACCCCGTTGCAACAATCGTACCACAACATGAGTTTCAACAAGAAACTGCACCACCATCCATACCAAATTCCTCTACCACCCCGGCATGACATCTATATCATGATGACGAGACTGAAATCATAGCAAATGTACCCCTCTGCGAGTTGTTGGCCCGGACCAACACTCACCATCATTATGAATTACTTAGCATGGAATTGTCAAGGTTCTAGTAACACCTTGACAATTCAAAGATTGCGGGAGTATATTCGCAAGTTTAGTCCGAGTCTCATATTTATGTCAGAAACCTTATCTTCTGCATCTCATATTTATTTTTTGCAAACCTTGTTAGGATATGATAAGAGTTTCACTATTTCTTGTAATGGTAGTAATGGTGGATTATGTTTGTTCTGGAACTCCACCCTTACTGTGACGATCCTAGTGTCTAAACAAAGTTTAATTCATAGTTAAATTGTGCCAACAAGCTCATCACAACATTGTATGTTCACGGGTATCTACGGCCCACCTCAACCGCAAGCAAGATGGGATTTGTGGAAAGACTTTAACTCGATCATCCCTCAACATACCCTGCCATGGCTACTGATGGGAGACTTTAACGAAGTCCTTAACCAAATGGACAAAAAATGAGGGAGACCTATAGGAAACAACCAGGCACACCTATTCAAAGAGATCATTGACACAAATGGGCTTATCAACTTGGGATTTCAGGGAGATTCGTATACTTGGATCAACAACCAATTGGCTTAAAATAACATCATGGAGAGGCTAGACCGTGGACTAAGTAATCAGGTGTGTCTCGACCTATACCCTCGGATGACTATCCAACATCTTCCAAGAATTGCGTTAGACCAGGCACATATACTACTGAGAGAGAAACACTTCAAACAACCGCGGGCAAAGAATTTCAGGATAGAGCATCTTTGGTTCCTACACCCACAGATGAAAGAAGTGGTTCTTCAGGCTTGGAATCGGTCTTACTTTGCGTATCCACCTACCAATCTCCTCCAAAAGATGGATGATACGGCAAATGCCTTGATAGGATGGAGCAAAACTACTTTTGGGCATCTACCATCTCTCATCAAACAAGTAGAACATGGAATCCAGCAGGCCCAAGAAAATTGTGTCGCCTTAACCGGCCCAGAACAACATTTTTTGTTGCAACATCAACAAGATCTCCGACATACACACTTTATGCTATCCAACTGCTATGAGGTTTGTTGGAAGAAAAGATCAAGAATTTTGTGGCTACGGGAGGGTGACCTCAATACTACCTTTTTTCACACTAAGGCGACAATCCACCGACGTATCAACCATATCTCGCAGCTACGCAATGAACAAGGAGTGTGGATAACGGAGCCAACGGCAATTAGGAGGATGATTCTAGCTTCCTACACCAAACAATATGTTGGTCCTCCAATAACAATTGATCATACTTTGTTTCATTGTATCTCTAACAGATTATCCCCAACACAATGCCAAAGTCTGACTCAACCCGTTACGACAATGGAAATTGAAAAAGCACTCAAATCAATTGGATCGGAAAAAGTGTCGGGTCCAGATGGGTTTACAAGTAAGTTTTACACTGTCTATTGGCCATCAATCAAAACCCAAGTTATTACCATGATTCACCATTTCTTTACCCATAGCACCCTTGAACACCCCATTAATCATACACACATTACCTTGATCCCAAAAAACCAAAACCCTATTAAACCAAATGACTTTAGACCCATTGGACTTTGTGGTGTGACTTATAAGATCATAGCCAAAATTCTAGTCGATAGAATTAGACCTTTATTGCAATTCATGATTAGACCATACCAAGTGTATTTGTACCAAACCGGGTCATCCATGATAATATTGTGATTGCCACTGAGTTATTCCATCATATCAGAATAACACCACCATCGAAAAAACCAAAAATTGCACTGAAGTTGGATATTAGGAAAGCTTTTGTACATTTATATCAATAATTCGAGCTTGGCCCAGTGGTTAAGTATTTTGGGCCCGGAGGGTTAGGTCTCAGGATCGAATCCCTCACCCTACTTATTGTATATATATATTTATATATATTATATTATTCCGGGAGCGGGGTCTTGAGAGGTCTCTTGAATTTGGAAAGTATTTTTTGCTGTTTTTAAAAGATTTTTTCAAACTGTTTTTACTGCACTTAATTATGTTTTAATTGCATGAATTATGGCATGATTTATTTGCCCGTTTTTTGACTGTTTCGAATGGAATTTTAACTGTAGCAATTAATCCAATCTATTCTCCATTAATTTGCATTGACTGCCTGGTTATAAAAACAGTTTTGAGAACAGAAAGAAAACATAAGTTTTACACGATTGTTTTCTAAGAATCAAGAGACCAAAAATACTGAGCAAGAATAGAGAGAGTAGAAGTGATCGATATCTCATTGTGTGCATGAGAGATCGAAAGAGAGTTTTTCTCGGTTGTTTTATCCTGGGGGCGTTGTGACGGAGAAAGAACTGCTTGCACAAAATTCAAGGCAGAGCCACGAAACGTCCTAAAGAGAGCGACCTGGTCGTGACTCAGCCGTCACTTTGTTTTGTGTTCTAATCTTTGTTTTGCAGGTGTGAAATCAGCAACTGTTCCAACAATTTTAGGACGAATCCTGCTGCCATGGAATCTGAAAGAAAACCGTTGCTGATATCAACAAGTTGTTCAAGTTTGAAGGACTTCATTTCAGAAGATGGAAGCTAAAGTTGTTTTTCTACCTCAAACTGATGAAGTTACACATGATGGTGACCTCCATCAAACCAGCTAATCCACAAGATGAAGAAGCTGCGAAGAAAACAACTCCAGCCGCAACAAGTGCAACTCCTCAACCAACCGAAGAACCTGTTGTGACCCAAACTGCTGAAGAAAAACAAAAAGCCTATGAAAAATGGATTGATAATGATTTTGGTTGCAAAAACTATATTTTGAATGCTTTGTCTGGCGATCTATATGAATACAACTGCACATTTGATACTGCTAAAGATGTGTGGGATTCCTTACAGAAAAAATACGACACCGAAGAAGCCGGATCGAAGAAATATGTTGTAAGTCGCTACCTGAGATATCAAATGGTGGATGAAAAACCACTCGTTGCTCAGGCTCATGAACTTCAGAAAATAGCTCATGAAATTATGACTGAAGGTATGAAAACTGATGAACAATTTCAAGTATCTGTACTGATTGATAAATTACCCCCATCTTGGAAAGATTTTCGTAATGCTTTGCGTCATAAAACTAAGGAATTTTCTCTTGAAAGTTTGATTGTTAATCTCAGGGTTGAAGAGGAAGCACGGAAACAAGACAAAAAGGAAGAGATTCTTATCATTTCCAACAATAAGAATCAGACTCAACCGAGTTTGAAACCTAAGAAAAAACCGATGAAACCTGACCAGAACCAAAGGAAAGGAAAACCTAATCAAAACAAGAACCCACGCCCATCAAGGAAATTTCAGAATTCTGATTCTGAGTTCCTTTGTTATGCCTGCGGTAAACCAAACCACATGGCTAGTGATTGCAGGAATAACAATGGAAAGAATAACGCTCAAGATAATGCTGATGAAAGCGTTATAATTGCCATGGTTTCTGATCCAGAGATTCACATGGTTGGTGGAACCGATGGGTGGTGGATAGACAGTGGTGCTTCGCGCCATTGTTGTTTTGATAGGTCCCTATTTAAGAGCTATGCAGAAATCAAGGATAAGAAAGTGATGTTGGGAGACTCTCATACCACTATTGTGAAAGGTTCTGGTACGGTAGAACTGAAGTTTACTTCTGGGAAGACAATTATGCTAAAAGATGTCCTCCACACTCCAGAAATGAGAAAGAATCTTGTTTCCGGCTATCTTCTCAACAAGGTTGGGTTGTATCAAACTATTGGATCTGATGTTTACACAATTACTAAAAATAGAGTGTTTGTAGAAAAAGGTTATGCTGCTGATGGAATGTTTAAGCTTAATGTTGAAATGAATAAAATTGCATCTTCTTCTTATATGGTGTGTACTTTTAATGTTTGGCATGCTAGACTTTGTCATGTGAACAGTAGATTAGTAGATACCATGAGCAAGCAAGGTCTTATTCCAAAAATATCCATGCATGATTTTGGAAAGTGTGAATCTTGTAGTCAAGCAAAAATAACCAAGAGTTCCCATAAATCTGTTGTTATAGAATCCGAGCCTTTAGAGTTGGTGCATTCTGATTTGTGTGAATATGAAGGCATACTAACTAGAAATGGAAAAAGATATGTCATGACTTTTATTGATGATTATTCTAATTATACCTATGTTTACTTGCTAAGTCATAAGAATGAAGTTATTGAAAAATTTAAGGTTTTTATTGCTGAAGTTGAAAATCAATTTGGTAGGAAAATTAAGAGATTTCGTAGTGATAGAGGAACTGAATATGATTCTAAACCATTCACTGAAATATATGAATCTTCTGGAATTATACATGAAAAAACTGCTCCTTATAATCCTGAAATGAATGGAAAAGCTGAAAGAAAGAATCGTACTTTTACTACTCTTGTGACTGCATGTTACTGAGTTCTGGTGCTGCCCCTCATTGGTGGGGAGAAATTTTGTTGACTGTTTGTTATGTTTTGAATCGTGTTACAAATTCAAAAACTAAAATTTCACCGTATGAACTTTGGAAAAACAGAAACCCAAATATATCTTATTTTAAAGTATGGGGTTGTTTGGCTTATGCTCGTATTCCTGATCCTAAAAGATCAAAGCTATCTAATAAAGCTTATGAATGTGTTTTTGTTGGGTATGCTCAAAACAGTAAAGCTTATAGATTTTTTGATCTGAATAATAAAATTATTATTGAATCTATTGATGCTGATTTCTTTGAAGATAGATTTCCTTTTAAATCTAGAAATGGTGGGGGTTCTCTACCTAGTACAAGTTATGAACTTAGAATAGAAGAACCTAGAACTGCAGAAACTAGAGACGCGGAAATTGAACCTAGGTGTAGCAAAAGGTCTAGGATTGCGAAAGACTAGGGTTCTGACTTTGAAGTCTATACCCTAGAGGAAGACCTTTATAGTCATCAAGAGGCACTTAACTCTCCTGAATCCGGTTTTTGGCAAGAATCCATAGATAATGAAATGGACTCCCATAATCTAAATGGAACTTGGCACCTAGCAGATTTACCCCCTGGTTGCAAAGGAATAGGTTGTAAATGGGTACTTAAAAGGAAGTTGAACCCTGATGGTTCAGTAGACAAACACAAAGATAGGTTGGTAGCTAAAGGATTTAGACAAAGAGAAGATGTAGATTTCTTTGATGCTTATTCTCCTGTTACAAGATTGACTTCTATTCGTGCTTTGATTGTTGTTGATGATGTGCATAATCTTTTTGTTCATCAAATGGATGTTAAAACAGCTTTTTTGAATGGTGAATTAGAAGAAGAAATTTACATGGAACAACCTGAAGGTTTTGTTGTTCCTGGTCAAGAACATAAAGTGTGTAAGTTAGATAAGTCACTGTATGGTCTGAAACAAGCTCTTAAGCAATGGCATGAAAAATTTAATAACTTGATGATTTCACATGGTTTCAGAATTAATAAAATTGACAAACGCATATACTATAAGTTTGAAAACAATGCATGCATCATGATTTGTTTGTATGTGGATGATTTGCTGATTTTTGGTTCAAACTTGTCTGTGGTTGAAGAAACTAAGAATATGCTTAAGTCTAATTTTGAAATGAAAGATTTGGGTGAAGCTAGTGTAATTCTGGGAATTAAGATTACTAGAACTAATGATGGCATTTCTTTGGATCAGTCTCATTATATTGAAAAGATTTTAAAGAAGTACAACTATTTTTATTGTAAACTTGTGAGCACTCCTTTTGATGCTAGTGTTAAACTGTTTAAGAATACAGGTGATAGCGTTGGTATAATTGGTAGTCTTCGTTATGCAACTGATTGTACCAGACCAGGCATTGCGTATGCAGTGGGGGTTTTATGCAGGTTTACCAGTTGTCCTGGTTTGGAACACTGGAATGCAGTTGAGAGGGTAATGCGACCGTTAACCTAGGATTACACTATAAGAGGTTTCCTGCAGTCCTTGAAGGATATTGCGATGCTGATTGGAACTCTCTTTCAGATGACTCCAAAGCCACTGGTGGATATTTGTTTAATATTGCTGGTAGCGTTGTGTCTTGGAAGTCAAAGAAACAGACAATTATGGCTCAATCTATGATGGAGTCTGAATTGATAGAACTAGCAGCAGCTAGTGAAGAAGCGGGATGGTTGAGAAACTTACTTTCTCAAATTCTTGTATGGGATAGACCGATACCAGCTATTATGGTCCATTGTGATAGTAACGTGGCTATCGCAAAAGTACAGAACTGTTCTTATAACGGTAAGAATCGACAAATGCGTCGAAAGCACAGCACAGTCAGAGAGTTTCTCACAACTAGTGTTGTACGGGTGGGTCATGTTAGGTCGAAAGAGAACCTAGATGATTCTTTGACGAAAGGATTAGCTAGAGAAAAGGTATTATATACCTCTAAAGGCATGGGACTTTTCCCACTAGAAGTTGAGTCATTTTGTGATGGATACCCACCTAGAAATAGGTTCAAAGGGAATAACGATTCACAAATGATATGGAGATAGAATCATGCACCTTTCCCATGGCATGATATCCTGAAGCGGGTTAAGGTTGAGTTTTTTAACTCTTAATGAAGTCTATAGCTCTGTATAGAGTGGGGTACCAAGCTACAGGAGTACCTTTGATAGACTCACCTATGTGAATGAGAAAGTGTGGCCGCTTTCTATGAGAACATGGGCAGTTCTCTAGAACATTCATTGAAACTGGGATAAGCACAGGGCCGTAATGTGCTGGCATTTAAGACTTTACTCTTAGTATAGTTGTGTGTGTGTTAAGTAATGTTCTCTCCATAGAGTTCAAAGACTGTGTTCACTCTGTGACAGAGTTCAGAGAATTTAATACTATGTAAAGGTTCAAAATCGAAAGATACCTTTGCTTATGCACATAACTATACGATCTTGCTCAATGATTTTAAAAATATAAGTGGGGGATTGTTGGGATATATGTTTTAAAATAATTCTTTTGTACATTTATATCAACAATTCGAGCTTGGCCCAGTGGTTAAGCATTTTGGGCCTGGAGGGTTAGGTCTCAGGATCGAATCCCTCCCCTACTGATTGTGTATATATTTATATATTTATTATCCGGGAGCGGGGCCTTGGGGTCTTGGGAGGTCTCTTGAATTTGGAAAGTATTTTTGCTGTTTTTAAAAGATTTTTTCAAACCGTTTTTACTGCACTTAATTATGTTTTAATTGCGCTAATTATGGCATGATTTATTTGCCCTTTTTTTACTGTTTCGAATGGAATTTTAATTGCAGCAATTAATCCAATTTATTCTCCATTAATTGCATTGACTGCCTGGTTATAAAAACAGTTTTGAGAACAGAAAGAAAACATAAGTTTTACACGATTGTTTTCTAAGAATCAAGAGACCAAAAATACTGAGCAAGAATAGAGAGAGTAGAAGTGATCGATTTCTCATTGTGTGCATGAGAGATCGAAAGAGAGTTTTTCTCGGTTGTTTTATCCTGGGGGCGTTGTGACGGAGAAAGAACTTGCAAAAAATTCAAGGCAGAGCCACGAAACGTCCTAAAGAGAACGACCTGGTCGTGACTCAGCCGTCACTTTGTTTTGTGTTCTAATCTTTGTTTTGCAGGTGTGAAATCAGCAACTGTTCCAACAGGTTCTCATCAAGACGGCTCTAACTCCAATGACAAACCACGTCATGCAAGTTAAATAACTACCAGTGGAAATACATGACAAAATTGACAAAATCACAAGGAATGTTTTTGGGGGCCATGATAACCAGTCAAGGAAAATGCACCCTATTGGATGGGAAAGAATCACAACACCAATATCGTTGGGAGGTTTAGGAATAAGGAAAAGTAGAGTACATAATCAAGCACTCCTAACTAAAAGATTGTGGCATCTACAACAACAACCAAATTCAATCTGGACCTCTATTTGTACCCCAAAATACCTTGAAGATTCAATACCCTGTACACATATCCCAAAGCCTCAATCATCAGCCAGTCCCCTTTGGAAAAGTTTAGCTAACTTGTCTGTTGTTTTGCAGGAACATTGTTTCTCATAAATCGGAGATGGAAATGATACTACAATCAACCAAAAATGGATTCCACACCTCTCATCCACCAACATCTAAACCATAAACCATCAATTACCACCATCAACCAAGGTTGCTCATCTCATTGACCAACATACCCACAACTGGAATCACAACCTCATCTTCAATACCTTCACACCACATGTGGCTCAACACATCGTCAGTATCTACCTACCAAGATTCCACCAAAAAGACAAGATTATTTGGCCTTTCTCCAAAGACGGCAACTACACAACCAAGTCTGGCTATATCCAATTCAATACCCAAACAACAACCCCTCAACAAAACCAAAATCATACCCAGCATCTTGCGGATTACAAATCAATATGGAAGCTACAATGTCCACTAAAAATCAGACTTTTCTTGTGGAAAGTCACCAACCAAGGTTTATCAACCTTCAAAAAACTACACCGTTTTCAAATCACAACCATGAGCACTTGTCATGTTTGCAACACACAGGACAAAACAGAGGAACACTTAATCTTCGACTGCATCAACTCAAGAGCAATCTGGCAACTAATCATCACACATCTTGCTAGAAGCCCGAATCACAATCTACAAAATCAACAAAGCGGAAATGGTGGAAGACAAAATCAGAACAGGAAACAACAACAACAACAACAACCAACAAATTAGGTTATGCGTCCCACTAACTTTCAGGAGGTCATGTCATCTACAAACATACCTTTTACTAAGGAGCTGTTTGGTTTCACAATATGGCACATCTGGTTGGAAAGAATTGCAAAGGTCTACAAAAGCAACAACAAACACCTTGGCTTACGTACCAGATCATTATGGTCATGTTTGAGGAATATTAATGGGCACAGCAGCACCTCGTCACCGATTATGGCAAACGGACTAATGACACCTCGTCAGCAACGACCAAGTTCTACAACAACGACTATCTACATAGGATGGAAGGCACCGTCTATGCACTGGATAAAAATAAACACATATGGAGCTTCAAAAGGGAATCCAGGACCAGTAGCAGCCGGAATCATATGTAGAGACAGTGATGGAAATGTACTTAGAGCTATGGCGGCACCTTTAGAAATCACAACATCAATGTTAGCGGAAACTTGGGGATTACTGGTAGCAGTACAGATGGTGAATCAACACCAATGGCCACGAATCTGGTTTGGAGTAGACTCAAGAACTATTGCCTCTCCTTAAATTGCAGCAACCGCAACCATGGTATCTTACTC
Organism: Papaver somniferum; assembly: GCF_003573695.1. NCBI lineage: Eukaryota > Viridiplantae > Streptophyta > Magnoliopsida > Ranunculales > Papaveraceae > Papaver > Papaver somniferum. Next base: position 29,272,373 of record NC_039361.1, on the reverse strand, counting down.
AACTGATACGGGAAATATAACAACTCCTATCTACTATTCCGAACTACAAGATCACACACACCTTAAGGGAAGCGAATCAAGCTGCAGATGCATTGGCCAACAAGGCAATTGAAGACCAACTACACCTTCAACAACAACTAGTTGGGAACACACTTGCCCAAACTTTCTACAGCAAATTGTATTCCTTGACAAAATAGGAGCTACGTTTCCTAGAATTGTAACCAATGCTTATACAAAATAAATAAATAAAACGTTGGTTACCCTTTAAAAAAAAATCTTCCCGCAATAACTCATACTAGGATTTGATTCAACGTTTCCCAGAGACATTCATGCAATACAAACTGACCAGCAGGGAGAGATTTTTCCATGAATTTATTGATGAGTTTGTATTGGATGAGACTTGAGAGCTCTCTAAAACCCCGTTCTGAGTTGGGTACTACTCTTCTCAGCGGTTCTTTGTGTGGTCTCAAAACTTCATTTTTACCCTTATCTTTTTTCAGTAAATAACTACTCGTATTTTAATACAGTTGAAAAGATGTACACGTGTTGCAGATCATGTAACCTAACACCTTGTGTGTTTTGAATCCGACTAGCGATCTAAATTTGACTCGAGCCGAGTTTTTTTTCTTTTCTGTTATCTGACTCGAGATCTGATTCAGCTCACACGTCTGACTCGAAGATATTTAAGTCAGGTATCATTTTATCGTTGGTTGAGCACAGATCCGATGAGATTCAAAATCTTATCATAATTTTATTATTTAATACTTTTTGAGTCAGATATAATGAATCAGATTCACATGTAAGAAATACGGTAATTTCTCTGTCAAAAGTACCTACAAATTGTTAACCTTCAATAACAGTGAGGTGCAAGTTAATGGGGTCACTGTTGAATTTAAAATCTGGAAAGTTTTATGGAACAGTCAAGATGCTCACAGAATCAAGCTTTTTACATGGAAGTGCATAAGAGGCATTAACTATACTAAAAGTAAAAGAGCTTTTTACAATTCAGAAGTTGAGACTCATTGCGCTATATGTGGTCATAATGTAGAAGATATGGAACATATTATTTTTGAATGCCGGCATGCTAGAGCAGTTTGGAGAGGTATCAACGTCAATATAGATGCAGTCGGAGAAAGTTACAACTCGGTGTCAGATTGGGTCATAAGCTGGTTTTCAACTTATGAAGATAATCAAAAATCTAGATGGTTACTCTCTCTTATGATAGGAATCTGGATATTATGGAAGGACAGATGCAATGCTGTCTTTCAGGGAGTATCTTTAAACCCTCACTCCACTGTGCATAAAATTCATTACCATCTAGCCTCTCATATGCACTGCATTGATCCATCACAGTTTGATTCAATTATTTCTAGCAATGTTATCTCTAAGTGGAAACCTCATGTTGATGGTGTTCTTAAATTTAATATAGATGGATCTTTTAATCTTGACACTAATCAGTTTGGTACTGGTATTGTGTTGCGTGATCATACAGGTATGTGTCTTGGAATCAAAGGGAGCAGTGGAGATGGAGAATTGAATGTAGAGTCTGTGGAGTGCATGGAAGTCAGAGAAGCCCTATCTTGGGCTAAGGAATTGAAGCAATCAAGTATTCAGATAGAAGTTGATGCTAAGACACCATTAATGGGAACATCTTACCCGTTCAGTGGGAGAATAAAAATTTAATAAAAGCGATAAAATACTTGATCTCCAGTTTTTTGTTTTGTGAGTTTATTCATGTAAGGCGAGATGAAAATCAAGTGGCAGATGTTATATCTAAGAATGTCAGGAAAATAGCTATGCCCCTTGAATTTTTTGGAAACTTTGAGCCAGGTATTTGTGGCCTTCTGGCAAAAGACCACAACTTCTCCTGATACTTAATAAAAAATTCTTTTATCAAAAAAAAAAAAAATCACATGTAAGAAGTTAGATTTAAGACGAGTCAATAAAGTCATAAAAAACAAACAATCTGTAACAGGTGAATTCAAAAGTCAAAACTCCAACATGTAACCGCAGCCTCCCGTAAAATCTCAAACTATAAAAACGTGTGCATGCAGAAAAATTCTCATTAATAAGAGAGTGTGTGGGATACTAGTTAAAAATAAACAATTTGGTGTTTCCCAAATCAAAAGTCTCCTTTGGAAGTCAGAAGCCAATAATTTTGTTTCCAGAAAGATTTTATTTTGTTGTTTCTGGAAATCATTTTAAAATTCTGTTCTTAACGTTATTTCTGATTTTTTTTATTTATAACAGTTAAACAATTACTTCTTTAGGTATAACCAAACACCTTAAGTTATTGTAGTTGCAGGAAATCCTACACTACACCCCTCATATGATTTCATTAATACTCAACTCATTTTTAGATTTACAATCTTAATTTTATTGATGAATCTTTGAATATTCTTACAAGAAAAGATAAAGGAATCAAGAATGACCTCTGCTCTAGACTTTCTCTCTCCTATTTACTTGTTTCTTTCTCAAAAAAGATCTCTCTCCTTTCTTCCCAGTTGAATGACTATTTACAGGGAAATACATAGTGGATGACATCTACTCTGTCCTTTATTTTCGGATATGGCTTGCGACATTCTCGCAACCTTACAAATGTTAATCTCGCAAACTCTCTAATTTTCGCAGGATCATCACATCTTTCTCATTATTTTAGCTGATGTCGTTTATTATATCATTTCTGAAATTGTTCCGCGACGCTGTTGTGTTATGTTGTTGATAATTTCGCTGAAATATCATTGCTGCGAGATTCTGATCCTACATCTTGCCTCTTCTTATATCTTCTCTGCAAAGTAGAGAATGATGTGAGAAATGCTGCAGCTGTTCCTCTCTTCATATTCTGCATTTATCACACGTATTCTTTCTTCCATCTGTTTCTTGACATGTCTTCTGTAACCGCTCATGTCTTTTCGTCTTAATGGTGTTTATTTCTTCGAGTAAAAAATCTTCCTTATATATTCTTCTTACTATTTTTTTCACTTTCTTTTTACTTTCTCTTCTCTTTTAATTCTCTCATCTCTGCAACTTTATTGTTCTTCCGTAAATTCCTCTACTGTAGTTCTTCCTTCTTCAATCTTCTTAATTTTTATTCATTCCCATACTCTATATTAAAATATGCCTCCAAGTGGCCGTAAACATGAGAAAAACTTAAAAGACATCCAAAAAGATTTTGCAGAGAAAGGTTTCACACTTTCTACCATTCCTGCTGAAAGTGCCAAATCAATTCTTTCTATCAAACTTTTTTCTGATCAATATTGTGATGATCAATCAATCATAATGTTGCTAGGTCAAATTCTCGCAGGTCTCCCCATTCCTCTTTACGACCCAGATATCCCTCTGTTCTATGAAATTCTCGCTCATTCGGGATTTTCGCGAGCTATTTTCCAGTTGAGTGGGGATTGCATCCGTCTGATGCTAGAGTTCGCTAATCGTGGTGCTGGTAAAGGATCTCTATACTCCAAAGAACTTAGGGATCCTAAATTCACAGACTTAGAAATAATTGCTGAGAAATATACAGTAGCGAGCTTCTTTGAAAATTATGAACTGATCTCCATGAAGAAAGAGAATACTCGCTGGGGTATTCGTTTGAAAAGGAAAGATAATATTGATGAAGCGATAAATACTTATACAAGATATTGATTGACATTCTGGTAAGAACACAACTCCACGCCAATCCAAAGATGATAAATGGTGTGTTTTTCCCTTGATGCTAAGAGGGCCTTATATTGCTGGATCAAATATTCTTCCTGAGAATCTCGCTACCTATCAACCTTGGGTATTCTCTTGGACCGAGAAGGAGAAAGAGGTATGTTTCTTCCAATTTCTCTCACTTTACATTTCTTTATTTGTCTTTATTCTTTTGTTCGCTGACACTTGCGATATTCTACAGATCCAAAAATTGAAAGATAGTTATAACAGAACTGGGAGGACTAGTACCTTGTTAGCTCTTCGCTCATACACAGATGAGGTAAGAAATTTTCTATTATGATTCTAAACAGTATACTGTTGCTTCCATTTCTTATTTCTATCTGTGTGTGAAGATTATTGCTGAAATAGAAGAACCTGCGGATGTTGCGAAGACTTGTGATAAAGGCAAAGGTGCTCTTCGCAGGGAAAAATCAACTGCCCCTCCTTCAAAGAAAAGAAAAGTACGTTCTTCTTTTCCTTCAAACATTCCTTCTCATGAAAATTCCGAAAGTGACAAGGATGATGAGGATAATGATAACCTTGCCGCAAGTGAAGATTCTCCACCTGAATCTTCTATGGCTAAACTCTCTGGAGTCTTTTCTGATTCTTTGCAAGAAATGGGAGATATCCAATTCGCTAATACCTGCAAAGCTCTCGCTACAATTTGCGATGTCCCTTTACTGGATGGTGATAGTTCTCTTCGCGGAGTTTCTAGATCAGTGACTCCCGACTTCTTGCATTCTCTTAATAATCTGGTATTCTTTCATCCTTTTACTTCTTCATTGTTGTAACTCAAAATCTTTTTTTGTATTAATATTTTTTATATTTTATCGCAGGCTGGAAAAGCTTCGTTCGTTGTTGCCGCAGATCTAGAGAGGAGACGCGAAAATCTTGAAAAGAAGAATCTTCAATTTCGCACAAAGAATGAAGAATTGGAAGCTGAAGTCAAATGTCTTCGCGAGAAAAACAGACAACTAGAAATTGATTATTCTTCATACAAGAACAAAATCTCTAGTCTTCAACAAGCTAATAATCAGCTCTATGGTATGTTACTTTTCTCCTTTCCCTTCATTCATTCATCCTGTTATTTTATCTTATTTAAATGATCCTTTTTGCAGACATTTATGGTCTTTCTGATGAAGCTACCCTTCTTCGTTCATTTCCTAATGCCTTGGATAATGATACCCTTCTTGAGCGTCTTAATAATTCTTTAAATAGTTTCTCAAATGATAGAATTTCATATCTTTCTCTAGATGAACTTAGATCCAAATTTTGCCTCTTAGAAATTGACCATAGATCTAGTTTAGGCTTGGCCAACCGATTTAAGCGTCTCCTTCTTCATTCTAAAGAGAAAATCAATGAGTTGAGAACCAAAATTAGTGGTCTTATAGATGATAAGGATCGTATCTTTGATCAAGGTGCTAAGGCTTTGGCGAAATTCCAAGAGGCTCTTTTTGAAGTTCAACTTGAACGAGATGAGGCTAACCGTAAGAACATCGAGCTCTGCGAAAGGGAAAACCAAATTTGTTCTCGTCTTCTTATAAGTAATGAGGATGAATTTTTTTGGGCTGCGAAAATCTTAGATGATGCCAGAAAAGATTTAGGTGTAAATGTTAGTCTCCAAGTTGAGCATACAACCTTGATTAGAGATATGATTTCTGACAGAGAAGGTTATTAACTGCTCTTCTTTACTAATCTTTTGCTTCTTATGAATTTTCATCAAGTTAATAATTGATTGTCTTTTGCTCGCAGATTCTGAAAGTAGATATCGTGAAAAGATTGAGGAACTCGAAGCTGAAAAGGAGGAACTCGCAAAGAATCTTTCTTCTCGCAACGACAAGTATTCTAGATTAAAGAATCAAATCAAGATCACTGTTGCGAATTTTAAGAATGATGCTATGCATTTTCGCAATCAAACTATCCAAATGGTTTGTGACGACCATAGTATCCCTCATTCTGATTATCCTTGTCTCTTGGAAGAGATCCCACAGAATACTCCCAGTCTGATTATTTCTGATAGCGAAGCTGATGATGAAGAATCTGATGGTGATGAAGGTTCTGATGGTGATGAAGATTCTGACGCAGACGAAGAAGGGAACAAGTCTGATGAAGATGATGAAGGATCAACTAAGAAGTAGTCTTTGTTTCTTTCTTTGATCTTGTAATACTTGTACATTTATTCCTTCTTTTGTATATTTGTTTTCTTTCATTTTGACCTGCATTCATTAAAACAATTCTTCCTTGCAATACAGTTAATCAATATAATCATTAATTTTTGAATTTTTGTAAATCTATCATATGGAGACAAATAACATTTTCTAATTTCATTCATTCCCATACTTGCCTCTGTTATTTGTATCCAAATGAGAGATTTTAAATTTTTCTTATTTTATGCCTCAATTTCGCAGTTAATTATGTATAATTTCGCAATCTTATGCGAAGTGAATTTTGATTCTTTTCAAAATCTCATTCCTGTGTCTTATTTTCCTTCCTAATTAAAGGTCTTATTATGCCACCTCTTGTCATTGCGACAAAATCGCAGGACGTCCTTGCACTTTCATGCAAAAACCCATTGATCTTGCCTTAACTTTTTCTTTTGTATTGTGGCCTCTTCAGGAATGTTGCGACAATATGACAGGCCTAAATATTCTTGCGAAAATAAAGCCCCATGACATTGCCGTTGCGACGAAATCGCAGGACGTCTTCGCACTTTCATGCGAAAACCCATTGATCTCGTCTTATCTTTTGTATTATTGCCTCTTCAGGATTGTTGCACAAATATGACAAGCCTTAATACCCTTGCGAATAAAAAGCCTCATGACATTTGCGTCTTAAGACACTTATCAGCTCCCTAATGGGGGTGCCGCCCTTATCTCCCCCTGGTTGCCCCTTCAAGGAGGCGTACTTCTACCATACAAGGTTAGCTCCTCCCATCCAGTCTTAACAACAACCAGTTGTTTTCGCAGCCTCTTATCCCTTTTACCTATAGGGCTTATGGTTACGAGACTGCACCCTAAGTGGGGTTTTCTTCAGGCCGAGTGCAGTATAAGCCAAGACTTGTCAAGAATGGCAAGTACGCTTCAAACGTCCCTGGCACTCTTGACTCAACCGTGTACCTCGGCGCCTTGATCAGATCTGCACTCCTTGGGAGAGTCCTTATTACCTTAGTCGCCCAACCTAAGTCATATGCTTAAGCTGAGAATCCAAGGTGCCTCTCCCGGATGGGCTTTATTGACCCCAAATCTCCATGACTCAGGTTCCGGTGGCGTGTGTAGCCTTTCCCTGAGCCATGCAACAGGTACCCCCTTATATGACGTACTTTAGGTCTTACATTTGCCTCTTGCGAAATTGTATTCGCGAACTAGGGTGTACGCCATAAAGGTTCGCCCCTTTCTCTTTTGTCATTTTCTCTGATTGTCTTCTGTAAAATTCATTATCTCTGCGAGAGTCTCGCAATCATCATATTGTATTTGCATTTCGCAATCTCAATTTTGTCATTCAATAAAATGTGTCGCAACAACTTAATCATTCATACATTTCTTGTTTTTATTACCTTTGCCATCCTCTGCTTCTTTATTATTTTCTGCTACTGCTTCCTTGGTAGTGGTATGTTCATCATTTTTATTCTGAGCTAGCATTAGTTTCGCAACATTCTTCTTCTTTTCTTTCGATTGCATCCACCATCAACCTCTCACTTCTTTGTGTCTCTTTGATTTTGTGTCGCCAATTTTCCTTCTTGTTTGCTCTTCCTTCGCAAGATTCTATCTCAGTTTCGTAACACCTCTTTCCTTCAACCCAATCTCCCTTTATGATTCCTACACCGCTGGGGTGAGGGAATTTGATGCACTGGTGGAAAGTTGAAGCTACACCTAGAATCCCATGTAGCCAAGGTCGACCAATTAATGCATTGTAGGGTGATTCTACATCAACGACACAGAATAAGATTTCAGAAGATATTCCCTTCAATGGAATTCGCATAGTAACCTCCCCTTTAGGCTTGTTAGCAGTACCATTAAAACCATATATCTTATATGTTGATGGTATAAGATCATCATCTCTTCCTCCCATATTTATAAGTATGATAAAATAAGATGTTCACAGAGCTTCCAGTATCGATTAGAATTCTATTAATTGCCCATGAATCTTCAGCTTCATCATCCTCATCTTCTTTCGGTTTTGGATTAATTTCTAATTTTACTACCAATGGATTATCATGACCTCTTCACCTTCGGGAATTTCTTCTGCGGGTAAAAGAAATGATTGTTTCTGCCATTCCTCTAGTGGCGAGATTTTCGCAATATTCATAATTCTCTTCCATCATTATCTCTTGCGAACACTCTACTAAAACATTGTCATGAAAATCTTCAATTGTCTTGTATGAATGTACGATAGAGTGACAGAATAGATTCTTTGCTTTTGCACCAACTTCTATGAAGAATGTTTCCTTTTTTTCATCGTGTTTACTTTGTGATGCTCTGGTGGTGGTGGCAATGGTTGAGATTGTGGGTGCCCTACCAAAAAGTGGTTTAGTTTTCCTTGATCATTCTCAAAATAATTCTTTTTGCATTTCTGCAATCATTTATTGTATGTCCATGAAAATGATGATAAGAACAAAACTCATGGCTTCTGTGGTTTGGAGGTGGTTCCGTTCCCATGTTCCATGGTGTTGGTATATTCTCCATCAAAATTATATCTTCCCATATTTTCTCCACACTTGCGTTTAGAGGTGGCATCTTGATTTCTTCCCATACTACCTTGTGACCTCCTTGTCCTCTCTTATAGTTTTGTCTTTGACCTCCATAAGTTTCTTGTGGTTGATCGAGTCTTTGAATCTTGTTATTTCCACCACGATTGTAGAAATTAATTTCTCTTTCATACTCCTCTTGATCTCGGTTTCCCATAGCCACCAGTTTATGTTGATTGTTACCCGTCACCTTCTCTTGTTGTACTTGCGAAGTATTCGCTACTGTGTTTATTAGCTTGGGTAATAAGCTTGCATTCGTTGTTTGTGAGCTGGTGTTCGCAATTGGATATGATTCCATTTCATTTTGCCTTTCCTATAGAGAGATGTATTCTTCTTGAAGTTCTCGCAATTCAGTCATTGTGATCGTATTCTTGACTCTGAAAATTTGGACATACAATAGGTTTGTTGCAAGCATAGCATTGATAAATGATAATATAAGATATCTCTCATCTACACGGCCAGCCATTTCGCTACACATAGTTCTCCATCTTTTAGTCAGGTGCTTCAAACTTTCTCCAATCCTTTGTTTTAATCCAAACACGTCTTCTATACCAGGTCGCGAAGAATTATTACTTATATATGCCCCTAGGAATGTAGTCTGCAAATGATTGAAGGATGTTATTGTATTCTTTGGTAGACCTTCGAACCATTTTAACGCCTCCCTGTTAAGCTGGATGCGAAATACTTGCATAACAACATCATGATTTTCCCATTGCAACATGCACCTCACGTAGGCTTTAATGTGTTGAATTGCACAAGTTGTTCCATCAAAAATGCTGGTTAATGCGGGAAATTGCATTTCGGTGGTATTCCTCCTAATTGTACTTCCCTTGTAAATGGAGTTTTCGCAGCTTCTTCTATAGCTTCATCCAATTGTCTTCTGCCTACTTCTCCTCTATTATTTAGCATTCCTCTCATTTCTTCTAACTCTTTCAAGATTTGTTTATTTACACCTGAATTTTGATCCATTGGTCTTTTTAATTTCGCCTCTCTTCTTCTGCGTTCATGTCTTTCTTCTCTCGCGAAATTTTGCATTTCTTCATTATCCTCATCTCGTCTTCTTCTGCGAGTTTCTTCTTCATCTCTATCTTGAATTCGCAATGATTATGTCTCTCATTTTCCCCTTCATGATTTTGTTCATTTCTTATTAATTCCATTCGCTGTCTTTCAGCCATCCTCTTATTCTATCATACTCTTCATTGATATTACCGTTATTCCGGTTTTGTGTACGCCTTCTTTCTCGATTGTCGTGATTGTTCTGGCGAATTGTCTCCTGAAGCTCTTGTTCTTCCATTTCCGCTCTCAATCTTTCACGTTCGCAAATTAAACGTGCTTGTTCAGCATAATGTCTTTCAATTTCTTCTTCAATCGTCTGTTGATTTCTTTGAGTTTCTCTTTCATGTAAAATTCTTCTTCCTTCCTATCGATTTCCTTCGCCATCTTGGTCATTTCGTCCCTGACGTTGTCCGTTCTCTTGATTTCTACCATTTTGCCCATCATCAAAAGTTTCATTTTGTGGAACGTAACGATCATCAGTTCTTTCTCTATTTTCGCGATATTCTTCATTAGGATTTGATATTTCTTCTTCAATATTGTTTCCAGCATTAATTGTGGGCGAGTTTCGCCTCATTTCTCTTCTAGTCGATCTTGAATATGATTTTGTAATACTTCTCGATCTTCTATTCTGTAGTCTCATATTTTCCATCCTCAATTCGTGATTTTGCCTTGTTAGATTTGCACGTTATTCTGCCTCAGCTCTTCTTTCTTCATGTATTCTTCGTCTCAACGTTTCTAACGCTCCAATTTTCTCATCTCCATGAATTATTCTTTCATTTGATTGTTGATTTCTCTCTACCTGTCCATGGTTTCTAGTTTGCTGCTCTTCTTCTACTTCTTTTGCGGAATTTGACTGCCAAGTGTGTATACTCGCCCTATCATAATCTATATCCCTTCCTTGTACTAGTGTTTGTTGAACTGGTGGTTGAATTTGATTTTCTCCATTATTTCTCATTCTAGTAGATTCTCCCATCTCACTTCTTTCTCTTCCAGCAATTCTCTTGCTTCTTCTCACAGTAGTTGGTTGTTCTGATGTATTTCTTCTCCTAGCCATTTCTTCAATGTAACAAATTGCAAGAAATTATGTAAAATTCTTAATCAATCACTCCAAATTTTCACAAATCTCAATATTAATCTTCAATTTTTCTAGAATAATCTTCGATGTGTCCCTGTTTCTAGCGCCATTATGTAGTTGCAGGAAATCCTACACTACACCCCTCATATGATTTCATTAATACTCAACTCATTTTTAGATTTACAATCTTAATTTTATTGATGAATCTTTGAATATTCTTACAAGAAAAGATAAAGGAATCAAGAATGACCTCTGCTCTAGACTTTCTCTCTCCTATTTACTTGTTTCTTTCTCAAAAAAGATCTCTCTCCTTTCTTCCCAGTTGAACGACTATTTATAGGGAAATACATAGTGGATGACAACTAATCTGTCCTTTATTTTCGGATATGGCTTGCGACATTCTCGCAACCTTACAAATGTTAATCTCGCAAACTCTCTAATTTTCGCAGGATCATCACATCTTTCTCATTATTTTAGCTGATGTCGTTTATTATATCATTTCTGAAATTGTTCTGCGACGCTGTTGTGTTATGTTGTTGATAATTTTGCTGAAATATTATTGTTGCGAGATTCTGATCCTACAGTGATAACTCTACGTTTACCGCGCTTAATTTAAGTTCAGAAACTACTAATCTGCGGACTATAACTATAGTCCAGTTCTTGTAGGTAGATGGATTTTGTGTGACACTTAATATTTTATACGGATTTTTAGATTGTGTACACCTGATGGTCTAATTTTGCCTTTATGTCCTAATAAGTTTACCCGCTATTTATGCCATCCAAGTTGATGTAATGTACAAATAAACCTAGTAATAAATTATAGCTTTCAACATCCAGAATTCTAATTTATTCCTATCAATTTTGACCCCTCTTGCAACAACAAAACTCTATGGAAATTATGGCCAGATCCAGAAATATATTATTGGACGGACCAGAGAAAGACCCCATCTGCTTCTCTACAGGTGTGGGTGGCTAATGGGTGTGCATTTATTTTGTGAGGGTAGTGTGAAATTTTATCTTAGTTTTATCTTTAATCAAAATCTATATCCGTGGGTGTGGGTGACTAATGGATATGCTTTCATTTTATGAGGGTCCTCTGGAGAAAAGTTATTTTTAATTAAAATCTATATACTAGTAGTAAATAATCAAAATTGCTAATAATCAAAAGTTAGTTCAGGTACCAGCCCTTTTGAATAATCGGGTATCATTATCAAAGTCTACCTGGGGACATGATCTGAGTACAAAACGACACATCGCCTTTAAAACTTCTCAAATATGTGGTGTTAGCATTTGCAGTTACATGTTTAAATTCGAATTGGGTACAAATGCACTCTTTTCGTAGCATTGACTACAGTATTAAGTAGGACTTTAACTCTATTAATGGGTCTGGATCGTCTGTGCCCGTAATTCAGTGTGCCCCTTGTGCTGCACCAATAGAATCCCGACACGTAAACCCTCTCAGTAAAATAACTAGTTAAAGATAATAACAGTGATAACATAATACATTACGCAGGTTATTGGCCTAAGGACAATATTGCAGCACAGTAGTGCATCAAGCTAGAACAGGTTAGCTGAGCCAATGCACATCCATCATGGATGGATATTGAAGTTGGCCTATGGGCCAAAGCTGGAAATACAACAATTATGACACTTCACGAGACTTGGACTAGACAGTGTACATCCATCACGGCGCTTCATTGCACCATAAACAAAAGTACAACCATCATGGCGTTTTATTGGAGTTGGCCGAGGAAGTGTACATCCATCATAGGCTCACGTGGTGATTTCATTTTTCACCCCGACTTTCAGTTGTAAAAATGTCCATAAGACATATATAGGGAGGGGTAGTTGGTTGAAGGTGCATATGCGGAATATGCATAAGTAAGCTTCATATCTTAGCCTGAAGAACATAAATGATGCTCAAGCCTCATTTATAACTGCGTAGACTTTCCAATGGGGCATATGATGCGAACGCATCATTATGCCATGCTACGGATCAAATAAATATACATTACTTTGATGCATTTTGACGGAACGACCTATACGGACTAGGCCATTATTATTATTGCTTGGCCACAGATTTGCAACATGAGTTGGCTTAAGTTGATGTCCCTTCGTGGATGAAGTACAGTCTGTGCTTGATCCTTTTAGAGTAGTGAAGGGTACGTAGGCAGCCGCAATGAGTTGCACCATTGCCGGTCCAGCACATTGTCGCTCATATCATCTAATTGAGAGATGATTGCGTCATATTAGCCTTCTCATATCATCTGGCTCGGTATTGCGATGCAAGAGAAGATTATGGATAAACTTAATGAGGCAAGTTGCACTCCATTTCATGGATGCTCATACTTCCTATCAAGGAGTTCGACGTATGCATGCACCAATGACACATTGGGCATGGCCAGAAGCAATATCGGTATGCAACTTAGTGGAGCTTGCATAAGCCTAAGGAAACTACAACATTAACCTGATTGATGCACCCTTCACACAATCAAGATAAGTTCATGCTTTCAGCAATGCCTAAGCTAAGTAAGAAAGCTAGAAATAGGCTCTAATGGCGTATGCGCAAGTCCAAGGCATGTCTTATTCCTGTACAAGGTTCGGTAGCTAGTGATGCATGCTCTGTATAGGTCGTAGACGTCAAGTATTTATACCCTTGTTTTGTGGTAAGTTGAGACGGCGTGGAAGCTAAGTTTAAGACATCATGCTTACCGAGTACGATTGCAAGGGCAAATGAACATTCATTTTCCTAGTTTTAAGGCCCGGGTTGTAGCATCAGAGTGTGGCATCAGGGAAGTTATGGCCAGCGCGCCCTGGCGCGCTCGCTAGGCGTAATTTTCCGGTCCGTCACACAATAAGTACGGAGAGTTTACATCATTTTTTTAGCACAAGAAAGAGAACGTTTTAGAGAAATGAGTTGGATAGAGAGAAGATCCTTTACTTGTCCTTGAAATTGAATCTTTATACTAATTACAAGGCGGTTATCTATAAAATTACACTTTTCTCCTTATCTTCCGCGTCTTGACTCGTGTTGATGACGTCATGGAGACTCTTACTTGCCGCCAAGCAACCTTTACCATATGGATTTGATCTTTGGCTTCTATCTCAATATAAATTCCAGGTCGAGTTTACGGGTAGAGGTCGAGCTCACAAATGGAGATTGAGATCAAGCGGAGCTTGAGCTTTCAGTTGTTGTTAGATGCTATATTTTTTTATCTAAATATTTTCCCCCAGTTTTATATAAACTAGTGGTTATGTGATACTTATTCGAGTTTAACCTTTTCAAGTCTTTGATATCCTAAGATGCATATTTTTGTCATCTACATATTTCCCCCAAGTTTTATATAAACTAGTAGTGTTAGGCTTTGTTTATATAGCATCTTATGCTTTTTTGAGCTTTAATAGCTCAGATGCACCATTTTGTTGAGGTATTGGTGCCTCTTCACACCTAAGGAAAATAATATTTTGTTTAAAATATTTTACTTTTTATGTTTAAGGTGGGCCCTCAGGTTCGCTACCCGAAACAAAAAAAAAATTATGAGTTATGACTGCGTAATCTAGGTGACTCCCTATAAATCTTTTTAGGGATCAAGCCACTATAGTTCTTTATTTTTTGGGTTTTTGGGTTTTGGTACTAAGGTTTTGACCAAAATCTGAGTTTGGTCTAAAGACCAACGTTGGCCCGCATTGACCTTTTATGACCAGAATTTAATTAATTTTTATAAAATGAAAATATTGTAAAATACTGAATTTACTTATGTACCCCTGAAGTCCATCTCCCATACCTCCATTAAAACGACATCACCATCAATTCCAACACATGATAATCATCATCTCCCAAATCTTTGAACATCGACATCACCTCCTCCTTGATTTCTTGATTCAACAGAAAGACAAACCCTAATTTCTTCTTTCCAAACCCATCTGACCTTCTTCAAATCAACAACATCATTCATATGCAGAATCATCCTAATAACAACAACATCATCACAAATTTTCAATTTTGTCTTCATTGCAACCATAACTACAACAAGTCTTCATATTATTTTAATCATTTGGAAAGACCCTTGGGTTGGAAATCAAACTTTCCAAGTAAGTTTCCCGGCTCTATTCAAACTGTCTAGGAAAAGATGCTTCTGTTTCTCAAATGACAAATTTTTCTAGGGGCTTGAGATTTAGATTTTATGAGAAATTTAAATGAATTTGAGTTGGGAGAGGTGGCTCAGTTACTTCAAATTATAGGTGAGCCACACTTGATTGCAGATAGTGATCAGTGGCAATGGAATCCAGAAAATACTTTTTCGATGACTAATTGTTATTATATTCTTGATTTAAAGGTTTCCTTTTTGGTTTGGACTTTATGTCATAAAGGAGCGCCAACATTGGATTTCCTCCATAGAACAGGAAAAGTTCAGGATCCAGTATGTTTATTTTGTGTTGATAACGTGGAGTCAAGAGACCACTTGTTTATTCATTGTAAAGAGACTGCCAAAATATGGAACTGTTTCCTTGATGGTTTTGAATTACAATTGACTTTTTCTGAAGGAGTGAAGTCGACGATTTGGGAATAGCGTAACAATAAAGGTAGAAAAATGGTAAAGAAAATTTGGGTTATGCTTCCTTTCGCTATTTGGTGGATGGTTTGGAATGAAAGAAATAGTCGATTATTTGACGACAAACGAAGACACTTGAATTAATTGATTGTTTCTGTTAAATACACTTTATACAAATGGGCACTTCATACTAAGTTGTTTGATGGAGTTCCTCTTTTTTCTCTAATCTGCAATTAAAAAGCTGTAATGGGTACAAGCTAGCCATGTTAGCTTGATTTCTACTCTTATTTCTCATTGCTTTAATGAGTATCACTTCTTAATTTGAATTTTCCTTTTCTTCAAAAAAACTCCATTATGGATATTCAATAGTAACCACCGGAACCAACCTCTACCTGCAATATCATCATACCATCAGTTCATCCACCAATTTTAGCTTCACAACAGCTTCATAAACACCTGTAGCAGACCCTTCTTCTTACCATCTCAATTTTTCTCCAATTATGCCCTAGAAAAGCTCGTACACAACTGCTTCATCTCTGTCAACAGCCAAATCAAGATAAACCCTAGTTTCTATTTCATCTTCCCGGTAGATTCAATGATCAGACAACATCATTCTCTTCGACTGAACCCAAATTTTTCATCTCAGAACACTAAAATTGGCAGAATAATCTTCATAATTGCTTAATCCCCATCAATTGAATCAAACCCCTCTCATTCTCTTCTTATCAGAAATCAATAGAAATATCAATCTCCCTCTCTTCTTACAGAACAAACCCTTGATTTTCTGTTCTTGATAGAAACCTACAGATCCTCAGATTCTCACAACCCATGACCACCAATCTTCTCTGTTTCTACTAAAATCATCCACACTACATTCTTAATTTCACTCAAATCTCAGAAAAGTTGCGCATCCAACTCATGTTTTCAGAGAAGATGTTTTAATGAGGGATAAAAGAAAGGGTTATTTGGTTTTTGGTACTCAAATTTTGACCACAACCTGGGTTTGGTCTAACATTTGTCCATCCTTTGTGTTTGGTCTAAAGACCATACTGGTACGCGGTTGTGGTCAAAACCTGAGTACCAAGAACCAAATAACCCAAAAGAAAATTGAGTTGTCTGAGAAACAACTCGACCTAAACTTAGGTCTTTCCATACGGTTTCGGATATTAACACCCATCAAAACAATACAGGCCATCGGTTATGTGTAAAGGATTAGGGTGTTGGAAATACATTTTTGGTGAAGTGAAAGGGTATAGCAGTAAATTAGAATATGAATAATATTTTATTTAACATTTTTAATAATTATTAAACTGAAGTCAACATCTAATAGAGTCAACGTTGGTCTTTAGACCAAATGCAAAGGCTTCACAAATGTTAGATCAAACCCAGGTTTTGGTCAAAACCTGAGTACCAAAAACCAAATAACTCTTACACATCTTTTAACTATTTTTTTATGCACTATTTTGTTTAGACGAGATTCGCAACCGTATATTTTTTGTACCCTCCTTTTTGCAAGAAATTTATCAGTTTTTTCAGCTTTTGAGAACTTTCCTGTTTTTGATCTTAGCTCTAGGAGAGCTGTTTTTTCTTAGATCGAGCTCTCGTGGAGCTATCTTTTCTGAGACGGTAGAACCTTTTGTCCTGAGAGCATATCAAATTTCGACAGTCTTAACGAAGACATTACCTGGCCAAAATTTTTACATTTTTTGTTGTCTTTTGTTATTATACAAGCTTGAGATAGCAACGCTTGCGAGTTCGACTGAGCAGTGCTATAACAATACTAACAAAACCCTTTGGGTTTAATATGAACTCATCTACTCTAGGATGCGTGCACGGTAATTATGACACCCAAAAGTTCCTCAAAAGTTTCCACTAAACATTGAATACATGAGTTTGTCAAATAAAAATCGACACAAGGTACTCAACTGTAATCTTTGTACAACTTTATTTCAGAAGTACGGTAGTTTACTCACTTGCTCAACATTAGATTCTATTAGAATTAACATGCATACACATTATTATTCAAATCTTCTCTTGATGGTACCTTATCATATTTAATTGGTTCCCGAATAAAAATTATTATTTTTTCTTCTAATGTTGTTCTTTCTTTATAATTTGATGAAGGATGGCTAATTTATTATTGATAATAACATTAACTATACATGTATTTAACCCCCAAGAGATATAAATAAAGGTCTTTATTTTATTTTTTGTGTCACATTTAATGTTTTTGTAATGATCATAATGATGAGGAAATCTAATCAATGTATATATTTATAATTGAAGGAGGTTGAAAAAGCGGGGGTCTAACAACCACACTCAATAATTCGTTTGGCAATCTGTATGGACTAACTCCAATATACTTTCAAGAGAATCAACTAGACAGTCAGACTCAATCTTAAGAAAAATATATCAAAGAGTTATATCTCAATTTCTCAATTCAATCCGCAATCAAACAAATAGGAATTTGCGAGCCCGATTGAATATAAGAAATAACTTGGACGGTATCAAAAACCAATATCCAAGTGTCAATCAATTTAATCAATAACCCAAAGGTCGGGTTCACAATAGATTGAACTTACGTAGAACTTTTGATATTTCAATTATATAAACAAATACAATGCGGAAAAGAAATAACACATACACCAGAAATTTTGTTAACGAGGAAACCGCAAATGCTGAAAAAACCCGGGACCTAGTCCAGAATAAACACGCACTGATTATAAGATGTTACACCAATTTCCTACTACCTATTCAGACTAGATGTAATACATCCTTCAGTTGTATTCAAGCACTTATAGAACTCCTAGCAGAACACCAATTCTCATTAGGAATTCTTCTCGTAAATCTTCTAGCAGAACACAAGGCTCTCTTTAGAAGATACAACAACACGGTTGATATTTTTCGATCTTTTGTTTTCATAAAATACCGAGTCGATTTCCCTTTAGATGTAAATCAAGGTTTTGGAAATCTTGTGTTTGTTTTGAGAAAAACAATTACTAGGTAAAAGTAATATCAAAACAAACTTGTAGATTAGGGTTTTAACTTACAATCAGTATGCGTACACACAAGGAGCCCGTGAACCTGATTTTCGTAAGTAAACTTGGGCGATTCCAAAGATCAATTTACAAGTTAAGAAAACCCTAATAATTCTACAACAAGAACAACTAGAATAAATCTATAGATATCTTGTTTAAAACTTCTTAAAGATTTTTACGAGATACCTTAATCGAAGTTTTTCTTTCTAGCTTCCGATTTCTACTAACAAGTGTTGGTATACGATCGGAAAGTGAAATCTATCCAAACCTAGGGTTTATGATAAACAACTCTTGAATGGTTTTGTATCAGAAGAGAAACCTTAGAATAGACAAGAGGTGAAAAACCTAGATTACAAGTTGTATAATCAATCACGGAGATTAAATCCAACTCGGCTTTGTGATCCTCAATACAATGACTTTTATCTCACTCTTGTTCACGAAGAAGAAGACATGGAAAACAACCTTATGAAGCTTACACAAATTTTCCAAAGGGGATAAAAACGTGTAGCACTCATGAACCCTTTATTTATAGTGAACAATAACTTGGAAGCTACGCAAAGCTATTTTTCTTTTTCAAGACTCTCCTAATTTTAGGAGTCTTTCCTAAGTTACAACTCTTGTCAAAATAATTAAATAAATAATTAATCAGCAAATATTGTATTTATGTGAGTGAATCACATTTTAACTTAGGAAGGAATCACAAACACTTAATATGGTAATCAAATATGTTTGGAGTAATAGCTATCTTGCCTAGATAAGGAAACATCAATTACATAACCAAAAATGGCTTCTAGTCACGTAATTGGGCTCAAGTCCGTGAACCGTTACAAACAGTTCATGGATTGTTTCCTACTAACGAACTGTAACAATTACAGCAACACTTATAATTGTTACTTTAATAAATCGCTCATAACTTCATCGTTATAACTCGGAATTGAGTGATTCTTGGCTCGTTGAATTAGTAAGCTCATTCACTACAATGTGACAACCTTTCCAGGGATAAAGGTTATTTTCACAAAAGTCGTGTATCAAATAACCTCGAGAATATATACATAAATGTACTTTTACCGTCATAGGAATTGTTCCATAGAGTGAGCATTTGTTTCGATAGATTTAGAAAGGTGGAATTGAACAAGAATCCAAATGAAATCAATTACCATGATATCTTTATTGATGAAGTCCTTGTTGATGTCTTCTTGTAGTCTTCAAACTTCATCCATCAAGGATAACTTCGATTCTACTTCTTAGACTTAATCTAGTCTGAAACTATCTTTAGTATACTAAAGAAAGAATGCATTTTGTCAACTAAAATTGACAACTAACTTGACATACCAACGCTAGTGGTTTCAACCGAGCAATGCTCTAACAATCTCCCCCTTTATCAACTTTAGTGACAAAACCATTTTACATATGGATTGAACTTGTTAAAAGCATTACAGCTCCAAAATCCGACATGCTTGATTTCCTTGGTTCTTAAACTATGCGTGTGTTCATCATGTACTTGTTGGAGATCCACAATAGTATTATTACGCAGCATCAAAGTTCAATTTATCACAACTTTGACAATAATACTACAGTGATATGTATCACTCCCCTTTAGTCAATACTTCATCTCACAATGAAAACCACTCCCCCTTACATAATGATCCGTAAACCATGTGTATTTGTAGTGTGAACTACACATTAATTCTCCCCCTTCTGGGCAAGTTTAAGCTTTATTGCCAATCGATTTGCTCTTCGTTGAAGTTTGTTGGCGTGCCTCACTTGATGCTTGTACTAGTAACATCTTGATAGTTCATGACCCTTCTGAGAACAAAACGAGCACGTCAAACTTGGATAATATTCAGGCATCTGTGGTGTGAACGCAGCTAGACACATAGTGGATCCTGAAACATTATAACCAGCGTTTCCAAAGGATGGGTCAATTGATTCATCCAGCTTGATTGGATTCTCCTCTTCACCGAAACCATCAAGGTTGATATATGTATTGCTACAGTTATCAAAATCAATGTTTTCACATAGAAGACCGACACTTGATTTCCTGTCTTCATCAGAATCATAGATCTCAGACATCTCATCAAGTGTTACAGCAAGACCTTTGTTCCCAGTGTATTTTCTACGATTTAGACACTCGTTTGAAAAATGACCAAAACCTTCACACTTAAAGCACCGTGGCATATCCTCGTTATCATCCTCTTCAGCATCCCTGTTTTTAGAAGGGACGCGATTGTGAGGTTTATCTGACGACCTAGGTTTGTCTTTTGAAAACCGTTTACTTCTCTTCAATAGAAGATCCCTAAACTGTCTTGTGATCAAGGAGACTGATTTGTCAATATCTTCATCCGAAAAATCATCCTCAGATTGATCATCCTCAGAGACATAAACATTTTTACTTTTATCAAGTAATTTAGTGTTCCCCTGTGCTTTAAAGGCAACATCCTTTCCCATTTTGGATGTATGCTCATGATCAAAGATCTTCATCTTTCCAACCAATGTATTTCTGGAAAGATTATCAAGGTTATTTCCCTCAACAATGGCATGCTTCTTAGACTCGTATCTAGATGGCAGTGATCTGAGAATTTTCATCACAATGTCCTTTTGAGGAATAGTCTTACCCAATGCAAACGATACATTAACAATCTCAGACACTTTGTGATTAAACTCATCAAACGTATCTTCATCTGCCATATGAAGGTTCTCCCAATCGGAATTAAGGTTTTGAAGCCTAGCTTCCTTTTCACTGGAGCTACCTTCGAATACGGTTTCTAAGATATCCCAAGCATCTTTAGACCGAGTGCAATTAGACACATGGTGCTGAAGATTTGGGGTAATGGCATGTATGATAGCATTCAATCCGTCGGAATTTTGCTTTGTAGCATTTATCTCAGCAGGTGTATTCACCAATAGGTTAGGGAACGTTTACATCTCCAACTTCCACAACGAGAGCATCATAGCCATTAACAACATATACCCATGATTTAAAATCATGTGCTTGAAGAAAAGCTCGCATAGTAATTTTCCACTATAAGTAATTAGAGCCATCGAAGACTGGTGGTACGTTAATAGAGATAGCACCTCTGTCCATAGATTCAGATCGCTACAAACACAGACTTGTAAGGTCTTAAACGTGTTTGCCTGCTCTGATACCAATTGAAAAAGTGGGGGTCTAACAACACCACCCAATATTTCGCTTACCAATCTGTATGGAAAGACTCTAATATACTTTTAAGAGAATCAACAAGACTCAATCAATTAAAAGTATATCAACGAGTTTATATCTCTCTCTTTATTTGATTTCCTCAAACAGAAACTGCGAGTACTAATCAAATACAAGGAATAACTTGGATGGTACCAAATACCAATATCCAAGTGTCAATCAATATCAATCAACAACCGTTAGGTCGGATTCTCCAATTGATTGATCTAACGCACAACCTGTATTATTTCAATTATAAAGATAAAACAATATAATGCGGAAATTGAAATAACACAGACACCAAAAAATTTGTTAACGAGGAAACTGCAAATACAGAAAAACCCTGGGACGTCCTAGTCCAGATTGAACACACACTGTATTAAGCCGCTACAGACACTAGCCTACTCCAAGATAACTTCGGACTGGATTGTAGTTGAACCCCAATCAGTCTCCCACTGATCCAAGGTACAGTTGTACTCCCTACGCCTCTGATTCCAGCAGGATACTATGCACTTGATTCCCTTAGCTGATCTCACCAACAACTAAGAGTTGCTACGACCTAAAATCGCAGGCTTTGACAATAAACAAATATGTCTCACACAGACAAGTCTATCAAAAGGATCAATCTGTCTCCCACAGAAAAATCCAAAAGTTTTTGTTCCGTCTTTTGATAATAATCAAGGTGAACAGGAACCAATTGATAATCCGGTCTTGTATTCCCGAAGAACGGCATAGATTAATCAATCACCTCACAACAATCTTAATCCTATGGTAGCGAAACAAGATGTTGTGGAATCACAAACAATGAGACGAAATGTTTGTGATTACTTTTTATATCTTGCCTATCATAGATATCAAATCTCAAGCCAATCAATCTGATTGTACTCGTATGATAGAAGATGCAAGATCAGATCACACAACTACGATAAAAGTAGTATCGGTCTGGCTTCACAATCCCAATGAAGTCTTTAAGTCGTTAACCTGGTTTTAGAAGAAGAAAACCAAAGGTTAAAGGAGAACCGACTCTAGTACGCAAACTAGTATCATACGTAAGGTGTGGGGATTAGTTTTGCACAATACTAGATGTCTCCTTTATATAGTCTTCCAAATCAGGGTTTTTTCTTGGTAACAAAGCAATCAATATTCACCGTTAGATGAAAACCTGATTTAGATTCAAGCTAATATTTCTCAACCGTTAGATCAAAAACTTAGCTTGTTATACACAAATGAACTGCACGCTTCTAGGTTTGTTAACCGTACCCAAATGTGTGCATTGTTGGTTTAACAATAGTTAACCAAAAGGTTATCCATATGATAATTTCATATCAACCATGTTCTTATTCACCATAACTAGTTCAAATGACTCAAATGAACTAGTTAGAGAGTTGTTCAATTGCAAGGAAATCTTATGTAACTACACAAGACACAATTGAAGCAAAGATGATTTGATTCACTTGAATCGGTTCATGAACTTTTATAGCAACGGTTTGCAAACTGCATTCCTTGGTCTTTTTAAGTTTAAGTTCAGAAATCATCTTCAGATATATAACCTTCTCAAGTTCGCAGACTAGGTCCGATGACTTAAGACACCGGACAGAGTTTACAAACTCCAGTAGAAATTCTCGGGATGAGAACTTCTCCGGTTCGCGGACTTAGCTCACACAAGTAGTTTGTCAACTCCAGCAGCAATTCTCGGGTTTGAGAACTTCGACAGTTCGCGGACTGAGTTTGCGTACTTGGCACTTGCCATTCTTCCGGTTCTCTTGATCAACAAAGTTCGAAAACTTTGGTTCAAGGAATAAGACTTATACATAAATTTGTTTCCACAACAACGCTTATGTCCATCATTGGTTATGTAATCTAAACTCTCATTCCAATCATTGAAACATTCTTATAGAACGTTATATAGTTGTTACACCATTTCTCGTCAAAGCAATTTTCAAAGTGATTGAAACATATCATGACTTTCGTCACTAGGTAAAGATAAACTTGATCGAAGCGAAAATCTTACCAACACATATTTCGAGATATAGACAGGCGAGGTATACTCTGCTCGAAATACCAAATGTGTATAATCTAAGTCTATATATAGCATACGACTTTTTGTCTAAAGAAGTAGGAGATAGAGTAGATAGACTTTTGAGTGACAGATAAGTTCAAGTATTCACATACCTTTTTTGTCGAAAAGTTCCACCGGTTCCTTGAGTAGTTCTTCTACTTGTATGATGAGTCGCCATGAAATCCTTGAGCTCAACTACACTTTCTATCCTAGTCCGAGAATTAGCTATAGTAGACTATAAATCAAGACTTATAGTTTTGATCACTAACATTGACAAACATGCTTGAGATAGCAACGCATGCCAGTTCGACCGATCAATGCTCTAACAATCTCCCCCTTTGTCAATTTTAGTGACAAAACTATCAATACGTATGGAATATAAAAAAGATAAAGAAACTTAAGTAGCTCCTATTCCACATGTTTAATCTTCAACATTCCTCGAAATCTTCGTCACTTCCAAGTACTTCAATGATCCCAAAGGTTGTAAGTTTAACATCACCGTTGTTGAAGATCCGTAGCTATAACAATGAGAAAGCATCGGTCTCGATCATTGTTATATAGTGTCATAGTATTATTACACAGCGTTAAAGTTCAATTGTATCACAACTTCAACAATAATACTATGGTGATATGTATCTCTCCCCCTTAGTCAATACTCTATCTCACATGGAAACCACTCCCCCTTACATAATGACCCGAAGACCATATGTATTTGTAGTGTGAACTACATATTAATTCTCCCCTTTTTTGTCAATAAAATTGGCAAAGGTACAAGAACGGGATCATAATGAAATTTCCGTAAGAGACATTTCATGACTAAAAAGAAAAAAATACACATCATCTTATTTAGATGCAATCATATAGCCGAAGCTAATAGCATTCATCAAGGAGTTTAAAGATACAAGATGACCCCTCTAAAATTCCACAACCACACACCCCTCAAGATATGACCATTAAGCACAAGTTCAAAAGAACTCTCCCCCATTTGATGTCATTCCCGAAAGAACAACAAGAGAGACCTTACTTTCAAAATAAAATAAGGATTTTATTGGACACCAAAAAACCATAAGAATGATTTTTTATATCCAAAAACTCAATCAAATTAATCACAAGTCAAAGTCGTGACTAATTTAATCGGTATACGCAATCAAATTAAACACAAAAAGTGATCAATTCAATTGTTTGTGCTCAACATAAGTAAACTTACTGAGACACAAAAATACGTAATGTAGATGGGGAAACACGATTTGCTGGTTTTCACGAGATTGAGGAGACGAACGTACGAAGAAGACTCCTTGAACCGAGCGAAATTTTCAACCTCACACAGATGCACCGCAAGAAGGGAGTGCTTTGAATTCGAGAGATCAATCTGTAATACTCCGGCCTAAACCAAGACAATGGACGTTCCAGAGTAAATTCGGTCACAAGAGATGATGGGTTGATCTGTAGGAGGGAAGCTGAGAAATGTGTGGAATCAATGGTAATCAAAGATTGTGGGTGTGTTGTGAATTCTGAATAAGATAAGTTCTGAATGATTGGATCTCCGTTGAGAGTAATTACTCAGATGTTGAGTTAATCTTGTGTTGTCTATGAGACTTGAGATCGTTGTTCTATCCTCAATCATGATTCAGAGACTTATTTATATTGCTGGAATTGTAAACACCATGATCCCATGAAGTGTGACAGTTGATGGAATCAAAGAGTGGTTAGGTGGAAATCGTGTTTGAAACCAGTTGCTCATCGTGCGGAGACTTGGTCGATTTTCCATCCACTACTTTGTTAACTCCTTCAACTGATTGCACGACTTGCTCACATTCCATCGTGTGTATGAACACATGTTCCGTAGACCGCCAGACCAAAACCCTAGTTAATATCCCCCATGTGACACGATTGACGTCTCGTGGTTAATTAGTCAGTTGACTTCATGACTTTATGGGACGATGAGTCCATGTATATGCTGAGTTGAACATGATTCTGTAAAATTTTCTGAGACTCATGAATTGAACGTGCCTGTTGAGACAGAGGTATAATTCTCACGTTGAGTTGAGAAAGTATTTCTCATCTGATGAATCGTTGAATATTGATAGTTGAACCAATATTCCTTGGTTTGAGCAAATATTGCTCATCTGAGCAAGTGTTGCTCGTCTGATAAATTATTGGTAGCGTGACCAAAATAAAACATTAATTAGTATACTGGTAGTTGAACCGAGCATAATAAATAAGAATACTGATCATGAGATCGTCATACAGTTATTAGTGTTCGAGTCGAGAATTATGATCCTTGGACTCAGAAACCCTAATTTGATCAATTGATGACCAATTGATGGTTTATTTGAGAATTAACCATGGAATAAAGGAGGACCGGCTACATGAGACTGTGGGTCGATTATGTAGCGTCCATATGCCCGCGTGAGAAAAATACCAAGATCTCTTGAAGAGTTGGTAATTTGTTTATGAAAGAATGATTAAATGCTGGTTTAATCATTTATTCGAAAAATGCTCGTCCGAGCCTTAGGTGATAAAACCTAATTAATTATGGAGAAGTGAGAGACCGACCAAGGGGTCATGAAACCGACCCTAGATGGTCTTGGGATCGAATTATGATCACTTCATGAAATTCCAAAATTATTTGGAAGAGTTTTGGACCTAATATGTGCAATTGCGCAAATTAGGTCAAATCATGAAAATATGCGGGACTGGCTCATTACGAGCCAAAGAATCAACCTTGGTCGGTCAAGGTAACATGCTTGCATCATCAACATGTCCGTGTCTCAGTCCTGAGAATTTTGATATTTTATGGCGTGCCTTTGAGCAACCATTTGAGAGAATATGACAAAATAAGGGTTTTGCTGAAACTGAGGAAACTTCATGAGATGAAGGAAAATAATTATAAAATAAAGGAATGATGAAGCGTGGGACCGCTGAGGCCAAAGGCATGGCCGGCCGGCCAGTGACCACGGTCCCGTGGTGCTTTTCTTAATTTTATATTATTTTTCATGAATTCATGAAAATATCATGAAATTAAGGAATTTTGTTGAAATTAAGGAGTTTCCTTGAAGTGAAAGAGTTTCCATGGGATCAAGGAAGCAAATAATATTAAAATAATAAAATAAGGGCGTGTGGGGCCGACTAGGGCATGGCCGGCCGGTTTGGGCCCGGTCGCACAAGTTTCACTAATTTTATGTAATTTTTGTGTATTATTTTCCATGATTTGAAGGAATTTTCATAATTTGAAAGAAATACCATGAAATCAAGGAATTTCATGGGATCAAGGAAATCTTAAAATAATAATAATAATAAAATAAAGGCCGTGTGGGACCGGTTGAGGCATGGCCGGCCGGCTGGGGCCCGGTCCCACGAGTTTTCCTAATTTTATATTATATTTTCATGGTTTTGTGAAAATACCGTGATTAAGGAGTTTTCATGAGATTAGGGAAATAATAATAAAATAATGAGGAACCATGAGGTGTGGGGCCGGCCAGGATCAAGGCATGGCCGGTTGGCCAATAATCACGGCCCCACAATGTTTTTCCCAATTTTATATTATTTCCTTGGTGCGAAGGGAACACCATGAAACTGAGGAGTTTCCTCAAAACGAAGGATATTTGTTCAAATGAAAGGATTTTCATAAGATCAAGGAAAATAACAAAAAATATGATAAAATATAAAACTGGCGTGGGATTGGCCACGGCACGGCTGGCCGGTCGGTGAGCCCAATCCCTTGGCACCTTGGTCAATATTTTAATTATTTATTATTTTCTTTCCTATTTTGCATAGGTTCATCGTTTCGTCGTATTTTGAAGTACACATTCGTGCGGTGATTGTTAGTGTATCATTGTTGAGTACACTTGCACCTTTTGAGCTGGGGCTTACTCAGAGGTAGTTCAGATGCCCGTGCGTTGAATATTTATTACTAACCCATGAATTTCTGCTGGGAAGAACCATAGATTGAAGTAACGAAATATTGCGAATATATTTGAATATTTTCGGAAATTCAGTGGATGAATCCAAGAATTTAGGAATAATTAACTTATGGATCTAAACTAGCAGAGCAAGCTATCTAGGAGCATTAATTATTCTGACATGAGCTTGCTGGAGCTTCATATCCTTTATATAGTCAGGGAAACTCGTTGTTTGTATCCTGAAGACGTTATCACTCTATACTAGCAGAGCAAGCTGTCTAGGAGCCGTCAATCTCGTGATTTTATATAGAAATAATTGCTGAAGTGTTCAGTATTCATGAGATATGCCGTTGTCCATCCGAGAGACTACATATCTGCATGTACTCTGAGAGAAAGTATTCTCAGTCAGAGAATTCGATAAGAGACCCGTGTCTCAATACTCACATCTGATTGCTGGATCAGGAGTTCGTATAATTATGGGTTTACGATTTTAGCCTTTGTCGAAAATCCACCATCTACACTCAACTAGATTAATTACAAGAGAACCCATAATTAATCTACTTGGAATACACAACCAAACTAATTACGAAAGTAATCAATTTAATTGTCAATAGTTTTGCTCGACATAAGAAAACTTACCGAACAATAACTAAATAACCAAACAAGATGATTAGTTTAGTTCAAAATGCTCAACATAAAGTACCTTACGGAACAACCAACAAAGCTAATTAAAAATAATCAACTTGGTTGTATCGTGCTCAACATAAGACACATTATAGAGCCTCACATTAATACATACGAATATGGATCAGGGATGATCAATACTGCGGAAAGTATTCATTCTGTCTTCAATCATTATTTTCATAACAAAAATAATAGACATAATCCTTGAAAACAAAAGATTTTAACCTATCTTCCATCAACATAATTGACAATATAGGCTTAACTTTTGTATTTGTCAAAAGTCCATTCATCCTTTTACCAGTACGTGAATACCGAACACGAATGACTTTACTTTTGACAAAGTATTCAAGTTCACGGACGCAAACATACATATCCCATAACAAGTTGCAATATCCCAAATCATACTGCAAAAACATCATCCTCCAAATATTTTTAGAATTTAAAACCAATAAACCTAAAAAATAATACAAGAAGATGAAAAATAATAACTATGTGTAGTCACAATCATTGTTATTCAAGCACTAGTTATTCTTCCAACTAAACCAAAAAGAGGACATACTAGGAAACAATGTCTTTGAGAAATTCTTTATCATTCCCGAACTCATTGTCGTCAACAGCCATTGGAATATAAGGTTCATGGAGGAAGGAGTCAATACCAACAAACCGTCTTGGCTGATGATGTTGAACCAGGGCTTTCTGAATTTCCAAAGATCTTAAAACACAAGTCTTTATTTCACTAATATCCTTTCTTACTTCCTTCAACTCATCAAGAACATCGGAAAACTTCTGAGAGTTAGAAGGGACAGCCCTTGGCTTTCTTGTATTTCTCCTTTTTCTTTTCAGGGAAGGAGTTACTGGAGATTTCTCTTTTTCCTTGATTGATGGATTAACAATCATTTTGACATCTTTTCCATCCAAAGACATGATGCTTGGAGAACAGTTATAAACAACTGGTTTTTGTGAGTGGAATTCACAATCTCAACAAGCGGTCTTGAGATATAAAGGATATCAAAGAGGAAAAAGGAATGTAGGGTTCGCAACCTTTTACACAGGTTCGAAGACGCCCAATTCTAAACCCTATAAAGAGTAGAATTGTCGATAATAACCATTTACTTTATTTAATAGACAATAAACACAAACCTAAGAAAAAAACTTTTTCTGAAGCCTGAGAAGTACACAATCTCATCTCTTTTGATCAGGCACATGAGACAAGATTTACCAAACAACACTATTAATTTGTGTTGTGGTGAACAACAATTTGTCCACCATTTTCCTCTTGAGAGGAATCCTCTGACTTCTGTCTATCAAAACGATTTGACCATACCTTCTTCTCTAATGGTCTAGTTTTGTCTTTGGAAACCAACTTCTTAGACGAAGATAAAATCCTACATACCTCAGCAGTCTTCTGGGCAAGTTTAAGCTTTCTTGCCAATCGATTTGCTTTTCGTTGAAGTTTTTTGGCGTGCCTCACTTGATGCTTGTACTTGTAACATCTTGATAGTTCATGACCCTTATGAGAACAAAACGAGCACTTCAAACTTGGATAGTATTCAGGCATCTGTGGTGTGAATGCATCTAGACACATAGTGGATCCTGAAACATTATAACCAGCGTTTTCAAATGATAGGTCAATTGATTCTTCCAGCTTGATTGGATTTTCCTCTTCACTGAAACCATCAAGGTTGATATATGTATTGCTACAGTTATCGAAATCAATATTTTCACATAGAAGACCGACACTTGATTTCCTGTCTTCATCAGAATCATAGATCTCAGACATCTCATCAAGTGTTACAGCAAGACCTTTGTTCTTAGTGTATTTTCTACGATTTGGACACTCGTTTGCAAAATGACCAAAACCTTTACACTTAAAGCACTGTGGCATATCCTCGTCATCAGCCTCGTCGGCATTCATGTTTTTAGGAGGGACGTGATTGTGAGGTTTATCTGACGACCTACACTAGTGGAAAAAAGGATATTTAAGACATTATGAAACGACAAAGAACATGTATTGAGATACAGAAAAATGAAATAACATATGGAACGTGTCCTTGACCAAAGTCGATCTGTCGTTATGACAAGATTTTAGTTGACTTGTACAACGACGTTTGAGAAGTCTAGTTTCTATGGTCCCACACAAAAATCTCACAAACACCCATCTCTACACTGAAGCAGGTAGAGAGACACTTTTTTCGTTTTCTCCTCTCTCTCTTCCGCAACTCTCTTCTCTTCTGCAGTTTTTCTGAGAGAAAAAAAACTCTCTACTTCTCTTCTCTTATCGCATCTTCATCTTCATCTCACTGCATCTTCATCTCTAAAAAGTTAAAAGGTGGTGAACTTTAACCTTAATTTTTCGTTTACACTCACAATTATAGCCGAAAGCTTAGTCTCTGTAAAAAAAAAAACCTAGACTTTCTTTTTCTTCGCTGATATTTAGGGGTTTGGTGTTTACAAATCTTTGTTGGTGATTAAAGGTGTTTCTTACCCAGATAATAAACCATTCTTTTTAGATTTACAGGGGGTTAGTCGTGGGAGAGTTCGAGAGATTTTAATGTATTTGGGTTTTCTCCTGTTAGTCCCGAGGGAGTTTGAGGGAGTCTCTTCAAATCCCCGTTAGTCGTGGGGGAGTTTAGAGGAGTCTCCTAAACTCCCTAGAAAACACCTGTTAGTCGCTGGGGAGTTTAAAAAAAGCTCTTGAACTCCCTGTTAGTCATAAAACTCTACAATATTAGGGAGTTGGTTTCTTTGGGGAGTTTGAAGGAGTTTTTAGTGTATTTTGGTCTCACAACAAATCTCTCAAAAGAGTAGAGATTTTAGTGTATTTTGGTCTCACAACCAAATTTGGTTCAAAATCTTTCTTTTCAAATCATACGGATTTCTCAAATCTCAACAACAAAAATGTTGTTCCCAACATGATGAAATGATTATCAGATGATGGCCATTATGATACGGTGAAACATTTCTATGAAAATATTAGGATAGTGATCTAGAGTCCATGAAAACGTGTGGATGTATAGATTTGTTTAGATCTACATATCCCGTAAGATGCACCAGCAAAAAAATTGTAGAAGTCTTCACAATTAGCGCTTCCCTGAGTTGAATTACATTACCACTTCTGCAACCACCGTCAAAACTATTTTCTCACCACTACCATCACCACCTATGACCAACCACTACTCCCTTAACCACCCCAAATAAGAACCCTAATTTCAGAAATAAATAAAGGGAGTTAGAATTGTATGGAGGCCGTTAAATTGAAGGGGAAAAAAATTATCTCGTTGCACAAAATAACATACTATTGATACAGAGATATGATCATTTTCATTTATTTATTTTCTTTTGATTAAAGATCAATGTTATTTGCAAATGAGGGTTTATTGTTTCTTAAAAGAGAATGAGTTAGGAGTGAACTCTCTCAAACTCTCCCAAACTCCCTCTAATAAACTCTCTCAAACTCCATACACTCCCCCAAACTCCCAGAACTCAGAAACACCAAAATCTCTCAAATTCCCTACACTCTCTCAAACTCTCTCAAAATTCCTGAGATTTAAAATACAGTCAACTCCCCAGAAATCACTCTGAGGACTAACCCCCTGTTAGGGATTTAATGATTCTGCGAGATTTTTTCATATACTCTGATTTTTATAGGGGTTTCTTTTGTTTTGTAATTCTAATGATTTTTCGTTTTAGGAACAGATGGTTGTTTTACAAATTGGGG
The DNA here is from genome assembly GCF_003573695.1 of Papaver somniferum. Lineage (NCBI taxonomy): Eukaryota > Viridiplantae > Streptophyta > Magnoliopsida > Ranunculales > Papaveraceae > Papaver > Papaver somniferum. The sequence continues at coordinate 29,240,658 of NC_039361.1, read as the reverse complement.
GAGAAGAACAAGAAGAAGTTGGTTTCGGTGGTGATGAAGAATACTCAACCATGGCTGAACAGGTATTGCATCTCACCGATCTTGCAATCTCATTTCGTTTTGATTTTGATTAGCTTTATAAAACCCTAATCTCTATATATATTGGATTTTGATGTAAAGCTTAAAGTGTTTATTTTCTGCTCTAGGTTTGTAAACCCTCTATATTGACTGTTGATTTCAATTGGGTTTGTAATTTTTGATTTCAATTGGGTTTGTAAACCGCCTTTATTGACTGTTGATTTCAATTGGGTTTGTATTTTTTGATTATTTGAAGCAAATTAAGGTTCCTATTGGTGAGAAGAACAAAATCTTTCAATTGACTGATGTTACGTCTTTCATATGTTTATTTGTGTTCTTACTGATTCAGTGATTTGTTTTATGTAGCTCAAAAGTGTCTGATTTAGTGATTTGTTTTATCTAGCTCAAAAGTTTCTGAAAAGGGAAATCCTCCTGGAAAGGTATAAATTTGGAACTGGAATAAAGTTGGTTTGGGATTCAAGACTCCTAGCTATTAATGTACCGTGCACTTTGTTTTCATTGTAAGGTAGTCAACTAGCCTTTTGAAACAACATTTTTAATTTCTTGGGTTTGTTTGATGTGGTAGTTTTTCTTCGGTTTGTTTGACGTGGTAGTTAACTTTGTTCGGTTTGTTTTACCAGCCTTTTGACACCTATGATGCTTCCTATCAAATCAAAGGAAAGTCTAGTTTTCCATGTTGGTTTTCGCCAGTTTGTTGCTAGGTAATTTATGTTCTACTCGACAGAAAATGTACTTCATTTAAAGATTTCGATACCTAAGTTATAAGTTCGTCATGCTCTCCAGACTATTTAACTATTAACCTCCGATCTATATCAGTACTTTCCAAATCTGAACTTTGTTTACCATTTGATTTGATTTTCACTTTTTGAGGTTTGAAGATGAATATCATGAAGATAATTGCAACAAATTCAGGAGTAGAGAAACAAATCGTGTGACTCTTGATGATTACTTGACAACAGTGTATGGAGATTTTCTTCTTCAACAGAGGCCATCAATAGAGAACTGGATAATTGATGCAAGTCTAGTTTGTAAGTAGTAGTTAATTTTAGTGTAATCAATCCCTAATCTCTTTAGTTCAGTACATTAACGAATGAACTAAATTATGCAGGAATCAGGTGTGAGGGAGATCAAGTTAGAGACAGTGTTCTTATGTGTAAGCCTCATGGACAGTTTAATAAGCCAAGGCTTCTTTAGAAACAAAAAGAAGCTTCAATTGCTTGGAATTTCTTGCCTCACCTTAGCCACAAGAATAGAAGAAAATCAGACGTATAACTGGAAACTATCATTCACCTGGATTACTCAGTCATACATAGTCTGCAATAGATACTCTATATATACAAATATGTGCAGTATAAGGCAAAAGACATTCTAGATTGGAGCGATGTGTATAGCAGGTGTGAAGTTGTTGCAATGGAGTGGTTTAGTCGAAGAGATCCCAACTTCCAATCTTTTGTGCTCACCACTTACAACTTCTGATGGTATTGTTTCCTTCCCGTCCTGTCTCTATGTTATATTCTCCAATTTACAAGTGAGACGTACTGCACCCATCTGCGCCCAACCTGGCCTACTCGTGACCATTTTGTTTTGGCCCCTGATTCTGCAAGGATTGTTGTTTTTCATTGTCAGTTCTGAGAATGTTAAGTGCCAAATTTTGCTAGGTTCTATCTGTAAGCAACAAGATCGGATGAGGAGATGGAAGACACAGTTAAGAATCTTGCAGTTCTGTCTTTGATTGACCCTGATCTGTTGTGCTACTGTTCATCACCTGTTGCTGCCTTTGGTCATTCTTTCATCCTTGGAATCCAATCAGAACTGCTCCTGCCAAATCATCATGGAGGTATGGTTATATATCCTCCTAGTTAAAACTGTTAACAGAACTCTTATACCTACATATGGGTTATGAGTCTCTCCTTCAAAATTGAGGATTGAGTATTTATGTATGCATATTGGTGGGTTAACAGAGCAACACTTAATCAATCAATGGTGTTGGGGTGGATTATTAAACACAAAAAAAAGAGAGCTATGTTTTAGATGAAGTACCGACTTCATGTTTGTGAGTTCTGTGTTGTTTCTTAATTTCTTGATAGTAATTAAGAAAGTAAAATAATCTGCATATGTCATATATATATTATTCATTTGTTTCTTTAAACATGTCACCTTGCACTTCTTTCCAAGTTTTTATAAATGCATGATGTAAGCTTCTATTACTCATGCCAGATTTTTATGTGGTTTTTTCTAGTTGGGGGGCTTGATATTTTATATCCAAGTGATGGTACCCATTGACAGTGGGATAACAGTTACTGGATAACTTCTACAGCTTCTACTCAGGATCAAACTGCTCTCATCTTGAGTGTGCCCAAGCAGAAACCTGGAGATGAAACCTAAGAAACGCCAAGGACGTCTGCATTTCTAATTATCTATACTAAGGTGATTGACATCTATCCTAATTCAGACATGCTCATAATTTGTGTAATACTATTTTGTTTATCATTTTTAAAAGTCACTTGCATAATAGAATTTAAATATTCTCATTTTTGTGTCTAAATAGCTGACAATTGTAAATGCATGGTTGTAGCAGATCTTCGGCTAGGGAAACCATTGCGAGAGTTGCAGCTGGATCTCTTGCCAAGAAGATTTTAAAGTTGTATTGTGGATCTGAGGCGTAGGTTTTGGCATGATCTTTTATGAACTGATTTATTTGCGCTCCATGCTTTCTATACAAGGAAACAGACTCACCGAATAAACTATAAGTTTGGCATCTTAATTTACCTTATTGATTGAAACTTACCATATACAAGGTGTTGCATTTTTGTATTGCAAGTCTTACTAGTTACGTGGCTTTATTTTAGATAACTATATGCCCAGACTTAATGTTGGAAGTAGCAGCTGATTTTGGTCGACAAGTAGCTGGCCGGCTCCCTTGCTCAATACTGTTGCAGGTGTACACCCTTCTGCAAGTCCACACTCTTCTTCTAGTCCACGTTCAAGGAATGAATATTTTTCAGTTGTCTCTTTGTCTTTATGAACCTTAAAACTTACATATGACTTAGTGTGCATGAATTCAAGATTTGATTACTTCTTCTTGTGTGATTTTGATTCCAACTGTCAACTGAATTCAGTCATGGATTGTGTAACTAATATAAAAAGTTTATATTTAAATGGTAATTTGAGTATCAGTCAGATTTATTTCTGCCCAGTCAGGAACACTGACAGCTGAACCAGTTTTGGAATTCAACTGATTTTTTTTTCTAATATAAAATTAAGTCTACGACACCATTCAACTATCGTTTATCGTGACAGCCCCAAAGCGTCGTTTCTTCAGAGGCAAACTGGAAGTGTCGTTCCAAAAAAAGACACTGATTCTACGGCACTTTCAGCTGCGATTGAAAAGTGTCTTATAATTGGCTTATACGACACTTTCGGACTATCTTAAAACGGCTTTTTTCCACTAGTGCTAGGTTTGTCTCTTGAAAACCGTTTACTTCTCTTCAACAGAAGATCCCTAAACTGTCTTGTGATCAAGGAGACTGATTTGTCAAGATCTTCATCCGAAAAATCATCCTCATACTGATCATCCTTAGAGACATAAACACTTTTACTTTTATCAACTAATTTAGTGTTCCTATGTGCTTTAAAGGCAACATCCTTTCCCATTTTGGATGTATTCTCATGATCAAAGATCTTTAGCTTTCCAACCAATGTATTTCTGGAAAGATTATCAAGGTTATTTCCCTCAACGATGGCATGCTTCTTAGACTCGTATCTAGATGGCAGCGATCTGAGAATTTTCATCACAATGTCGTTTTCAGGAATAGTCTTACCCAATGCAAACGATGCATTAACAATCTCAGACACTTTTTGATTAAACTCATCAAGCGTATCTTCATCTGCCATACGAAGGTTCTCCCAGTCGGAATTAAGGTTTTGAAGCCTAGCTTCCTTTTCACTAGAGTTACCTTCGAATACGGTTTCTAAGATATCCCAAGCATCTTTAGACCGAGTGCAATTAGACACATGGTGCTGAAGATTTGGGGTAATGGCATGTATGATAGCATTCAAACCGTCGGAATTTTTCTTTGCAGCATTTATCTCAGCAGGGATGTATTAACCAATAGGTTTGGGAACGTTTACATCTCCAACTGCCACAACGGGAGCATCATAGCCATTAACAACATATACCCATGATTTAAAATCACGTGCTTGAAGAAAAGCTCGCATAGAAATTTTCCACCATAAGTAATTAGAGGCATCGAAGACTGGTGGTACGTTAATAGAGATATCACCTATATCCATAGAGTTAGATCGCTACAAACACAGACTTGTAAGGTCTTAAACGTGTTTGCCTTCTCTGATACCAATTGAAAAAGCGGGGGTCTAACAACACCACCCAATATTTCGCTTAGCAATCTATATGGACAAACTCGAATATAATTTTAAGAGAATCAACAAGACTCAATCAATTAAAAGTATTTCAACGAGTTTATATCTCTCTCTTTATTTGATTTCCTCAAATAGAAACTGCGAGTACTAATCAAATACAAGGAATGACTTGGATGGTACCAAAGACCAATATCCAAGTTTCAATCAATATCAATCAACAACCGTTAGGTCGGATTCTCCAATTGATTGATCTAACGCACAACCTGTATTATTTCAATTATAAAGATAAAACAATATAATGCGGAAATTGAAATAACACAGACACCAGAAATTTTGTTAACGAGGAAACCGCAAATGCAGAAAAACCCCGGGACCTAGTCCAGATTGAACACACACTGTATTAAGCCGCTACAGACACTAGCCTACTCCAAGCTAACTTCGGACTGAAATGTAGTTGAACCCAAATCAGTATCCCACTGATCCAAGGTACAGTTGTACTCCCTACGTCTCTGATCCCAGCAGGATACTGCGCACTTGATTCCCTTAGCTGATCTCACCCACAACTAAGAGTTGCTACGACCCAAAATCGCAGGCTTTGACAATAAATAAATCTGTCTCACACAGACAAGTCTATCAAAGGATCAATTTGTCTCCCACAGAAAAACCCTAAAGTTTTTGTTCCGTCTTTTGATAATAATCAAGGTGAACAGGAACCAATTGATAATCCGGTCTTATATTCCCGAAGAACAACCTAGATTAATCAATCACCTCACAAAAATCTTAATCGTATGGTAGCGAAACAAGATGTTTTGGAATCACAAACAATGAGACGAAGATGTTTGTGATTACTTTTTATATCTTGCCTATCGGAGATACCAAATCTCAAGCCAATCAATCTGATTATACTCGTACGATAGAAGATGCAAGATCAGATCACAGAACTACCATAAAAGTAGTATCGGTCTGGCTTCACAATCCCAATGAAGTCTTTAAGTCGTTAACCTGGTTTTAGAATAAGAAAACCAAAGGTTAAAGGAGAACCGACTCTAGTACGCATACTAGTATCACACGTAAGGTGTGGGGATTAGTTTTGCACAATATTAGATGTCTCCTTTATATAGTCTTTCAAATCAGGGTTTTTCCTTGGTAACAAAGAAATCAATATTCACCGTTAGATGAAAACCTGATTTAGATTCAAGCTAATATTTCTCAACCGTTAGATCGAAAACTTAGCTTATTATACACAAATGAACTGCACGCTTCTAGAACCGTACCCAAACGTGTGCATTGTTGGTTTAACAATAGTTAACCAAAAGGTTAGCCATATGAGCATTTCATATCAACCATGTTCTTCTTCACCATAACTAGTTCAAATGACTCAAATGAACTAGTTAGAGAGTTGTTCAATTGTAAGGAAATCTTATGTAACTACACAGGACACAGTTGAAGCAAAGATGATTTGATTCACTTGAATCGGTTCATGAACTTTTATAGCCACGGTTTGCAAACTGCATTCCTTAGTCTTTTTAAGTTTAAGTTCAGAAATCATCTTCAGATATATAACCTTCTCAAGTTCGGAGACTAGGTTCGCGGACTTAAGACACCGGACAGAGTTTACAAACTCCTGCAGAAATTCTCGGGATGAGAACTTCGCCGGTTCGCGGACTTAGCTCACGCAAGTAGTTTGTCAACTCCAGCAGAAATTCTCGGGTTTGAGAACTTCGGCAGTTCGCGGACTGAGTTCGCGGACTTGGCACTTGCCATTCTTCCGGTTCTCTTGATCAACAAAGTTCGAAAACTTTGGTTCAAGGAATAAGACTTATACATAAATGTGTTTCCACAACAATGCTTATGTCCATCATTGGTTATGTAATCTAAACTCTCATTCCAATCATTGAAACATTCTTATAGAACGTTATATAGTTGTTACACCATTTCTCGTCAAAGCAATTTTCAAAGTGATTGAAACATATCATGACTTTCGTCACTAGGTAAAGATAAACTTGGTCGAAGCGAAAAGCTTACCAACACATATTTCGAGATATAGATAGGCGAGGTATACTCGGACCGAAATACCAAATGTGTATAATCTAAGTCTATATATAGCATACGAATATTTGTCTCAAGAAGTAGGAGATAGAGTAGATAGACTTTTGAGTGACAGATAAGTTCAAGTCTTCACATACCTTTTTTGTCGAGAAGTTCCATCGGTTCCTTGAGTAGTTCTTCTACTTGTATGATGAATCGCCACGAAGTCCTTGAGATGAATTACACTTTCTATCCTAGTCCGAGACTTAGCTATAGTAGACTAGAAATCAAGACTTATAGTTTTGATCACTAACATTGACAAACATGCTTGAGATAGCAATGCATGCGAGTTCGACAGAGCAATGCTCTAACTATTTCTAGCTTACGATTTCGACTAACAAGTGTTGGTATACGGTCGGAAAGTGAAATCTATCCAAACCTAGGGTTTATGATCAATAACTCTTGAATGATTTTATACCAGAAGAGAAAAGCTTAGAATAGACAAGAGGTGATAAACCTAGATTACAAGTTGTATAATCAATCACGAAGATTAAATCCAACTCGGTTTTGTGATCCCCAATACAAAGACTTTTATCTCACTCTTGTTCACGAAGAAGAAGACATGGAAAACAACCTTATGAAGCTTACACAAATTTCCAAATGGGATAAAAACGTGTAGCACTCATGAACCCTTTATTTATAGTGAACAATAACTTGGAAGCTACGCAAAGCTATTTCCCTTTTTCAAGACTCTCCTAATTTTGGGAGTCTTTCCTAAGTTACAACACTTTCCAAAATAATTAAATAAATAATTAATTAGCAAATATTGTATTTATGTGAGTAAATCACATTTTAACTTAGGAAGGAATCACAAACACTTTAATATGGTAATCAAATATGTTTGGAGTAATAGCTATCTTGCCTAGATAAGGAAACATCAATTACATAACCAAAAATGGCTTCTAGTCATGTAGTTGGGCTCAAGTTCGTGAACCGTTACAAACAGTTCATGGATTGTTTCCTACTAACGAACTGTAACAATTACAGCAACACTTATAATTGTTACTTTAATAAATCACTCATAACTTCATCGTTATAACTCGGAATTGACTGATTCTTGGCTCGTTGAATTCGTAAGCTCAGTCACTATAACATGATAACCTTCCAGGGATAAAGTTTATTGTCGCAAAAGTCGTGGATCAAATAATCTCGACTATATATACATAAATGTACATTTATCGTCATAGGAATTGTTTCGTAAAGTGAGCATTTGTTTCAATAGATTTAGAAAGGTAGAATTGAAAAAGAATCCAAATGAAATCAATTACCACATACCTTTGTTGATGAAGTCCTTGTTGATGTCTTCTTGTAGTCTTCAAACTTCATCCATCAAGGACAGCTTCGATTCTACTTCTTAGACTTAATCTAGTTTGAAACTATCTTTAGTATACTAAATCAAGAATGCATTTTGGCAACTAAAATTGACAACTAACTTGACATACCAACGCTAGTGGGTTCAACCGAGCAATGCTCTAACTATTTCTAGCTTACGATTTCGACTAACAAGTGTTGGTATACGGTCGGAAAGGGAAATCTATCCAAACCTAGGGTTTATGATCAATAACTCTTGAATGGTTTTATATCAGAAGAGAAAAGCTTAGAATAGACAAGAGGTGATAAACCTATATTACAAGTTGTATAATCAATCACGAAGATTAAATCCAACTCGGCTTTGTGATCCCCAATACAAAGACTTTTATCTCACTCTTGTTCACGAAGAAGAAGACATGGAAAACAACCTTATGAAGCTTACACAAATTTTCCAAAGGGGATAAAAACGTGTAGCACTCATGAACCCTTTATTTATGGTGAACAATAACTTGGAAGCTACGCAAAGCTATTTTCCTTTTTCAAGACTCTCCTAATTTTGGGAGTCTTTCCTAAGTTACAACTCTTGCCAAAATAATTAAATAAATAATTAATTAACAAATATTGTATTTATGTGAGTAAATCACATTTTAACTTAGGAAGGAATCACAAACACTTTAATATGGTAATCAAATATGTTTGGAGTAATAGCTATCTTGCCTAGATAAGGAAACATCAATTACATAACCAAAAATGGCTTCTAGTCACGTAGTTGGGCTCAAGTTCGTGAACCGTTACAAACAGTTCATGGATTGTTTCCTACTAACGAACTGTAGCAATTACAGCAACACTTATAATTGTTACTTTAATAAATCACTCATAACTTCATCGTTATAACTCGGAATTGACTGATTCTTGGCTCGTTGAATTCGTAAGCTCATTCACTATAACATGATAACCTTTCCAGGGATAAAGTTTATTGTCGCAAAAGTCGTGGATCAAATAATCTCGACTATATATACATAAATGTACATTTACCGTCATAGGAATTGTTTCGTAAAGTGAGCATTTGTTTCAATAGATTTAGAAAGGTAGAATTGAAAAAGAATCCAAATGAAATCAATTACCACATACCTTTGTTGATGAAGTCTTTGTTGATGTCTTCTTGTAGTCTTCAAACTTCATCCATCAAGGACAGCTTCGATTCTACTTCTTAGACTTAATCTAGTCTGAAACTATCTTTAGTATACTAAATCAAGAATGCATTTTGGCAACTAAAATTGACAATTAACTTGACATACCAACGCTAGTGGGTTCAACCGAGCAATGCTCTAACTATTTCTAGCTTACGATTTCGACTAACAAGTGTTGGTATACGGTCGGAAAGTGAAATCTATCCAAACCTAGGGTTTATGATCAATAACTCTTTAATGGTTTTATATCAGAAGAGAAAAGCTTAGAATAGACAAGAGGTGATAAACCTAGATTACAAGTTGTATAATCAATCACGAAGATTAAATCCAACTCGGCTTTGTGATCCCCAATACAAAGACTTTTATCTCACTCTTGTTCACGAAGAAGAAGACATGGAAAACAACCTTATGAAGCTTACACAAATTTTCCAAAGGGGATAAAAACGTGTAGCACTCATGAACCCTTTATTTATAGTGAACAATAACTTGGAAGCTACGCAAAGCTATTTTCCTTTTTCAAGACTCTCCTAATTTTGGGAGTCTTTCCTAAGTTACAACTCTTGCCAAAATAATTAAATAAATAATTAATTAGCAAATATTGTATTTATGTGAGTAAATCACATTTTAACTTAGGAAGGAATCACAAACACTTTAATATGGTAATCAAATATGTTTGGAGTAATAGCTATCTTGCCTAGATAAGGAAACATCAATTACATAACCAAAAATGGCTTCTAGTCATGTAGTTGGGCTCAAGTTCGTGAACCGTTACAAACAGTTCATGGATTGTTTCCTACTAACGAACTGTAACAATTACAGCAACACTTATAATTGTTACTTTAATAAATCACTCATAACTTCATCGTTATAACTCGGAATTGACTGATTCTTGGATCGATGAATTCGTAAGCTCATTCACTATAACATGATAACCTTTCCAGGGATAAAGGTTATTGTCGAAAAAGTCGTGGATCAAATAATCTCGACTATATATACATAAATGTACATTTACCGTCATAGGAATTGTTTCGTAAAGTGAGCATTTGTTTTAATAGATTTAGAAAGGTAGAATTGAAAAAGAATCCAAATGAAATCAATTACCACATACCTTTGTTGATGAAGTCCTTGTTGATGTCTTCTTGTAGTCTTCAAACTTCATCCATCAAGGACAGCTTCGATTCTACTTCTTAGACTTAATCTAGTCTGAAACTATCTTTAGTATACTAAATCAAGAATGCATTTTGGCAACTAAAATTGACAACTAACTTGACATACCAACGCTAGTGGGTTCAACCGAGCAATGCTCTAACTATTTCTAGCTTACGATTTCGACTAACAAGTGTTGGTATACGGTCGGAAAGTGAAATCTATCCAAACCTAGGGTTTATGATCAATAACTCTTGAATGGTTTTATATCAGAAGAGAAAAGCTTAGAATAGACAAGAGGTGATAAACCTAGATTACAAGTTGTATAATCAATCACGAAGATTAAATCCAACTCGGCTTTGTGATCTCCAATACAAAGACTTTTATCTCACTCTTGTTCACGAAGAAGAAGACATGGAAAACAACCTTATGAAGCTTACACAAATTTTCCAAAGGGGATAAAAACGTGTAGCACTCATGAACCCTTTATTTATAGTGAACAATAACTTGGAAGCTACGCAAAGCTATTTTCCTTTTTCAAGACTCTCCTAATTTTGGGAGTCTTTCCTAAGTTACAACTCTTGCCAAAATAATTAAATAAATAATTAATTAGCAAATATTGTATTTATGTGAGTAAATCACATTTTAACTTAGGAAGGAATCACAAACACTTTAATATGGTAATCAAATATGTTTGGAGTAATAGCTATCTTGCCTAGATAAGGAAACATCAATTACATAACCAAAAATGGCTTCTAGTCATGTAGTTGGGCTCAAGTTCGTGAACCGTTACAAACAGTTCATGGATTGTTTCCTACTAACGAACTGTAACAATTACAGCAACACTTATAATTGTTACTTTAATAAATCACTCATAACTTCATCGTTATAACTCGGAATTGACTGATTCTTGGCTCGTTGAATTCGTAAGCTCAGTCACTATAACATGATAACCTTCCAGGGATAAAGTTTATTGTCGCAAAAGTCGTGGATCAAATAATCTCGACTATATATACATAAATGTACATTTATCGTCATAGGAATTGTTTCGTAAAGTGAGCATTTGTTTCAATAGATTTAGAAAGGTAGAATTGAAAAAGAATCCAAATGAAATCAATTACCACATACCTTTGTTGATGAAGTCCTTGTTGATGTCTTCTTGTAGTCTTCAAACTTCATCCATCAAGGACAGCTTCGATTCTACTTCTTAGACTTAATCTAGTCTGAAACTATCTTTAGTATACTAAATCAAGAATGCATTTTGGCAACTAAAATTGACAACTAACTTGACATACCAACGCTAGTGGGTTCAACCGAGCAATGCTCTAACTATTTCTAGCTTACGATTTCGACTAACAAGTGTTGGTATACGGTCGGAAAGTGAAATCTATCCAAACCTAGGGTTTATGATCAATAACTCTTGAATGGTTTTATATCAGAAGAGAAAAGCTTAGAATAGACAAGAGGTGATAAACCTATATTACAAGTTGTATAATCAATCACGAAGATTAAATCCAACTCGGCTTTGTGATCCCCAATACAAAGACTTTTATCTCACTCTTGTTCACGAAGAAGAAGACATGGAAAACAACCTTATGAAGCTTACACAAATTTTCCAAAGGGGATAAAAACGTGTAGCACTCATGAACCCTTTTTATAGTGAACAATAACTTGGAAGCTACGCAAAGCTATTTTCCTTTTTCAAGACTCTCCTAATTTTGGGAGTCTTTCCTAAGTTACAACTCTTGCCAAAATAATTAAATAAATAATTAATTAACAAATATTGTATTTATGTGAGTAAATCACATTTTAACTTAGGAAGGAATCACAAACACTTTAATATGGTAATCAAATATGTTTGGAGTAATAGCTATCTTGCCTAGATAAGGAAACATCAATTACATAACCAAAAATGGCTTCTAGTCACGTAGTTGGGCTCAAGTTCGTGAACCGGTACAAACAGTTCATGGATTGTTTCCTACTAACGAACTGTAACAATTACAGCAACACTTATAATTGTTCCTTTAATAAATCACTCATAACTTCATCGTTATAACTCGGAATTGACTGATTCTTGGCTCGTTGAATTCGTAAGCTCATTCACTATAACATGATAACCTTTCCAGGGATAAAGTTTATTGTCGCAAAAGTCGTGGATCAAATAATCTCGACTATATATACATAAATGTACATTTACCGTCATAGGAATTGTTTCGTAAAGTGAGCATTTGTTTCAATAGATTTAGAAAGGTAGAATTGAAAAAGAATCCAAATGAAATCAATTACCACATACCTTTGTTGATGAAGTCTTTGTTGATGTCTTCTTGTAGTCTTCAAACTTCATCCATCAAGGACAGCTTCGATTCTACTTCTTAGACTTAATCTAGTCTGAAACTATCTTTAGTATACTAAATCAAGAATGCATTTTGGCAACTAAAATTGACAATTAACTTGACATACCAACGCTAGTGGGTTCAACCGAGCAATGCTCTAACTATTTCTAGCTTACGATTTCGACTAACAAGTGTTGGTATACGGTCGGAAAGTGAAATCTATCCAAACCTAGGGTTTATGATCAATAACTCTTTAATGGTTTTATATCAGAAGAGAAAAGCTTAGAATAGACAAGAGGTGATAAACCTAGATTACAAGTTGTATAATCAATCACGAAGATTAAATCCAACTCGGCTTTGTGATCCCCAATACAAAGACTTTTATCTCACTCTTGTTCACGAAGAAGAAGACATGGAAAACAACCTTATGAAGCTTACACAAATTTTCCAAAGGGGATAAAAACGTGTAGCACTCATGAACCCTTTATTTATAGTGAACAATAACTTGGAAGCTACGCAAAGCTATTTTCCTTTTTCAAGACTCTCCTAATTTTGGGAGTCTTTCCTAAGTTACAACTCTTGCCAAAATAATTAAATAATTAATTAATTAGCAAATATTGTATTTATGTGAGTAAATCACATTTTAACTTAGGAAGGAATCACAAACACTTTAATATGGTAATCAAATATGTTTGGAGTAATAGCTATCTTGCCTAGATAAGGAAACATCAATTACATAACCAAAAATGGCTTCTAGTCATGTAGTTGGGCTCAAGTTCGTGAACCGTTACAAACAGTTCATGGATTGTTTCCTACTAACGAACTGTAACAATTACAGCAACACTTATAATTGTTACTTTAATAAATCACTCATAACTTCATCGTTATAACTCGGAATTAACTGATTCTTGGCTCGTTGAATTCGTAAGCTCAGTCACTATAACATGATAACCTTCCAGGGATAAAGTTTATTGTCGCAAAAGTCGTGGATCAAATAATCTCGACTATATATACATAAATTTACATTTATCGTCATAGGAATTGTTTCGTAAAGTGAGCATTTGTTTCAATAGATTTAGAAAGGTAGAATTGAAAAAGAATCCAAATGAAATCAATTACCACATACCTTTGTTGATGAAGTCCTTGTTGATGTCTTCTTGTAGTCTTCAAACTTCATCCATCAAGGACAGCTTCGATTCTACTTCTTAGACTTAATCTAGTCTGAAACTATCTTTAGTATACTAAATCAAGAATGCTTTTTGGCAACTAAAATTGACAACTAACTTGACATACCAACGCTAGTGGGTTCAACCGAGCAATGCTCTAACTATTTCTAGCTTACGATTTCGACTAACAAGTATTGGTATACGGTCGGAAAGTGAAATCTATCCAAACCTAGGGTTTATGATCAATAACTCTTGAATGGTTTTATATCAGAAGAGAAAAGCTTAGAATAGACAAGAGGTGATAAACCTAGATTACAAGTTGTATAATCAATCACGAAGATTAAATCCAACTCGGCTTTGTGATCCCCAATACAAAGAATTTTATCTCACTCTTGTTCACGAAGAAGAAGACATGGAAAACAACCTTATGAATCTTACACAAATTTTCCAAAGGGGATAAAAACGTGTAGCACTCATGAACCCTTTATTTATAGTGAACAATAACTTGGAAGCTACGCAAAGCTATTTTCCTTTTTCAAGACTCTCCTAATTTTGGGAATCTTTCCTAAGTTACAACTCTTGCCAAAATAATTAAATAATTAATTAATTAGCAAATATTGTATTTATGTGAGTAAATCACATTTTAACTTAGGAAGGAATCACAAACACTTTAATATGGTAATCAAATATGTTTGGAGTAATAGCTATCTTGCCTAGATAAGCAAACATCAATTACATAACCAAAAATGGCTTCTAGTCACGTAGTTGGGCTCAAGTTCGTGAACCGTTACAAACAGTTCATGGTTGTTTCCTACTAACGAACTGTAACAATTACAACAACACTTATAATTGTTACTTTAATAAATCAGTCATAACTTCATCGTTATAACTCGGAATTGACTGATTCTTGGCTCGTTGAATTCGTAAGCTCATTCACTATAACATGATAACCTTTCCTGGGATAAAGGTTATTGTCGAAAAAGTCGTGGATCAAATAATCTCGACTATATATACATAAATATACATTTACCGTCATAGGAATTGTTTCGTAAAGTGAGCATTTGTTTCAATAGATTTAGAAAGGTAGAATTGAAAAAGAATCCAAATGAAATCAATTACCACATACCTTTGTTGATGAAGTCCTTGTTGATGTCTTCTTGTAGTCTTCAAACTTCATCCATCAAGGACAGCTTCGATTCTACTTCTTAGACTTAATCTAGTCTGAAACTATCTTTAGTATACTAAATCAAGAATGCATTTTGGCAACTAAAATTGACAACTAACTTGACATACCAACGCTAGTGGGTTCAACCGAGCAATGCTCTAACTATTTCTAGCTTACGATTTCGACTAACAAGTGTTGGTATACGGTCGGAAAGTGAAATCTATCCAAACCTAGGGTTTATGATCAATAACTCTTGAATGGTTTTATATCAGAAGAGAAAAGCTTAGAATAGACAAGAGGTGATAAACCTATATTACAAGTTGTATAATCAATCACGAAGATTAAATCCAACTCGGCTTTGTGATCCCCAATACAAAGACTTTTATCTCACTCTTGTTCACGAAGAAGAAGACATGGAAAACAACCTTATGAAGCTTACACAAATTTTCCAAAGGGGATAAAAACGTGTAGCACTCATGAACCCTTTTTATAGTGAACAATAACTTGGAAGCTACGCAAAGCTATTTTCCTTTTTCAAGACTCTCCTAATTTTGGGAGTCTTTCCTAAGTTACAACTCTTGCCAAAATAATTAAATAAATAATTAATTAACAAATATTGTATTTATGTGAGTAAATCACATTTTAACTTAGGAAGGAATCACAAACACTTTAATATGGTAATCAAATATGTTTGGAGTAATAGCTATCTTGCCTAGATAAGGAAACATCAATTACATAACCAAAAATGGCTTCTAGTCACGTAGTTGGGCTCAAGTTCGTGAACCGGTACAAACAGTTCATGGATTGTTTCCTACTAACGAACTGTAACAATTACAGCAACACTTATAATTGTTCCTTTAATAAATCACTCATAACTTCATCGTTATAACTCGGAATTGACTGATTCTTGGCTCGTTGAATTCGTAAGCTCATTCACTATAACATGATAACCTTTCCAGGGATAAAGTTTATTGTCGCAAAAGTCGTGGATCAAATAATCTCGACTATATATACATAAATGTACATTTACCGTCATAGGAATTGTTTCGTAAAGTGAGCATTTGTTTCAATAGATTTAGAAAGGTAGAATTGAAAAAGAATCCAAATGAAATCAATTACCACATGCCTTTGTTGATGAAGTCCTTGTTGATGTCTTCTTGTAGTCTTCAAACTTCATCCATCAAGGACAGCTTCGATTCTACTTCTTAGACTTAATCTAGTCTGAAACTATCTTTAGTATACTAAATCAAGAATGCATTTTGGCAACTAAAATTGACAACTAACTTGACATACCAACGCTAGTGGGTTCAACCGAGCAATGCTCTAACTATTTCTAGCTTACGATTTCGACTAACAAGTGTTGGTATACGGTCGGAAAGTGAAATCTATCCAAACCTAGGGTTTATGATCAATAACTCTTGAATGGTTTTATATCAGAAGAGAAAAGCTTAGAATAGACAAGAGGTGATAAACCTAGATTACAAGTTGTATAATCAATCACGAAGATTAAATCCAACTCGGCTTTGTGATCTCCAATACAAAGACTTTTATCTCACTCTTGTTCACGAAGAAGAAGACATGGAAAACAACCTTATGAAGCTTACACAAATTTTCCAAAGGGGATAAAAACGTGTAGCACTCATGAACCCTTTATTTATAGTGAACAATAACTTGGAAGCTACGCAAAGCTATTTTCCTTTTTCAAGACTCTCCTAATTTTGGGAGTCTTTCCTAAGTTACAACTCTTGCCAAAATAATTAAATAAATAATTAATTAGCAAATATTGTATTTATGTGAGTAAATCACATTTTAACTTAGGAAGGAATCACAAACACTTTAATATGGTAATCAAATATGTTTGGAGTAATAGCTATCTTGCCTAGATAAGCAAACATCAATTACATAACCAAAAATGGCTTCTAGTCACGTAGTTGGGCTCAAGTTCGTGAACCGTTACAAACAGTTCATGGATTGTTTCCTACTAACGAGCTGTAACAATTACAGCAACACTTATAATTGTTACTTTAATAAATCACTCATAACTTCATCGTTATAACTCGGAATTGATTGATTCTTGGCTCGTTGAATTCGTAAGCTCATTCACTATAACATGATAACCTTTTCTGGGATAAAGGTTATTGTCGCAAAAGTCTTGGATCAAATAATCTCGACTATATATACATAAATGTACATTTACCGTCATAGGAATTGTTTCGTAAAGTGAGCATTTGTTTCAATAGATTTAGAAAGGTAGAATTGAAAAAGAATCCAAATGAAATTAATTACCACATCCCTTTGTTTATGAAGTCCTTGTTGATGTCTTCTTGTAGTCTTCAAACTTCATCCATCAAGGACAGCTTCGATTCTACTTCTTAGACTTAATCTAGTCTGAAACTATCTTTAGTATACTAAATCAAGAATGCATTTTGGCAACTAAAATTGACAACTAACTTGACATACCAACGCTAGTGGGTTCAACCGAGCAATGCTCTAACTATTTCTAGCTTACGATTTCGACTAACAAGTGTTGGTATACGGTCGGAAAGTGAAATCTATCCAAACCTAGGGTTTATGATCAATAACTCTTGAATTGTTTTATATCAGAAGAGAAAAGCTTAGAATAGACAAGAGGTGATAAACCTAGATTACAAGTTGTATAATCAATCACGAAGATTAAATCCAACTCGGCTTTGTGATCCCCAATACAAAGACTTTTATCTCACTCTTGTTCACGAAGAAGAAGACATGGAAAACAACCTTATGAAGCTTACACAAATTTTCCAAAGGGGATAAAAACGTGTAGCACTCATGAACCCTTTATTTATAGTGAACAATAACTTGGAAGCTACGCAAAGCTATTTTCCTTTTTCAAGACTCTCCTAATTTTGGGAGTCTTTCCTAAGTTACAACTCTTGCCAAAATAATTAAATAAATAATTAATTAGCAAATATTGTATTTATGTGAGTAAATCACATTTTAACTTAGGAAGGAATCACAAACACTTTAATATGGTAATCAAATATGTTTGGAGTAATAGCTATCTTGCCTAGATAAGGAAACATCAATTACATAACCAAAAATGGCTTCTAGTCACGTAGTTGGGCTCAAGTTCGTGAACCGTTACAAACAGTTCATGGATTGTTTCCTACTAACGAACTGTAACAATTACAGCAACACTTATAATTGTTACTTTAATAAATCACTCATAACTTCATCGTTATAACTCGGAATTGACTGATTCTTGGATCGATGAATTCGTAAGCTCATTCACTATAACATGATAACCTTTCCAGGGATAAAGGTTATTGTCGAAAAAGTCGTGGATCAAATAATCTCGACTATATATACATAAATGTACATTTACCGTCATAGGAATTGTTTCGTAAAGTGAGCATTTGTTTTAATAGATTTAGAAAGGTAGAATTGAAAAAGAATCCAAATGAAATCAATTACCACATACCTTTGTTGATGAAGTCCTTGTTGATGTCTTCTTGTAGTCTTCAAACTTCATCCATCAAGGACAGCTTCGATTCTACTTCTTAGACTTAATCTAGTCTGAAACTATCTTTAGTATACTAAATCAAGAATGCATTTTGGAAACTAAAATTGACAACTAACTTGACATACCAACGCTAGTGGGTTCAACCGAGCAATTCTCTAACAGAGGTTACAAATCTTACATCCATAGGATGTCTTTGGCTGGGATGAGACTGGGATAGTCGGATGCAACCTTTGTCTTTCAAAATGGTATCCGACCGTCCAAGCTCAAAAACCCCTTATGTTTTGTATTATAGATATCTCTCTTTTTGGGTTTAATTTTTAGCCACCCATATCTCTTGTTTTTGGCTTATGCTCTTTGCGAGCTAACGATATCTTGACTTTTAGCTTATGCTCTTTACGAGTTAGAGCTATTTTAATTTTTAGCTTATGATCTTTGAAAACTTGAGCAATTTTTAGCTTATGCTATTTGCGAGCTAGAGATATTTTAATTTAGCTTATGCTCTTTGAGAGCTGGAGATATTTTTAGCTAATGCTCTTTGTGAGCTGGAGCTATTTTTAGCTTATGCTCTTTGCGAATTACAGAAAATTTTAACTTATGATTTTTGTGAGCTAGAACTATATTAATTTAGCTTATGATATTTGCGAGATGGAGCTAGTTTTAGCTTATGCTCTTTGCGAGCTCGAGCTATTTTTATTTTTAGCTTATGTTTTTTGAGAGCTATAGCTATTTTTTAATTTTTAGCTTATTCTCTTTGCGAGATAGAGTTATTTCAGATTTAAGAGCTAAAGTTGTTCTAGATTGTCCTCTTATGAGAGATAGAGCTTATCAATATTTTGAATTTTTGATTCATAGATAATTTTTTGACCTGAGTATTACTCTTAGGTCGAGCTGTGCCTTTAGTATTTGAGTATTGTCTTGCGACCTAGCTAAATTTCTGCCTTCACGACCTGTGTTTTGGTCTTCCTGCCATGGATCTTTTAATCGATCTGTGGTAGATCGTTTTGATCTTGTTTGGGGGTCACTTTTGCTTTATTAGTCCTTTGTCTTTTGTAGACTTGGATTTTTCTACGATGGATTAGTTTAATCTCTTTGATTGTGTTGTATATGTTTTTCGAAACCCGTGATATTTTTCCGAATTCACTTTTCGACTTGTCATTTGGTCATTTTGACCTGATTTTAGGTCTTTTTCTTTCAGTCCTCTTGTCTTTTTCAGATTTTGGACTTTTTCTACGATCTTGAGTTTAATCTCCTTCATCTTTTTTTCTCCTATAGTCTTTTTGACCTTTGGTGTATTTTTAATTTTCCTTTTTTCTACCAGCTATTAGATCATTTTGACCTGTTTTTAGGTTTTCTTCATTCGGTCTTTTTTTCTTTAGTCGACTTGGACTTTTTACGTTATGAGCTTAGTTTTTATGGATCGTGTTTTTCCTATGGTCTTTTTGACCTTCTGGATTTTCAAATCCATCTCCTCGACCTAGTTTAGGTGAGGTTTATAAACCATGTAATTTGCTTTTTATACCCGGATTTTCTTTCAAACATAATTCAGCTATTTGCGTATCTTATATATCTTCTCTCATTAACTGTTGTTGAGCTATTTTAAGCTTATTGGGGGATTTTTGTTGCGATGCTAGCGATGACAGCAACCTCGAACTATATCGCGTGATGGACAATTCTTACTTCGGGGTACCTGGCCAGGGTCCCTTCTGTGCTCAGCTGCTGGTTCAGAGCTTAAGGCAGTTGGTCTTATTTTTCGGTTGCTCTCTCACCAGGATGAGTCTTTTTGGTCTTTAGCTCTTTATAGCGTGTCTTTGGTTTGATTGAACTCATACGAGTTGAAATGATTTTGAAATTGAGTATTTTTTAGAGCACTGCTCGGTCAAACTCGCAAGCGCTGCTATCTCAAGCTTGTTTTTCAAGTTTAGTGATCAAAACTATAAGTCTTGATTTCTAGTCTACTTATAGCTATGTTTCAGACTAGGATAGATTGTGTAGTTGAGCTTTAGACTTCACGACTCTCATCAATTGAAGACGAAGAACTACTAAGGAGAGCTTGTGGAACTTCATCAACAAAAGATATGTGGAGACTGAAACTCATCTATCACTCGGAAAGTCTATTTCTACTCTTTCTCCTATATTGATATTTCGAGCTGAGTTTAACTCACTTACATATTTCTCAAAATATATGTTGGTAAACTTGCGCTTTAACCAAGTTCATCTTATATTCTTGACGAAAGTCAAAAGATGATCATATGAAAATCGCCTTGTAACATCTCATTTGATGTAGACTCGGAATGTTTCGTATTGATTATGTCAATCACTTGAAAATAGCTTTGATGCTAATAGTTTGTGAAAACAGCTATTGTCATCCTCTAAGAATGTTTCAATGATTGAAATAGAGTTTAGAACACTTGACCATAATTGGATCATAGAAATATTATGCGTACTTGCATATATGTTGATCCAAGACCGGTATAGTATGCATACCCGTATGCGTACTGGCGAGGTCTAGTAAAGTCCAGGAGCCTTGGTATGCGTACCTGTATGTATACTGGCTAACTCAATTGAAGTCCGGGAACAATTGTATGCGTACCCGTATGCGTACTGAATTCAACCGATGTTTTAGATGTGTGATAGTATGCATACCCGTTCGCATACTGTCGGACACAGTCCAAGTCCGGCCACTTAAGTATGCGTACCCGTTTGCATACTTGAGTGGGTTAAGTTCTAGAATCGGTTTTGTCATGAACTAATACATTTATATAATAAGGAATGCAATCTTTTGCAAACCGTGGCTATAATGTTCATGAATTGTTTCGAGTGAATCAAACCGATTTTGCTTCAATTGTGTCTTGGATACTTCTATGAGAATATAAACAGTTGAACAACTCTATAACTAGTTCTATTTGAGTCATTTGAACTAATTGTTGTTAAGATGAATAAGGTTGATATGAAAGTATTCATATGGCTAACTTCGGTTAACTATTGTTGAGCCAACCTAGTGTACACGTTTAGGTACGGTTATCTATATCCAAATGAAGGTACATTTCATTTGTGTGTAATAAGCTAAGACCATCTAACGGTGGAGAGATATTGCTTTGGTTTCAAGCAAACTTAGCTTGGCTCTTAGATCAGGTTTCATCTAACGGTGAATATTGATTGTTTTGTTTCAAATCTATCAAATCCTGATTTGAAGACTATATAAGGGAGAACTATAGCAACTGGGAAACCTAATCCCCACACCTCCTGTGTGATATTAGTTGAGACTAGAGTCGATTCTCCTTTAACCTTAGGTTTATTCCAAAACCCTGTAGGTTAACGACTTAAAGACTTCTGAAAATACGAGGGTACCCAAATATACCTCAAACTAAAACTTTTCCACCTATAAGTCCTTTCTCCGAAAGTGATTGTCTATGGACTGAGTCGAGACAATACAACAATCGGCTCACACTTCATGTGATCGTCTATGGATACGAGATTGAGACAATGCGACAACTTGTGTGATTGACTATGGATACAAGATCGAGATAATGCAACAATGAAGTATGTTTACTTGATAAAAGGTTCGGACTTAACCAAACACAATAGGATTACTTATCAAGTAAATAGGAATTAACGTTTGTTTAATTTACTTTAAATTATAATAACAACACTTATAATTGTGGAAAATAAAAGTAAATGACACAGCAAGATTTTGTTAACGAGGAAACCGCAAATGCAAAAAAACCCCGGGACCTTGTCCAGAATTGAATACACTCAGGATTAAGCCGCTATACAAAATCAAACCAACTTCGTATAGTTGAGACCAAGCAACTAAACTTATAGTTCACCTAGTTCTGTCTGTATTCCCACGCCTCCGACCTGTAATAAGTCACGTACTTGGAACAATTCCTTTGATTCGTATTCCAAACAGTAAAGGAACAACAAATCTGTTTGGTATCAACTCTTTTCAACCAAGTGATGTGAGTTCGACAAAAGGCTCTTCTGTTTATCTCAATAAACTCCTTTGTCAGATTCTTAGATCTATCTTATTGTCAACTACCAAAGTAATTGTTAAGATTTTGCAATCAATACTTTTAATCATAAAGAATTATATTGATGATGATCTATCACAAGGATAAACCGATTATAGTTGGATCCTCTTTTACCGAAACAAGTATTGTGCACACCAAAGATTATGAACCCAAATCAGATTCTTCAAAGTCTTCTTAAATCTTCAATAAACACCTGCACACAATCAACTTGAATCTCTTGTGATCAATCACGCACGGAGTCTGTTAACAATGGATTATTACAAGATGTCTTTAGATCTACAAACAGTCTAAAGATCTTCGTCGAAACTTCGATCTAGTTTGAGTGAATCTTATATCAGAAGAGAAGATTCTCAAGCATAAACAAACTAGGTGCAATCAAAGTTCAACCATCGTTAGTCAATCAAATCAATCGAAAACAAAAGATAAACCACAATTATCTAGTTTCCCACCAACGGTACTAATAGAGCTTCTCAATCCCAAAGAAGTCTTTAAACTGAGCGGCCGTAAGAGATTTCGCCTAATTAGGTTACTCTCCTCTCCGAATAAGCGGCTTCACCAGTAGCAGCACAACTGAGATAGTTTTTGCTGTCTCTGAGGATTAGTTTGCTCGAAATGCAAACTTTGATATTTATAGATCAAGGAAGTTTGGACACCAAGGAAGTTCCAAAATCGAAAATATTCTCAAGATATGCAATACATTTCAGATTCGGTTTCCATAATTCCTGAAAATGCTTTGTCCAAAATAATGACCGAAAATCTCTTAGAAAATCTCCAACTAGCAAATGCACATTACTAATTTTCATTTTCCAAAAATAAAATTAAAAACTTTAAATAAAACATTCTCAATTTATTTTATTCGATCCGGGATTTTCTTCCTTTAGAAATTAAGGAATAACTTTGAACAATTAAAGATAAGCGTTACTGCACATGTTCAAAGTATGTCTACATCCTTACTTTGTAAGTCCTCTTTCATACTTATTACAATCTTGAAACCGATTTTCCATACTTCCAAACAAGTTTAGAATTGGTTCATCTGACTTTCAAGAACTACGTGATTGATCAAGAACACTCAATCACCAAACATGGGTTTCACGGTTCTGCCAAAACAAGTTTCGGTTCCGCCTCCATGTGAGTACTTTGCATAGTCATGCTAGTTACCAAAATTCGGTTGACTAGGTACTAGGATCGGTTCCCCACATATATATGGTATCTAACTTGTACTTGCTGCACATGTCTATAGGATCGGTTCCCTTTTGCCTAAAAACGAGTTGCACATGTCCATAAGATCGGTTCCCCTTTCTGCTAAAAACTTGTTGCACCTCATACAAGGATTGACTCCCCTTTGTGATAGGTTGCACCTATTTCTAGGATCGGTTCCCCTTTACCTAGAGTCGGTCATACCAATAACATTAAATCAATCATACCGTCTCAGGTGATTACTTAAGATCGGTTTCACTAATAAAAGTCATACCAATACAAAAGTCAGGCCTTTGTGAATAGTTTTACCAAGAACATAAACAAGTCATGAGCGGTTATACTAATCACACATATTAGTAGTTCAAAAGATATGCAATGAATAACAATACCAATAATGCCTGGCGATTTCTCTTTCGATTCAGAAAACAAGTTCATGAATTTACTTCCTTAAAACAAATGTAAAATATTGTTTCCTAGGATGAAATCTTCACCTTATTCCTATACATAACCACAATAGCATTCAAACGATTATGTCGATGTCTTATCTACAGAGTTTAATGGTTAAGCAATAAACCTCGTATTGTATTCCTTAATACCATGTCTAACTAGAGTATAATCATTCATGCTTCGCAGTTTTGTTTTCATTATGCACGACTTGAAAGATGCGTTAGGGAATGAAACATTTCAAGTCAAATATCACTAACCTCAAGTGGAAGGATGGTGTTGTCGTTGTAGCTCCTTACTTCTTCACTTCTTCAAGTCTTCGCAATACTTGTAATGTCTCATATCCTTATACTTTCAAGCTAACCTATACGAAGTTGACTCTAGTACATAATCAAGCGACTCTTAAATGAGTTTTGGCTCACTAAAATATGACAACCAAACTTGACATACCAACGCTTGATGGATTCAACCGAGCTATGCTTAACTTCATTGGGATTGTGAAGCCAGACCCAACTATCTTCTCTGTAGTTGCGTGTTTTGATCTTACTTATACTATCGTGATTGAGTGTTATCTTTTCTAAGATTTGCTTGAGATTTATCTCCGATAGATAAGATTAAAAGAAGTCGCAAACATCTTCGTCTCATCGTTTGTGATTCCACAATATGTTGTTTCGCTTCCATACGATTAAGATTATTGTAAGGTGATTGATAATACTTGTCTGTTCTTCGGGAATATAAGTCCGGTTTATCAATTGGTTCCTGTGCACCTTGATTTATCATAAGACAGAATAAAACTCATAGGTATTTCTGTGGGAGACAGATTTAGCTATATCAATAGAATTTTCTGTGTGAGACAGATTGTTTTATCAAGTTTTCGACTTTGGGTCGTATCAACTCTTAGTTGTGAGTGAGATCAGCTAAGCGAATCAAGTGCGTAGAATCCTGTTGGGGTTCAGAGACGTAAGGAGCGCAACTGTACCTTGATTAGTGTCAGATTGGTTAGGGCTCAACTACATTCCAGTCCGAAGTTCATTGGTAGTAGGCTAGTGTTTGTAACGGCTTAATACAATATGGTGTTCAAAGCTCGACTAGGTCCCGAGATTTTTCTGTATTTGCGGTTTCCTCGTTAACAAAATTTCTGGTGTCTGTGTTATTTCTTTTCCGCATTATATCTTGTTATATAATAGAAAAATCACAGGTTGTGCGTTAAGTTCAATCAGTTCTTGAATCCGTCCTTTGGGTTGTTGATTGAATTGATTGACACTTGGATATTGGTTTGTGATACCGTACAAGTTATTTCTCTTATTCAATCGGGCTCGCAAATTCCTGTTTGTTTGATTGCGGATTGAATTGAGAAATTGAGATATAACTCTTTGATATACTTTTCTAAAGATTGAGTCTGGCTGTCTAGATGATTCTCTTGAAAGTATATTGGAGTTAGTCCATTCAGATTGTCGAACGAAATATTGGGTGTCGTTGTTAGACCCCCCCGCTTTTTCAGTATTTATAGAGGGGGATTTTTGGCCGTTGGATGAGGAACTGATAAGCGATGATCAAACCGACTAGAGACAGAAAGACTAACGCTGGCGTTGTTCAGACCTTCGAGCGCTCGATGGACTTTCTATCGCTCACTAGAGATTCTGCCGCGTATGCCTAAATGGTATATTTGACACTTAGACACATAAGTTTGCCACTTTGTCATACGCATAATGGGTGCAAAACAGCAAAAGTGACAAACCATAGTATGTGCAAAGGACACCCAATATTTCGAGCACTGGCGTTGTTCAGACCTTCGAGCACTCGATGGACTTTCTATCGCTCACTAGAGATTATGTCGCGTATGCCTAAATGGTATATTTTACACTTAGACATATAAGTTTGCCACTTTGCCATATCCATAATGGGCGCAAAAAAAAAAACATAGTATGTGCAAAGGAATAGGCCTCGTGCATCCATAAAAAGATTGTATATAACAATTGGACATTATTTCTTCTTATTTCTTTTGATGTTTCTGGACACTTCTTAAACAATCATCGAAAGCTGTTAAGCAAAACCCTGTCCCTGTGTGGAAAAAATTAGAAGTATATAAATTTCTATAAATTACCACAGATTTCCAATGAAATGTCAGGTTGAGATACAGTTTCATAAATATGGGTAGTTTCCGAAAGGAGAAATCAGCAATTGATTCACTCCGTAATCTTGGTTCAAAGATTTTTAATGGAAGTAGAAACCCAATTCGTCAAGGTAATCATCAATTCACGCAATTTGATACCCCTAGGGCTTCTGGGTGTTCGTTTTCTTCGTTGGTTCGTTCAAAGTTTACTCCTTTTCATCAAGATCACCAATTTTTTAATGGTGGGGGGTGTAGATTTTACTATGCCGACAGATATCAAGTTCAACATTTTAAACCAAGAGGACCAAAAAGATGGTTTGAAAATCCTAGAAATGTATTGATTGTAGTTTTGGTTAGTGGGGGAGTTTTTGTTACTGTGTATGCTGGGAATTTAGAGACAATTCCTTATACAAAAAGAAGTCATTTTGTGCTTTTATCAAAAGAATTAGAGAAACAAATGGGAGAAAAAAGTTTGAATCAGATAAAAAATGCATTCAGAGGGAAGATACTACCAGCAATGCATCCTGAAAGTATTAGAGTTAGATTGATAGCGAAAGACGTTATTGGAGCTTTAGAAAGAGGGATTAGACATGAACAAGCATGGAGTGATCCTGCATATAGCAATCGACATGTTGAGAGCGATGATGAGGATGGTAGACGAATTGTTATTGCTTTGATTGGTGGCGGTGAGGGAAAAATTGAAGGGAATTGGAGGAAAGAAGAGGAAGTTCTTGATGATAAATGGGTTCAAGAGAGTAGAAAGAAAGGTCGAGAGAAAGGTGCTAAAGTTGCTACTCGCCATTTGGAAGGATTGAAATGGGAAGTTTTGGTTGTTAATGAACCAATTGTTAATGCTTTTTGTATTCCTGGTGGGAAGATTGTTGTTTTCACTGGTTTGCTTGATCACTTCAGAACAGATGCTGAGATAGCTACAGTTATTTCACATGAGGTAATTTTTCCTCTTCTTGTTTCTGTAGCTTCTTAGAATTCATAAATTTATGGATTGCTTTTATCTTCCAGCATAAACGTATATATATCCTATGTTACAGTAAGAAATTGGAGTCATGTTTAT
Source organism: Papaver somniferum (assembly GCF_003573695.1). Lineage (NCBI taxonomy): Eukaryota > Viridiplantae > Streptophyta > Magnoliopsida > Ranunculales > Papaveraceae > Papaver > Papaver somniferum. The sequence goes on along the minus strand of NC_039361.1, from coordinate 29,213,442 downwards.
ACCTAGTAGTGATTCCTTGGAACTTTAGTTGTAAAAGCTTTCTCTAGATGTTGCCAGAACTTGTTGACTTAGTGAGGGTTTATCTTCTATTCTAGGTGACCTTTGTTTGAGTTTATGTTGTTCTTGGTGCTGGGCCATGGGGATGGACTAGCCGCTCCGTCTTGCCTAGACGCCCAGAAACATTGCATACCTCGGATTTAAGTAAGTTCCTGCTGAGATATTCGTTTGATGTGGTTAATTTGTTCGAATGTTTAAATGCAGTAAATGGATACGTGTTAATCTGAATACAGTTTGGTTTCCCCAACTGTGACCGCCTAATTGTCCCCTGGACCATCTCGTGCCTATGTAGGTACAGTTAAAATAAGAGAGGAGATTGGTCTTTGACCTCTGGTAGATAAAGAAAAAGTCTAAAAGTATGTATTTGGCCCTCTGTATTTTTGAGCATTCAAATTTGCTTAAACCAGAGTTTTTTGCTAAGAGGATTTTCTATGTTAATAATAGCACCTAATTGAAGGTTGATATTATATTCTGATATCAGGTTGGGCATGTTGTGGCAAGACATGGAGCAGAACAAATTTCAAACAATATGTGGTTAACAATTCTGCAAATAATTCTTCTGCAGTTCGTTGGTATGCCGGATCTTGTAAATCTGACATCACAACTTTTCCTTAGGCTTCCTTTTTCTCGGAGGTATATATTTGGTTTCAATGTTTTATGTTGAATTCAGCTTAGCCATATTGCTAGTAGTGTACCGTCTTTCATTCTCTTATAGATCACTAACTGTTTGCTCTTTAGTCTCGAAATAGTATTCCGAGTTTAGATGCTGTTAGGTTAAGGTATATTATGTTGAAGCTTTCCCAGTTACTAGACTTATAACAATTAGGATCTTTTATGCTTGGGATTTTTTGTATTGGAGTAACAAGTTTTGGCCACATTTGTCCAGTGGTGCCAAGTTTGTCCAGTTCAGTGTCTAGCTGACTATCCAAATTCTTAACAGTGCTGATTAACATATGTAAAATTGGGTGCGCTCATACAAAACATCCACAAAACTTGGTACCCAGTAACAGAGTTGTATTGAAATTTTCTAACTTAACGTTTTATATTATAAAATCATCAGAAACATAGTTGTGTCACTGGATATACTACAATTCGACCTCCAGCCAAAGATTTATGAAAAACGTTTTTTGTTTAGTAATAACCGTTCATGTGTTCTTCTTAACTCAAAGTAGAATTGGAATATTCATGTCTAAGTTGTTTATTTCGACAATATCTTGTTTCTAGGTACCAAATTTTAGTCATGTTTGTCTAAGGGTACCATATATAACAGAAGTCATATCATGTCTATAGGAAATTGGATGGTCAGCTGAGTTAAAGTTGGTCCGGTACCCAAATGCTAAACTGGACAAATTTAGTACCCTTGGACGAAGATGACCAAAACTTGGTATTCAGATACAAAATAACCCTTTTTGCTTGGTCTTGTATTAAAGTTGATACTGGGTTTGGTAATGGGCGCAGTATTTTCTATTCCCGCTTCAGCAATGGTAGAATTGTTTATCTCTGGATGTCATTGTCGAATTTGCCTGCGCAGCTTTATGTGTTGATGTGTGTCTAAAGATGTTGAATCGGGCTGGTTGCTTAACTTGCATGATTTATTGTATTGCTAATAACCACTTTGTAGCAGTTTTTCAGGATTTAGCGCCATCTTGTAAAAACGAGAATAAAGCTGGGTTCTAAATTAATAAATAAATATCTTAAGGTTTCTTTCGTTTGAACTTATATAAGTGCATAATTAATTAAGGGACAACCATTGTCCATTGGGTGTAAAACATATTGATGGTTCGTTACTGCCCTCCTACTGTTTGCTTTCTACTTTGTGGGTGTTCTGGCCATTCTTGAAGGCTTACCTGGATTCTCTTTTGTATTTTCTGAGAAAAGCTTATAAAATCATTTGGTTAAGGATGAAGGTTATAAAATAATCTATATGTATGTGCTTATGTTTCTTGCTAGCGGAGATGCTTTACAATTTTAGTCCTCGTGTTTTTTTCTTTTTAGAATGGAGATGGAGGCAGATTATATTGGTTTACTCTTGCTTGCCTCAGCTGGATATGATCCGCGGATAGCGCCCCGAGTGTATGAGAAGCTTGGGGAGGTCACTGGAGACTCGTCATTGAAAGATTATCTCGCAACCCATCCATCTGGAAAGAAGAGAGCGCAATTACTATCCCAAGCCAAAGTTATGGAAGAAGCCCTTAGCATATATAGGGAATCAAGATTAGGCAGAGGTATCGTGGGCTTCCTTTAAGCGCAGAAAAATTGCGCCATTCCTGCTGAATAATCCTACATGATGGATGAATAAGGAAACAATCTGAATAATCCTATAGTTCTGGTCATAGTCATAAAGTCATACCGTGTAATGCATAAAGATCTCTTCTATGAGCATACTGAAAGAAAAAATCTAGAAATCCACCAAAGAGATCTAAAATATTTGGATGATTAAGAGTTCTGAATTTCTTTCTCTCTCTGGAGTTGTTAAAAAAGCCGCGTTTTTCAATCTGAACATTGTATATAAGCATGGATGTTCTGTCACATTAATCGTCTTTAACATAATAAATTTGTCTTCAAATAAGGGCGAAGTTCTCTAACTTGTATTCAGTTTGCATATTTATGATTCTGAAACCCACTTTATAAATAATGGCTGATTAAAAACTATCAACGAGAACAAACAACATATTTAGGAGTATGAATAATTCGCAATAAAAGTTCAGCAACTCAGGTGTTGTACGCTAATAAATTTGTAAATGGATAGCAAAATCCTCTAAATGTTAGTGAACAAGCAATTTAAAAGAGAAAAATGAAGAAACACTTTTCTGTGTTCTTTTGAAATTTGTAGAAATACTCTCAACACTTGGTTATCAACGATTTTTCGTCCACAGTTGTTTATCTCACTTTCAACATCCCAGCTAGACCCTTAAAACAGTGACAGCTTGAAACTTACTTGACCAAATACAAAACAACCATGAACCCTCCCAAACAGATTGTATAAACATTTCCGACTCATTTTATGGTTTTCTATTGAGCGGCATAACTTTCGTGTGCGATATGTTCATGCTGATTCTGTGGAAGCAAAGTCTGTATCGTATGTTCAAGGAAGTTATTGTCTATGCTGTGCATTTAGGTTGGTCTTCTTAAGAATGACAATTGAGCCACACTGTTTAGGGGGTGACCTAGAAATTTGGTTACCCATATCCAAGAAATGACTGTATGTATAACTCCGTAGTAGTTCTTCTCGGAATTTCTCTATATATTTTTTAGTTCTTATTTCATTTGAAAATTTCAGATAAAACAATCACAGAAGCTCCGGAATCCGGATGGTAAAAATAAGATTTTTTTTTTTTAATTTTTTAATGATCTCCAGATTGTTTTGTTTTTGATTCTTCAAGGAAGGGGGAGTAAAAAGCACAGGTTTTTTTCCCTTTTAAGGACGATTTTCTCGATGAAATACTACTAGGGTTTACGATTTCACAAATCATGGGTAGTTTAAGAAAAGCAAAATTAGCTATTAACTCATTTCGAAGTCTTGGTTCAAAGTTTTTTAATGGGGGAAGAAACCCAATTCGTGAAGGTAATCATCAGTTCAATCAATTTATTTCCAGTAATAATTCATCATCCCTGAATACTAATATCTCTAGGGGTTCCGGGTGTGCTTTTTCATCATTGATTCGCTCAAAGTTTACTTCTTTTCAACAAAATCACCAAAGAAATCTATTTTTGAATGGTGGGGGACGTAGATTTTATTATGTGGATCGAAATCAAGTTCAACATTTTAAACCAAGAGGACCAAAAAAATGGTTTGAAAACCCTAGAAATGTATTGGTTGTAGTTTTAATCAGTGGAGGAGTTATTATTACTGTATATGCTGGGAATTGTGAAACGATTCCTTATACGAAAAGAACTCATTTTGTTCTTTTATCAAAAGAATTAGAGAGACAAATGGGAGAAGAAAGTTTGAATGCAATAAAGAATGCATATAAAGGGAAGATACTACCAGCAATACATCCCGAAAGTGTTAAAGTTAGATTGATAGCGAAAGATATTATTGGAGCTTTAGAAAGAGGGATTAAACATGAACAAGTATGGAGTGATCCTGAGTATAGCAATCAAAATATCGAGACTGATGATGAGAATTCTAGAGAAGCTGTTATTGCTTTGATAGGCGGTGGTGAAGGGAAAATAGATGGGAATTGGAGGAAAGAAGAGGAAGTTCTTGATGATAAATGGGTTCAAGAAAGTAGAAAGAAAGGTCGAGAGAAAGGTGCTAAAGTTGCTACTCATCATTTGGAAGGAATGAATTGGGAAGTTTTGGTTATTGATGAACCAATTGTTAATGCCTTTTGTATTCCTGGTGGGAAGATTGTTGTTTTCACTGGTTTGCTTGATCATTTTAGAACAGACGCTGAGATAGCTACAATCATTTCACATGAGGTATTCTTTCTTCCTCTTTTCCATTAGCTTCTTTGAATTCTTAAATTTGAAGGTTCTCTAGATTTTTTGTTGGCTAATTTAGTGCATCGTTGTAACCAGTAAACATGGATTTTATGGGGTTACAGTAATAGAAAATTGGAGTTATATTTATATCTAGTGTTTTGTTTGAGCTTTGTGAACTTCTATTCTAGCTGAGTTTTCCTTGTTCTGGGTGCTTTGTTGAGGGGATGGGATGGGAAAGCCTTCCCACTTAGCCTAGAGGCAGAAGCGTTCTGTACCTTGGATTTAAGTAAGTGCTGATTGCGTCACTCGTTTAGGTGACCATCTTTTGAACCCAGGGTAACTTAATATAAGCAAGATAATAGGTCTTCGACCTGTATGCCATTTGGCTTGGTGCCACTTTGAAAACGTAGCTCTGGTAGATACAGAAAATACACCTTTTCTCCAGGTTTTTTTTTTTGTAGTATTTCTTGGAAATTTCTAAAATGGTAATTTCTTTTGCTTAGATGATTTTTCCTCACAATGGTAGAACCTAATGTGGAACTGATATCATGTTTTGTTCTATTTCAGGTTGGACATGTTGTGGCAAGACATGGAGCTGAACAAATGTCAAACAATATGTGGTTTACAATTCTGCAAATAGGTCTTATGCAGTTTGTTGGTATGCCTGATCTTGTAAATATGACATCACAATTTTTCCTCAAGCTCCCTTTCTCTCGAAGGTATTTACTGTGGTTTCACTGCTTTTAAGCTGGATTCAGTTTGCATTTTAACTAGTTGTGCACTTTTTTTGATTTGCCTTCTGAAATTACCAACCGATTAGTCTTTACTCCTTCAATTTATTTAAACAAGAGAAGCACATGTTGTTAGGTACATTAGGTAGAAGCTATGTCATTTACTCTCAACTTTTTTTAAGATGAGGCTCTTTTTTGTTTTGCATGCTAGACTGTGCTTTTGGTGTGAAATATCACTTCAACAATGTTACCTGCATCATGTTTCTAGAGGTCATTATCGGGTGTGCTTGAACAGTTGTGTTGGAGTGTGTTTAGAGATGTTAAATTGAGCCGATAGCCAACTTACTTATTTGCTGTATTGCTGATATACAGCAATACATGCAGCTTTCCAGGATCTAGAGCTCTCACGTGATGTCAGAAGTAAAGTTGGATTTTCATTTGTTGTGATATCTAAAAACATCTTAAGGTTTCCGTGATCACCATTCTCGTAATGATATTGATGATTTTTGTGACAAGTGACAGCCATCAATATGTTTTACTGGGTTCATGATCTTTTCCTTGAGTGTTACCACTTTGGGGGTGATCATGTAACTTGTACGGGATCTCTCATTTTCTAGGGAAAAGTTCATAAAACTATTTGGTTAGCGGAGGTAGCTTATATCTATCTGATATTGTTTTACTCATTTTGTTGTCTATATTTAGGAATGAAATGGAGGCAGATTATATAGGGGTACTCTTGCTTGCCTCAGCTGGATATGATCCTCGGGTGGCGCCCCAAGTGTACGAGAAGCTTGGGGAGGTCGCTGGAGACACGGCGTTGAATGATTATCTGGCTACACATCCATCTGGAAAAAAGAGAGCCCTAGTGCTATCCCGAGCCAAAGTAATGGAAGAAGCCTTCAGCATATACAGAGAATCAAGTTCAGGCAGGGGTGTCGAAGGCTTCCTGTAAGGAAGAAAAGTTGCACTTCCTTCATACCATGGGAATGTATTTCTTTTGCTGAGTGTATTTCATATATATATATATATATATATATATATATATATATGAGTTTTCTTATCTGAATTCAGTGTGAATGTTGTATAATCTTTAGAGAGGATGTTTTTGTTGCCACGCAGGCAGATGGAATCAATAAAACTGGAAGAAACTTGTCAGTTTTGATCGAAATGTAAGGCAAGAGTTACGAAGGAGTAAGGACTAGCATTTCCGAGTGCCGTGATATACTACTCTTTCCTTCAGCAGGAAATGTACCATGATGATTTAAGAGGTGACATGAAGAGATTGATCATCCTCTTCACCTGTTGGAGCATCATATTTGAACTTCTAAACCCTTTTACATCAGCTTCCTATTCTTGGCAGAGCAAGACTAGCTAAATACAATTTTGAGCATAGAACCCAAGAATCAAAGATGCAATATTAAATAACTTGGAAAACAGAACTTGTCAGTTCTCTATAAATGTCAGTCTTTACTGTTTACATTATTATCTGTTTTTTGTGGATCATACACACGCGGCTTCTTTTTCTTTACTCTTTGAACAAAAAAATTATTTACATAATGGAGAGAAGATCTACGTATACTGTAGTAATAAAGAGTCATTCTTTGATAAGCCAGCCTTGCGCCAAAGTTTACAATCCAAATCATGATTTGTTTTTGCTTTTTATAAATTAGCCCTTCAATTGGAGCCGAATTCCTGGTTCCACTTTTCAAGTTCTTCCCACTTGCTTTTCTGTAAGCTTGGTCTAATCACAGACATTGCTTTCTTAAAATCTCCATATCTAAGCGGGCGTATCTATAACAACAGTAGAATAAACAAATTACATAGCAAATCAGCAAACATCACGTGCAAATTGCTTGTTGTATTCTACAAGTCTACCCATTTTTATTGAAGGAAAAGAGTGTGAGTTCCACGCACATACAGTCAGAAAAGGAAGAAGATAAAGGGATTCTGAAGTAGATGAAGGTGTCCAGGGAGAACCTATCTTAATTCTAACGCTAATGCAATCTAGTTTCCTTCAGTACATAATGAAATCACGGTCAATCTTAAGTTTCTAGATGCAGAAAGGATACCGTGCTATCTGAAATGTAGAATAAATGGAGCAGCTTAACATTGTAAGGAAAAACTACTCCGGCTAGTCTTTAGATGCTTGCAGTCGAACAAAATAAAACACCCAGATGAAGTTCAAATAGTTACCTGATTGGGCTTCACTGTCCGAATTTTTGATCCAAGTTCTCTAATTGGCATCATAGCAGCTTCTTCGCACAAGGCTTGCAAATCGCTTCCGGAATAACCTATGCATGGGAATTACAGGATAAGAGTCCAGAATCTGAAGAAATGGTATGATTGGTGTCTTGGAAGTAGGTGATGCTTACCTTCTGTCTCTTTTACAAGTCTTTCCAGATCTCCTCCTGTACAAAGAATAAGAGCCAGCCAAATAAGAAAGAAAGTTACAGAGACAAAGCTATATTCAGAATTGAAGGTAGTTTAGCTTCTCCTGGTACATGTTGTATAGAAGGACAGCTTTGATGGTAAACCACAAAAGTTGCATTCGGTTATGTTTATAAGTGAGTGCAATTTGCTGTTCAGTAGTTGCAAATAAAATGAGTTGCCTCTTCAAGTAGTATCGTAGTGACGTGTGAACGATCTTACCTGGTATTGAAAATGCTGGACCTTTAAGTTTATTTTTGAAAAGCATCCTCCTCACACTTTCATCTGGTAGAGGTACATAAATACGCTTCACCTATTCAAAATTGGAGATGAAACTACAGTTATCATATCATATATTACTTGTTTGTGAGTTGTGGCAATAATCAGTAATTAACTACTGAACAGTAATGTCTTCTGTGACATGACTGCCAAATGGCTCATTTAGTCTTAATGCATGATAAATATAATAGTTGCATCCTAACCAGTCTGCGAAGAACAGCATCGTCTAATTCTTGTGGCTTATTAGTTGCACCTGCAAAAACATAAAGACACCTTAGATAGATTTCTAATTTGTTAAATCTGATTACCAGAATCTGAAATGAAGAAATTGAGCACAAAAGAAGATCAGATAATGCTTTTCTGGCTATGAACCAAAGTAAGAAATGGAAGCATATGAATGGTGTCCTTTGCATCCTAGAAAAAGAATACTTGCTCCCAACCTTCATGGTGTAGTCAAACTCAAACCCTAAGAATATTTCAAAACCCCAAGTCCTGACCGAATATGTCAAGATAGATGTCATTATAAGAGGATTCTGAACAACTTCTTGGTGGGAGAGACGCTCAAGCAGAGAGATATGTTGAAATTGATTGTAGTGTTAAAATCATGGAAAAGAAAGCATTATGCATTTTAAACCCTCACTTTTAAGTTTTGAATATTAATTGAATATTTCTTCCAGATAAAATGAGGTTAAGGCCCCATTTCTGAGCCCTTAACTGAGCATGACTTCGAAGAGAGTAAGCCGTAAACAGCAGTATGATTACTACTCTAGTAGTGAAAAGTATCAAGTAGACAGCCTAGCTTACCAATTACGATCACAAGATCACTAGAATTTGAGGTCACTCCATCAAACTGGATTAAGAATTCCGACTTTAACCTTCTACTTGCATCATTCTCATAAGCCAATCTTGTTGACATAATGCTATCAATCTGTAGCACAACAAAATCAAAAAAGATCAATGATGTATGGTGAAAATAAGAACTGGTAGATGCAAGAGATGTTTAAAAGTTTCCAGGAATGCAGATTTACATCACTGCTGAATAGATGATTATGTTTTAGCGAATAAGCAAACAATACGAGCCAATGGAGCATATCTAAGGACAAAGACGCAGCACTTCAAAAGATTTTACAGATTGAGCGACACACCTCATCCATGAAGATTACAGAAGGCTGCCTTGAAATCGCAACCTCGAAAAGAGTGCGAACAAGCTTTTCAGCTTCTCCAACCTGTTCCAGCAAAACTGAACTTATAAGATAACTTGCTGATTTACGTACTACAGGAAATAAGAAGACAGCATTCTCGCTATTAAAGGTTAACAGATACGAGTTCGGAGTAGACACACACCCACTTCGATGTTAGAGAAGATGCAGAAATATTAAAAAACGTAGCTGCGGACTCTGATGCAACAGCTTTAGCAAGCATGGTCTTCCCATTACCAGGTGGACCAAAGAGAAGAAGACCTGGAAACCAAATATAGAAATAATTAATAAAAAAGATATGGGTCAGTAGTCAAACTTAGCAGGAGAACATAACCTCCTAAATATTACCTTTTGGTGGTCGGCGGATAGTACCACCAGGGAAAAGATCTGGTCTTTGTGTTGGGATTATAACCATTTCCAGAAGAGATTGCTTTGCCTTCTCAAGACCGGCTACAAATGAGATTGAGATTTATTACTGTCTACTGAGAATAAAAAACTTGATAAATTAAATTGGACAAAACGGAGGAAACTATAAGTTCTTACCAACATCTTCCCATTTAACCGAAGGGCTTTTGTCCACTATTGCACTTTCTATCATTTCAACCAGCTTTGAATCATAATTACCAGATTCACGAGCCGGTTTAGATCCTATAGTACTATCTGTCTGGTTCCTCACAGCTACATTGTTCCTACCGGATACCAAAGGTGCACGTGTTACATTTCTTCGAGTACCAGATATTGGGGATGATGAACTTACAAAAGTCTGCAGTAACATACCCGAAAATTTTCAAAACAAGAACCAATTATTCTGAGGAAAAACTGATTCATAACATGGATTATAGTTGATGTTACAGTTCTATCTTGACATTCAAAGACTGGTACCAAACCTAATCACAATTAGTTTAAACAGTGAGCAAACATTACCCTGCTAGTTGATGGGGTAGAACTGGCTGGAAAAAAATAAAGAAATTTTTTATCAATCAAACAATTCTTAGATAGCTGAATCAATAATAAAAAAATACTTGTAATCAAAAGACAAGGCTTAATAAGCCCGAACCTGTTCGGCGACTTAAAACTTGTAATCTCTCAGAAACTTGACCTTGCCATTTCGATATCTTCTGATAATAAGTTTTCACCTTTTCCTGCTCACTGATACAAATACACCCAAAAATAACAAAACCCCAGATTTTCAATTCAGTCAATTTCACTACCCAATACAAAAATTTCAATCTTTTCTACATTAAAAACTTAGGGTTTTATAATCAAAACATACACATACCTAGATGAAATGTAAGAAGGAGGTCTAGTATCTTTAGCTTCAAGTAATATACGATGAGCATTTTTATAATGAGTAATAGCATCATCAATCAAACCCGATTCTTCTGCTTTCACAGCTTTAGCAATTTCTTCTTGACCTAATTCAAAGTAACTTTTTAGTTTATACGCTATTCTTTCATTAGAACCAGGAATTGATGGAGAGATGTTTTCCATTGCTGGATCTTTTTCTATTGATTGGTTCCGTTGATTCTGATGATCATCAGTTGGTTTGAGATTTGTGAGGATATCACCTACTGAACCAAATAAGTCTTTCAACAAGTTCATACCTTTTGCTAAAGAGGGCAGAAAGAATAACTATGGAGGAGAATATTGGTCCGCTGAAAAGGACTACTTTTTGCGCTGGAATTTTGGATGTTTCAGCCCAACTGCCCGACCTCTCAAAGGCAGAAGGGCAAACACGATGGTTCCGGATCTTGGGCCACAGCTTGTTTTAAAGCTTCATTATCTTAAATTTCTTCAGCAACTCTTACATTGAACACATAAGATGCTTGCAGAGTGTTTTGGATTTTGGGTTTCGACAGCACCCCAAAATTCTACAAGATTGAATAGTGTTTTAAACCAAAGAGTTCAGAAATAATTGTAGGATTAAACACAGATTGAGCTCCAAAACAGAAGCCTATGATAACTGAAGTGATATAGAGACTAGAGAGCACCAGGAAATGGGAATGCAATGAGTAAGAAACCGTCGAGAAGAAAATAAAGAAAGTCATTACAAGTGATCTAAGAATTGTCTACTTTGTAAGAAGGCTTTCAGAGAAAAAACCTGCACAAACTCTCCCAAAACAGCTCCAAATACTTATAAGCCAAAGAAAAGTACTTATGGCATGATCTTTGCTTTCTTATTTCTGTACTCAATATCCTCTTCTTGTTCTTCATCATCGTGGACTGTCTTCGTCCGTGTCATTATTGACATCACCAACACTCATGTCAGAAACCCTACACCTTTCTGCAATCTGATTAGCACACACTTGCCACCACTTCAACTGTAATCTTTGATGTGTCCATACTCATATGTCTGAAATCGAGTTTTCTTGTTTCCAAATCTAGTTTTCTTCTTTTAAGATCCATATATGTTTCCACATAATGATTATATCTATCGTATATTTGACAACTCTTCTGAGGACTTGCGGGAGATCCTTTTATGATCTTCTCCTCCTCCCCCTCTTCGTCTTCTTCCTCCGAGTCATCATCTTCGGAGTCTTCTCTATCTACTTTCCTGACGTGAGTACCTGAGGTAAGTCTATCACGAGCTATTGTTCTTGCACTTCTTGCGCCAGCTGCATGGAGTGCATAATTGGTGAGAATTTGATAAAACAGAGTGACAAGAAAAGAAGGGACTTGTATGTGAGAGATTAGTTTCAATTTGTCTAAGGATTGAACAAATCTTATTTGGTTCTACAAAGCATAATTGGACAGAATGAAGTTAAAGAAGACGAATACAAATGGCATAAATAAGCTTTAGATAGATATCAAGACAGAATTGAACTATTCAGTAACACCAAGACTTAAACTGCCAAGTTGAGAAAAAATGGAGAGAACATGTTCACTATAGATGGCATGAATAAAGCAAACAAATTGCACATTGTTTAGAACCTAAAATGATAAAGTGTTATCACATAATTAAGGGGTAAAACCTACTTTAAAATTGTTAATCTTAAAAGTTTGTTCTTTTGAGAATCTACATTTTTAGCTGTATTGGAGAATGTATAGTTATAGAAACTAAGCAAAACAGCTACATGTTCAAGCTCACATTCGGTTAGGCAAATATATGTAATACCATGTGATACAAGTTAATAAGTGCATACAGATACCTCGGGAGTCTTCTATTTCTGGTAGCCCAACATCAGTACCCAAATTAAGTGATACCAGGCTCTCCACGACAAAATCAGTAGCAGAGTACGAAATCTGGTTAGCATGATCCTTGAGATCTATGGAGGTTCCACGCTTCATGTCATACATATCCAGATGAAAACCTCACCATTCTTCATAAACCGAAGTGGAACCAACTGTCTAAAGTACTGACAAATAGTTGCTTGCTTAACAGTGAAGAGTTTAACCCAAGATTCTGTTACTCCATACTCGTTCATCTCCCATAGATCAATGCCACCGCCGCAGTAAATAGAACCATGTAAGCAAAGGGACCCTCCCAATGAACACAAATTTGTATTAGCATATTTATTTAAAAAGCTGGGTAGGGGCATCTCATCAAATCTGTCATCCGTGAAATCAAAAGAGAGGATGACTTTGCAAGGCTCAGAGTCAGTTAACGCTAACCAATGCATAGCTCCATTAACACTTACTTGAGCCATATCAAGTTGTCCTGGACAAAGGTAATAAGATATAGTCTCAAGCATTCTCCATGAGTTAGATTTTAGTGTATATACATGAACTTGACAAAGATATTCATCCTGATAACCCAGAAAGTTACAACCTTAAAATCATCAAAGTTTTCATCATAACCAAATCCATGTTTACAGTAACTAAATTGATCCCCTGACCAATTTGGTACAGTTGATACTTTCTTAAACTCCTTAGTAGCTGGATTCCAAAGGACGACATCATTATCAACAGTTTTTTTTGACAGAAAAAGGGCAAAATATATTGTAAAAATGATTCACTCATCAAAGGAATGAATCACTCATCATTATCAACAGTGGCAGTCAAACAAATCAAGCCATTACAAGTTCCCCAAAATGTACCTCCAAAAGGATAATTTATATCAAAACAGTTACTCAATGTAGATGAAGATGGATCGAAAGCTAATGTGTAGGTATTTTTATGAAAATCAAAATTTGGGTGCATCATTAAACTAAATTTATTCATTTCAATTGCATGACTGAGGTGTTCTTTCACAAAATCAGGGTCTTTCAATAACTTGCACCAGGCTTTCGATACACACCTGAACCTTAAGACCGACTTCACAGGCAATCTAACAATGATGTTTAATACGGTATCCTCCTGATCTCGTAGTTTCGCCATTCCTACATTTTCAGAAGAACAAAATGAAATCAAACATCTCAACTTAGATACTCATTGTTGAAATATAAACAATATGTGCAGATGTCATGTTTGAACTTACAATGAACCATACATCTCAGAATTACTTAAACTAGTAGATGAGATGTTACACTAGCAGAGTAGTAAAATTGTATACCGATGATACCCGAGGTCAGAACTCCATAATTTATCAATCGAACTATCAAAATTAAATGAACACATGATTTGTTTTTACTTCTAATTCTTTGGTATTATCACTATAGAATGGGTTGAAACATAAACAACCCAGGATTCCAAGCCCTAAAATCACATGAAACCCATGATTTTATAGGCTTAGATCTTAGCACTGAAGATAATTAAAGAAAACCCAAATTGAAAACAGCCCATGATTATTTGGTACTAGTTCATTATTTTATTTTATTTTTGAAGTAGCTACTGGTTCATTCGTTGATTATAACAGATCTTTTGAAGTATTAATATTTTTGATTATTACAACATAAAACTAAGCTGAAACATAGACATTCAAAAATGTGTAAATTAAGAGATGAGAAGAGTATATACCAGCAAAAACAGATGTTGAACGAATCTGAACAAGCTTTACAAGTCTTGGGTTTTTGGGGTTAAATCTAGTTCTCTCTTTTTCTAAGCGGAAGAAATAAATTTGGTAAAGAATCTATAGGATTAGAGTACACGCGCCGATTCCCAAAATATTTGCCGGGAGAGGTGATTTAATTAAAACAGTAAAAAGATTGGCGGGAGTTTTTAATTTTCCCGCGCAATGTTCTTGAGGGGTAGTGGTGATACATACGGGGAACTAAACTCGTCTTGTGAGCCTCGGAGAGTCTTGCTTCTAGTACAATATTATTTTTAACAATAAGATGTAGATAAATAAGAGACAAAAATAAGATTATTTTGGGGTAGATTTGTAAAGAAGAAGGCAAAGAGATAAGAGAGAGCGGAAGATTTTATTGATTCACTAGCCACTTTACAGATCTATAATATCCTTATATACATGTAAGGGAAACCCTAGGTATAGCTAGTTGGACAGCACATATATGGGTTGTAGGCCCTACAACACTCCCCCTTGTGCGGCCCAATAAAACTTCATATGCAGTGCTTCACATGTAGTGTTTCGAATGTAGTTCTTCAAATATCGTCCTCCCCTTGATGACTTGTGCCGAAAACAATTGCCTCATTAAAACTTTGACAAGGAAAAACCCAGTGGGACAAAACCTTGGTACAACTCTTCACATGTAGTACTTTACATGTTGCCTCGTATTTTACATGTAGTTCATCACATGTAATACGATCTTCAAAGATCGTCGAGTCTAAGTTAATTGCCTCGTTAAAACTTCGTCAGGGAAACCCAATGGGACAAAACCTGAACTAAAGAAAAAGAGTACAATATTACGCAAACGTAGAACATAGTTAGACTCGAATATGTTGCCCATTAAAACCTTGACAAGGAAAACCCAGTGGGATAAAACCTTGACGAAGGGAAAAGAGTACAACGTGACAGATGCAAGTAAAGGTGATCCGTTGCAGATGATCACTTTGCTCTGTTGAAGTTGACTAGTTGCTTCACAACTCCTAAGGCAGAAAATCCTCGTGGGAAAGACAATAGCCTTAGCTGGGAAATTACATTCCCGGTGTTTGTTGTTGGTGAAGGAAAATAGTTTAACATACCATTAGATGCTCCCACTGATGTCAGACAATTTTCATTAGTCTAATGCAGTAAAAAGGAGTTTATCACACTTAGCTTGGTGACTTGAAAGCTTATAAGACCATGTTATTGATTCTGGAAGTTACGTTGCTTAACAGACTATCGCGTTTCATTTCTTTGATTCAGATATTTTCAGTAATATCAACGCGATCTTTATGTCTTCAACGTTCAACATACTCGATGTTTTAGTGTTGTCTGGCTAAAAACCTTGTCGAGTAACAAAACCCTTTGGGAAAAACTATTCTCGATCGAAGGGAAAAAGAGTACAACACAGCTTCAATTTCGAAGTAAATTATGTCGACGTCATATTCTTGGATCCTCCCCCTGATTACTTTCAGAGTTGCTCCAGACTATTCCTTTAGTCATGTATATTTCGAAAACTAAATATTGGTAAAGACTTAGAAAATAGTCTACCATATCTCCTCCTGATTACTTTTGTTGGAGAAGAGATTATTGTTCCTTCATAATCAACAACTTTTGATTAGCATTCCTTTTTATGTCTTTGCAGGGATAAAACAAATTTATGTCAATGGTTAATTTTAAGTACATGATTACATTCACTATACCATTCCAATGACGTTGCGTTGGCGCGGAGCTACATCTAGCTAACACGTTCCCTGAGGATGTAAAATTTAATCGAGTACATTATTATACTAAGTACAACAATGCGTCTATTGTACTTAGATATGGGAATTTCATCTCCCAACACATCTTCGTCATATTCCTTTGGACGAAATGGTTACTTACTTACATTTGAACCTCGACTAATCATGGGAGTGCTATCAGGATGCATGTCTTTGTTAAATTGCCTGACAACTTTAGACATATGCAAACTGGTGGAATAATATACCACAAGCTCAGTATTCGATCGAGCTTTCCCTAGATTTTTTATCTCAAATTCGGATTTTAAATAGCTTTTAAGGTCTCTATTACATCAAGAGTACACATCATGTCTGTACCATCAACATAAATAGCTACAATTCCAAATCAGGAAATTTTTTATGAATACGCAAGGAAAAATAACTTACTTGTCTATCCCCTCCAAATCAAATAGCCACTTAGACAGGTATACCACATCCGCCTGATTGCTTGAATCTATAAGTGAGCGTTCTATCTAACTATAAACGCACTATGTGGTTTAGAGTCATTTGATTTGGGAAACAAAAGGCTATCAAATAACTTTGTAAATATCTGCTATCTCTTGATTCTTTCAGAGATACGTAACAACCACATTCATATGATGCATTTCAAGTCCTTTTGAAATTACCAAGCTAACTAAGTAGCGGAACACTATAATGTTCATTAAAAGAGAACAATTCCAGGGTTTTGTGAGAAACCTCGCGCCACAAGGCGAGTCCTTTTACTTTAAGACTTCTTTCTTCTCATTATGCTTTTTGACAAATTAATCATGTATGTCCAATAGGTTTTACACTTGGTTGGTTAGAACTACCACATCAGATACCTGTATATTTGTCAAAGAACCAAGTTCTACCTGGATTGTATAGGCCAAATATGTTCTTTGTTGAAATTAAGCAACAAGGAGCTTGGTTCGATCTCATCTTGCTTTATTTCCTTAAGCAAGTGTATAAGAAATTAATCATCAATATGCTCGCATGATCTTTCCATTGACTCGTGCGCATTCTCATAATCCACTTGGGATGTCACTGTTCTCTGGAATCATTAAACTTCGGAGCGTCCTCCAGTTTGATTCATGGACATAGTCAGAGACAATCTCATGAGATGATTTCTGTTGATATAAATAAGTTGTGCCTTCCTCACCTATTTCCTTTGTAGGTGAGGATTAATCGAACCAAGTGGTCTCTCAACTTCCTTTATGGAGCCACGGCCTCAACCGAACTTTCACTAAGTGTAGCTGCAACACCTTAGTCTATGGTGTATATCCCTTATTGAGGATTTGTAACCTTGCAGGGAGGTTTGCAGCTGGTATGTGTGATCCCATCACTTTAGCGACATCAGTGTACATTCTGAAAATAGATTATTCTTTGTCACTTCACATTTACATTTATGGAGTACAAGAATCAATATGAGACACAATGGGAATACACCACGATAATTCCTGTCGTTCCCTTAGAAAATACTTTTTCTTATCTCCCCCTAACGACCGGAAGACTGTCTCATTAAAGCGATAACCTGCCAAGAGTTTAAAATGCGGATTATTGTCGGGAACACCATTTCCAACATAACTACTTAACAGTTTTGAAGGCCCATCATAGTACGATGTGGAGTCGTAATGGCACATATATAGTGCAACCAAAAAAATGCGTAAGAACACGAATGTCAGGCTTAAATTCAGTTACCAACTGGTATGCATAAAAGGTTGACTAATATTGGGTTCTAAAACGAATTAAGTAAAGAAGCGTTAATATTGCATATTCCTCCAAGCAATTAAAGGTAGGTTTGTATGCATAACCATGCCTTAGGCGTCATTTGTAACCTTTGATGATAGCCTTTGCGAAACCATGGGGTATAGGATGCTCTGCGTTGATCCTATTAAACATGCAATAACCATCAAATCCTTTTGATGTACATTCGCTCGCATTTACAAGGGGTGGTGAGCCCTTACATGTAAAATATGTGCCAGTAGTTTTCCAAACGCAAATTTCTTGGGAACTATAACTAGTACAAAATGTCAAAACATTCACCAGAGCCATAAGTCACTTTTATGGTCCGCATTCTGCATGAATGTTTTTCTAAATTTCACCTCGTTTTCTTTGTAATATGGAATTTTTATCATTTGCATCTTAGGACGGTCTCGATCCTGTTTTACCGAAGACTTTGTAAAACGAGTGATATGTTTTCTTACTTAGAAGCATAATGGGAGGGGGGGTTGTGCATCTACTACATTAAAAAACACTTATTGAGAGATATGTCGTCACTTCGCATTCTATCAATCTTTTTCCACTGTCTCGTCCACTCAAACACTGTGATGTACGTATGACTCCTTTCAAAACGAAACATCATGTCACAACCAAAGTGCCTTTATGGTTATGTCAAAGCCTGTATGAGTCAATTCCCAACATTTCATCGTTGGAGTCAATATGGATTCAATAGTCCAAATACTATAGCGATTTACATTTCACTAGATTGACTCATTAGTTTCTCTAAGATATATTTCCTTCCAAATATATTAGAGACTATAAAAGATGCCATCAATTATATTCTTATCATTGTGAGTTTCCATATGATATCCATTTGCATGGGTCTCTTTGGAATTTAACAAGGTGATTAGCTCTCGGTACATATAGAGCTTTTGTGACTTTTAACCTTTGTTCCATCTTGGAAACAAAATTTGAGCATTGTTTCGCCCGATGATCCAATCATCGTAGTCACATTATAAAGAATTAGTTCAAAAACTAGTGTATATTCCTTAAATTAGTGGGAGAAAAACCACTATCAGTTAGACATTGAGTCTTGAGAGATTTAATACGTGGTGTGCCCTTATTGCGTAACAAAAGTGGGATTCAACTCAAGTACTTTAAAGTGAATATATGTTACATTTCAGAGGGGATGATATATTTTTCATCCAAATATATCTCAAGTGCATTAAAAATTTTATGTCTCGTGAGAATGATGTACTTTTCATTCCATAAGCGCAAACATTGGATCTAGTTCAATTAAATAATCAATTGGCCAGGCAAAGTTCTTTTTGTCATTAAAGTTGATGTCTAAAGTATTACCTTCCTATGGAAATTGGTTACTACTATGGTACCCGCATTGAATTAATTGCTTGTACCAATACCGGTAATAAGATTCATTCTCAACTCTTTGGTGAGAGCTAGAATTACATCTTAGCTTCATCCCATATTCAATTGATACCTGTACTTTGGTGTCATTACTGTTGGGGAAAAAAATACATTTTCGTCTCATGATATATATGTCCCTTTTCACGTGCTTTATATGAGCTGGTACGCCAAACCCTCATTACTTTGGGGTTCTTTCCATTTTCAATTTTTGTTTTGCAACATTTAGCTTAATTTGAGAAATTTCTTAATCTCAACATGCCAAGAGAATCTCACTACACATATCAACCACTTACTTTAGGTTGAATAGAATACTAAAGAGAGTTCTCTTGTTATCATACTTCAACATATACTGGTTTGTTAGTATCATGGATGTCGTAGAGAAATGGATTTTTGACTCATATCACCTTTTGTGAATTCTTCCACAAAAATTGGAATACATGTGATTTTATTTGAACGTATGTTTTGAAATTACTAACAGATAATAGTCGAGCAAGTGGATTACATTTCACGGAACATTCAAATTTTTGGAATAAAATATCAAGTACGCAATAATGGTGTTCAAGTACTTCTAGACCCCAAATAAATATTTTTTGAATCGAGTTGGTACAACCAATTGGACAAAAGACACCATTCAACTATAGCCGATATATCATATTCAAAAGAACAAAATAATATTAAGATCAACATTCTTAATGATCGAGATCAGCACTCATAATTTAAATTGGCCGTTTACGGACTTATCTTAAAAAAAAGAGAACTAGGCATGTTATAAATAATAATAATAATAATAAGCCCAACAGGTATTCAATATAAAAACCCACATTAGTTACATACCTCATACATTGGAACCAGAGCTTTGGTTGCGCACATCCCAAAGAAAAAAATAACTGAACGTGACTGGGCGGACCGGATCGGGTTGGACAGACCGGGCTGGGTTGGACCGGGTCGGGTTGGACGAACCGGGTCGAGTATGAGTAACGATACATAGCATTCACGCACGACATACCTTACAGTTAAAATAAATTAACTAAATTAGTGAAAACCAACACGGACTCAGCACCACAGACGTTACAGTTAAAATAAAATAAAATAAATTAATTAATGAAAACAAACACGGAATTCATAAACTACACTCAAAGAACATTTAAAAAAACAACTATTTATTTATTACTACATGCAAAACAATTGGGCGATCAACTCGACGACTTTTTTTCATTTTTTCATCCATTTTTCGATCTCTCTCTTCATCAATTCAGGAGATTTTCAGGTTCATTTTCAATGATTGGTGTTGATAATTCTTTCAATTGTTATCTGAAGATTAATTACTAAGTTTTTTGATCAAGTTGATTGTGTTGGGAATTTTTTATATCATGTAAACTAGTTCGAAGAGGAACGATAATGATTTTAGTTTTTTCTCGTCTGAATTAAATGGGGAAAGAATTGAAAACGTAACTTCCACAGTGATTCCATCTCTGTACATACCAGATGAAGGTATCGACAACAGTTTGAATGAATGGAAATTCAGTGTAATTGGGAAACTTGATTTTGTCAAGATGAAATTTGCTGTCGCTGAAGAACAATTGAGAAAATAATGGAGTACAACAGGTAAACTTCAATTGATTCCCCTTGGAAAATGTTTTTTCATTATTAAGCTTGAAAATGAAATAGATATGAAGTTTATTTGGAATGGGTTTTGGAAAGTAGAAGCTCAAATTCTAAAATTAAGGCTCTGGGAACCTAATTTCAATCCTGCAAATCAAAAATCAACAACTGCCTTTGTATGGGTTAACTTCCCAGGTTTAGGAATTGAATACTGGAAAGAAAACATACTTATGTCACTGGGAGATGCAATAGGGAGAGCTGTCAAAGTGGATGAAACAACTCTTAAAAGAGAAATAGGGTATTATGCCAGTGTGCTTGTTGAAGTTCATTTAGATAATGAGGTTCCACACCATGTTCTGGTCAAATCTAAATATGGCTGTTTTGAACAAGAAATACAAATTCCCAAAATACCAAGTTTTTGCAGCCATTGCAAGGTGGTGGGTCATCTTGTCACTGAATGTAGAGTGAAAAGAAATGAATCTTCAACTGATGTTTCAGAGACAATCCCCAATATTGCACAAAGGAAAATTTGGAGGATGAAGGAGAAGAAACAACAGCCAAAAATAGGCTTTGATATCTGTCCACCTCCAAAATCACAAATATCCAAGGAAGTTGAGGATAGAAGCTCTAGTGAAAATGAGGTGACTGATTTTATTCCATCAATGAAATGTATTGAAACTGTCACTGAAGTTGGTAGCACAAGTGAAAATTGTTTTACTGGTGAAATTGGATCTAATGTGGAGCTTCCTGCTCTTTGTATTGAGAATTTATTCAAAATTTCTATCAGTATTCCTTCTCTGGTAACAGTACCATTAAGTCCAATGGTCACTCCTAAAAATACTTCACATCATACGACTTTTGGTTCTATAGGATCCTTTTCTACTGCAAGTAAATTTCAATCTCTGGTGGATGTAGTTGAGGAGCAAATTTCTGATGAAACAATGAAGTCTCATAAACAGGGGACAAAAAGTACTTCTGAGGGAAAGGCTGTTAAAGATGCTAACAAGGGAGCTTTAGTAAAAGGTACATCTCTTATCACTACAAGAAAACCCATAGGAAGGAATTTAGTTAAAAATAAAGGAATGAAAGGTCCTGATTCTTCTCAAAACAACTCTTTCCAATGAGAGTAATGTTCTGGAATCTCAGAGGCCTTGGAAGAATTAAGGCCATAGATAAACTCAGATCTTTAGTTAATCAATTTAATCCTTTATTAATTTGGATAGCAGATCCCAAAGTAAAAGCTAAAAGGAATTTTGTTAAGAATTTAAGATTGCCTGGCATTAGTCAAATGCTAATACATAACTTATGTGATACTGGAAAAGGGAATATTTGGTTATTATGGCACTGTTCACTGGTAACTCCATCAGTTATTTCAAGCACAAAACAAGCTATAACTGTCAGAGTAGGAGAGGTACTTGTTACTGGCATTCATGCAACATGTTTAACAGTGGATAGGAGAGAACTATGGGAAGAATTGATGATAGTTAATGAAATGCAATTTCCATGGTTAGTGCTTGGAGATTTTAATACTTTCTTAAATTGTGATGAAAATTAGGTGGAAGAATTCCTCTAAGAATATCAATGACATATTTCAATAATTGCTTAGATCATTGTGGGCTTTTACAAGCTCCAAAATCTGGAATTCAATTTTCTTGGCGCAACAACTGAGTAGGTAAGAAAAGAATATTATGTGATCTAGATAAATATTTTTTTAATGCAAAATGGTTGGGGATATAAAGTGGGTGTCAGAGGAGTTTCAGATCATGGTGTACTGATGGGTAGTACAATTGATATTCCTAAACCTCAACACATTCCTTTCAGATACCAACCAGTATGGACTTCTCATCCTGAATTTCCGCAACTTATTAAACAGTCATGGGAAGAAGAATGCAATGGAAACCCTGCTTTCAGTTTTATGTATAAACTCAAGAGATTCAAAATTTGTGTAAAGAAATGGAACTAGGAGGTTTTTGGAGACTTAAGAATCAAAGTCAAAGAAACTGAAGATGAAGTTCTAAATGCTGCACTGCTCTCAGATGCTCAACCAGAAAATATGGCTCTGCTAGACAAACTGGTGACTGCAAGAGGAAAGCATGAAATGGCAGCTCAACGATATAATGAACTATTAAGATCAAAGTCAAGAATCAAATGGGTGAAAGAAGGAAGTGCCAATACTGGTTTTTTTCATACTTCAATGAAGGTTAGAAATGCACAAAATAACATTGCAGAACTAGAGGACTCAAATGGTAATATTGTTGTTGATCAGAACCAAATTGCAGATTTATTGGTTAATCATTTTAAGAAGAAATTTGAACACCAGGAAGTATATTTTGAAGAGGATCTTTTTGAATCCATTCCCAAAGTAATAACAGAAGATGATAATGCTAAGATGGATGCTCTGCCTTCAGCACAAGAGATTAAAGATGCAGTTTTCTCTTTGGATCCAACCAGCTCTCCTGGCCCTGATGGATTTCCATGTAATTTCTACAGATTCTCATGGGATATAATTTGCAAGGATTTAATCAATGCAATACAATACTGCTGGAGATGCAAATTTATCCCAAAAGGGATGAACTCAAACTTTCTATTCTTGCTACCCAAAATTCCTGGTGCTAGAAAACAGATCAGTTTAGGCCAATAGGATTGTCTAATTTTTGTTTCAAGATCATAACAAGAATAATCACAACAAGACTACATGATGTTCTGCACAAAGTTATATCTTGTCAGCAGAGTGCTTTCATAAAAGGGAGGAATATCCAAGAAAAAATTGCACTTGCTTCTGAACTTGTCAATGAGTTAGTTACTAAAAGAAGGGGAGGCAATGTAGGATTAAAATTAGACATAACTCAGGCTTTTGATTCAATGAGCTGGGAGTTCATTTTTGAAACACTCAAGCATTTTGGCTTTTGTCAAAAGGGTATTGATTGGTTTAAGATAATCTTTGAATCTGCAAGAATATCAGTGCTGGTAAATGGAGGACCTTTTGTTTTTTTTGAAGTGAGAAGGGGTCTCAAACAAGGAGACCCATTATCTCTCATTATCTTTGTGATAGCTGAAGAGGTTTTGAGCATAAATTTAAGTAAAATGATTACTGAAGGTTTGATCCAAGCAATGGTTCATATAAATGGGTGTCAGTCATCTCATTTGATGTTTGCAGATGATATTTTTATATTTTGCAATGGACACAAGAAACCATTAGATAATTTGATGGGATTATTAATGAAATATCAGACTGCTTCTGGACAAACAATTAACAGAGCAAAGAGCAAATGCTTTGTTGGTGGAGTTACTGAAGAAAGAAGACTGATAATTGCAGAAAGATTACAAATGGAACTCTCAGAATTCCCTGACAAATATTTAGGTGTAATTCTGTGTCCCGGGAAAGTAAAAACTACACAAGTATGGGGGATTGTAGAAATGCTACAAAAGCAGCTAGCAGGATGGATTGGTAAATTAATTGCATTTTCTGATAGACTAGTTCTAGTTAAACATGTGCTATGTAGTATAACAATATACAACATGGCTGTCTATAAATAGCCCAAATCTGTGATCAAAGGATGTGAAAGGATAATCAGAAATTTCTTATGGACTGGTGATCCATCTGTGAAGAAAATGATAATTGTTAAATGGGAAGAAGTAAATGCACCAGTTGCTGAGGGTGGTCTTGGGATTAGAAGATTAGAAGTAGTTAACAAGGCACTGCTTTTAAAATTACTCTGGAAAATTGAAACTGAAGATGAAGAATGGACCAGATTTGTGAAGGAAAAATACAAAAACAAAGATGGAGAATGGATTACTGGCTATAAGAAATCTTCCATATGGCCTGGACTCAAGTGGGTGATAAGTGAGCTCAATGAAGGAAGTAGATGGCTGGTTGGAAATGGGAGAAAAATCTCAGTTTGGCATGATAAATGGATGGGAGATAATGCACTTATTGATCAATATCAAGATAACCCATTTGTGAAGCAAAACAAAAATCTAATGGTGAGTGATCTAATTGTAAATGGAGATTGGCAAATACCTAAAGACATGAAGAATTTAATTGAGCTAAATGAACTACCAGCAATTGGGGATGGAGATGATAAAAGAATTTTGGCAGCTGACTTAACTGGAAATTTTACAGTAGCAAATGTTGTACTACAAATAAGAAAGAAATTCCAAGAAGTCAATTGGGCTAAATATGTATGGAGCCCTTACATTCATCCATATACATCATGTAATGTCTGGAAAATACTCAGAGGAGCATGTGCAACAGAAGAAACTGTTAGGAAAAAAGGCTTCAGTACTGTCTCCAAATGCCATAAGTGTGGAAATGCACAAGATAATATGGGGCAAATTCTGTGGGAATGTTCATTCAGTCTTGAAATCTGGACCTGGCTTGGAGGTATGTTCAATATCAATACTCCCACAAATTTTGATGAAGTTATTACATGTGTTAAAAAGCATAACTCTGCCATAAGACAAATATGGTATATTAGTGCATTTTCAGTAATGGTAGAGATGTGGATGACAAGAAACTTGAATATGTATGAAAATATAAAACCAAACTCTGCATCATTGAAACAAAAGATACTAAGCTTCACAAAGGAATGTGGCACAAGAGTCAATGGAACCATGAAAAATAGTATGTATGATCTGAACATCATTGTAAGCTTTGGGATTAAAGGGATCAAAAGCAGAAGCTCTACTGTGAAAGAAGTTTTCTTTAAACTACCACAAGAAGACCAAACTTTAATATGCTCTGATGGTGCTGCCAAAGGTAATCCAGGTGCAGCAGGTATTGTCTTTATAGGAAGAAAAAGTGACGGTTCATGCTTTGAAGCAGGGAGTGGAGGCTTGGGAATTGCCACTAACTACATTGCAGAGGTTATGGCTTTAGTTGTAGCTGGAGAATGGGCAGTAAGTAAACATCTTCTGAATGTAATCTTTAGTTTGGACTCAAAGGCAGTTATAATGGCATTTGCAAGTGGAAAAATCCCTTGGATAGTCAGAAACAGGTGGAAAAGAATACTCAGCTCACTTAACACTATAGTTTTCAGACATTCCTACAGAGAAGTGAACTTCTCAGCTGATGATTTAGCCAAAAAGGGTACAAGTCTTAGCAGAGGAGGAGTAGTTCTACATGATGGAAGACCAGATTTTTTGGGAATAATTGAACAAGAGGAGTCTCATTATTTTAGATTCAATTGAAAAATAAAAGCATATAAAAAATCCTGTAATTTTATTTTAGTTGTTTTTCAGAAAAGTAGGGCTTGGCATGTCAAAACTACTCCTTGTATTTGAGTTTCTTATTTTTTAGTAATAAAATTTCATGATTTAGAAAAACAACAACAACAAGACAAACAATCAAATGAAATAAAAAATACTTTTTTTTTTCACGCAGAGAAAGAGGCATAAGGTGATCCATACTAAAAGGATATATATATATATATACATATATAAAACTGGGCAATCATTATTGCATTCATCAAAAACATAAAGAAACAAAAACATATGGGTTCATGGTATATACCATAAATGGGCAAAACATGACATAATAGGTATGAAAAAAAAAACGAAAAAATAAGAAAAATAGAGATACGGGTACATTTATCGGTTACTAGATAGTAGATACTATGACATAATCAATCATCCATGGTAATCACAAATTAGCATGTGAACATACATAAATTGCATACTAGTAACAGCAGATGTCAGAATAGGCATAAGAAAAATTCGAGAAAAATCCAAATAAA
The DNA here is from genome assembly GCF_003573695.1 of Papaver somniferum. Lineage (NCBI taxonomy): Eukaryota > Viridiplantae > Streptophyta > Magnoliopsida > Ranunculales > Papaveraceae > Papaver > Papaver somniferum. The sequence goes on along the minus strand of NC_039361.1, from coordinate 29,187,162 downwards.
CATGACAACTATCAAAATTAGCATACCAACATACCCTTTATGAATAAATATCATTATAGCATATAGGATTTTCAATCAATCAGAATCCTATTTTCAATCAATCACAAAAAAATACTAAATGTATTATAAAATACATATATATATCTTCCACTCTTTAGCTTACAAGATATGCATAGATATAACTTGTATAGGAAAAAGAAATAGTAAATCACGTTCAATCAAATCAATCATAGGTTTTTTTTTTTCAAAATCAATCATAGATTTAATAACTAGCATATGTATACAGTCACGATCTTCCACTCAAAAGGACGCATGTGGTAAAGCAAGGTGATTTCTCTTCCAAAAAAAATGTATCGTAATAATAAAATTGCAGACATCATGGATAATTCACAATTCATACTTTTTGACAACATGGAACACATCAAAACATCACCGATTGGAAATGAGAAAACGAGGTAGACAAGATCAAGACAGTAAGAAAAAAAATAGTTTTAGGTAATACCTTGACCGTAGAACTAAAAACAATGAAGTTTTCTTTTTCGAAAAATCAGCGGTCGAGCTCATGCTTGATAATGTTTTGTGGTATATTTGTAAAGAAGAAGGCAAAGAGACAAGAGAGAGAGAGCGGAAGATCTTATTGATTCATTAGCCACATTACAGATCTATAATATCCTTATATACATGTAAGGAAAACCCTAAGTATAGCTAGTTGGGCAGCACATATACGGGCTGTAGGCCCTACAACAGATTAAATATTTTAGTCTCTTAGCTTTTTCCGGAGGATTTTCAATTAAACATTAAACTATTAAACTTTCGATAAATTAATAAGTTTTTCATAATAATATTAACTAGCAAATATTTCCGTATTTTTGAATTAACTAGCAAATATTTCTGATTAGGTTTACGATTTTATTTTTATCAAAAACATTGGAGTAAATGCTAGATTTCTAGATTTTTTGTTGCAATTGAGTAGACATATGCTGAAAGCTTTTTATTCTCTCTTCCTTATCAATATAGTCCGCTACTGAATTACGCTTCCTATTTATATACTTCACTTGTACTTGAGGTAAATATTTCAAAATTATCTTGGTTTCCTGGAAATTGTTTTCTAATTGTCCAAGGGTTTTTTGTGCTTGCCTTGTTAATGTTGTCTGCCAGGGCTTTGCAGTCGGTGACTATATAAATGCTTGACAAAATATTCTCTTTTAACCATGTCCTGCCTTTAACAAGGATTTCATTTCCGCATGAAGAGCCGAAGACGCCCACTTCGATCCCGCTGATATGTGCATGAAAGTCTCATGGTCCGCTGAGTAAAGAATAAATGCATAACACATCGAAAGATCTTCTTTCATAAAAGAAGCATCGATAAGGATTATCCGATATGTGTTTATATCAGACCACTTATATTTGATTGAAGTTATCTCCTGGGGGTTTATTTCCTTTTGATTAATTTTAGGGGGAGTAGATTGCAGATATATATTGATCTGATCAATTAGATTGATCAGATATGGGTTTATACTCTCGAAAACAACCGAACATCTATATTTCCAGATGAACCAAAGAATGGTGGCTATTTTTCTGCCAATTAAGCCAACTCTGGGTCTGATAGCCAATCTTTAACCCAATAGTTAATCAAGTCTGTATTAATTCATGAATTTATATTTTCAAGAGAAACACCGAACCAAATAGCTCTAACAAAAGGACACGGTCTTAAGAAATGATTTTCAGTTTCCTTTTCTTGAGAATTACACATCTGGCAGTGAGGGTCGATATCTGGATTATGGGCCCCAAGTCTGGAGGAAGTTGGAAGATCTTGTTGAGTTAATTTCCAGATAAATAGTCTTATTCTTGGGATTGCCTGAATTTTCCAAACTTTTTTCCAGGAAAAATCCATTGAGTTATCATTAACTTGATCTTGCTTTGCTAGATAATTGTGGACGTTCTTAACCGAGAAATTTCCTAAATAATGATGATTTCATTTAATTTTATCAGGCTTCTGTCTCCTTGGAGTTATAGCTTGAATTATTTCTCTATCCTCAGGATGAAAGTATTTTGTTCAGTTTTTCCTGATCACCTTTATTATCTTCAATTATTAGCTCTTGAACCATCGTTGGTGCCGGTTCCTGTAAATTGGTTGGTTGGGATATTATGTCCGCAGTAGGAATCCAAAGGTCCTCCCATATTTTCTCATGCGCTCTATTTTTTACTTGCCAGACAAAATTCCCCTTAATCGGATCTAAACCTTTCTGGATGCTCGTCTAAATCCACGATAAGTTCGAGGTTTTAGAAGCTTCTAATGGATGTGTATTTGGAGACAGTTGATTTGGTCGCTACAGAGAGCCTCTAAGAGAGTTGATCGCATTGATTCTTTTTCTGTTGGAAGGAGAGGCATGGAAATACTCTGTATTTTGATCATACATTCCTTGAAAAAATTTTCTCTAGACAGTTCATGGTAAAAGTCATTTTTTGTTTCGTACCATTTTGCCAATTCCGCTTATAGATTTTTCAACTTCTCTATGTCATCGGATATGTTTCCAGATTTATGAATGCTCTCTATTTTGTTATTTAAATTCTCGATATTTTGTGAATGCTGCCGGATATGTCTGAGTTCCAATGAGTAAGGTCTGAGGATAGTAGTTGTAGTTTCAAGGAAAAAAATTCTGAGGAATTATAGGAGTGTAAATTCCAAGCCGCTTTTACAACATTAGGTAATGTAGGATGGGATATCCAAGACCTAATACCCCTAAATGGTTTTTGTGTTTTTCGTTTCGCATATTTGGAATATATTAAAATAGGCGTATGATCTGACCCTACTTTGGATAAATGGGTTACCTTGGTGTCTGGAAAATTCTGAGACCAAAGGAATGAGATCAAAGCTCTGTCTATTCTTTCACATATCTTCACGTCGCCCTTTCCTATTTCCTCAATTTTTGAAGATCTATTGGATGACTAATTCGAACCTAGGTAATAACTTTTTTAGAATCAATCTTGACTTATGTTGAGAGCTATGGTATAACCAATCTTTACCTAGTTTGGGATATGCGGTAGAACCGATCTTGACTTATGTCGAGAGTCTTGGTAGAACCGATCCTAGGAAAATAAGATGAGATGCATAGAGTTCTAGTTGTTGCTACTAGAGTAGTTTATAGTGACTTATTTTGTATCAACAAGTGGGAGAGAACTGAGAATTTTGCAACATGGAATCCTTCAGAAGAAATTTTCTTCATCACAATTCATAACTTATCTCCAGCTCAAGTCTGCAGTGATGACCTTAGAAAATATATTACTTGCATGGATGATATTTTATCCTTCTCTTATCCAGTCAGAAAAGCTAATGGGAGTTACTCCATAATTATAAGAGAAAGTATCAGGTATAAACAAAGAATGAGATTCAATGTTGCGGCAGAAAATGAGATGGGGTTTACCAATGAAGTAATTTTCAATTCCACCACTTCCCCAACAATATACAAGTAAACCACCAATTTTTTTGTTGAAAAACTTATATGGACAAACTTGTTACAATCAGTGGCACATATCAATACTAAAGACCCGATATCTGATATGTAGACAAGATAACTTGGAGATCTCAAATACCCGAATTATTATAAGAACCGTATTCTAACAAAAAAAAAGTATCAACATATGATCCCTGATGTCCACATGTGTGATATATAGGAAAAACGAATAAACTCTGAGTCAACTTCTGAGTGGTTGTCATTTCAACAAAGATGTCTGGTTCGATATGGGATGTTCCCAAATAGGAACTAGGGGCTTGATGGATAATTCTTTACTCAAAGAGGTTTGGAATTCTTCAGTAAGCTTCTAGGAAGTTAATACATATATGATATCATCAACATAGATTCAAGCAATCAATACATCCTTACAGTTTACTTAGTGAACATAGTTTTATCAACTCTATTTATTGAGGATCCCTTCCTAAAAAGTGTAGTTGTTAGCTTCTCATGCAAAGCTCTTGGTGCTTGCTTCAATTCATTCAATGCCCTGTTAAGTTTAAAAACATATTACGGGTTTTCTGAACTTTCAAATCCTTTATTGTCCATCTGCAATACTAGTCTTGAGAAAACTAGCATGATCTTGAAGCAATTTAATAGAACCAAGGCGGGCTACGAGAAAATATACCTCATCAAAGTCAATTCATGATCACCCGTGAGCGACAAGTCTAATTTTTTTTATTACAACAGTGCCATATTCACCTGACTTATTCTTAAATATCCATTTTGTATCTACAATGTTGACATTAGTATGACAAGCTCACAAACGTATTGTCTCTTGAATTGATTCAACTCATCATGCATAACATCAACCTAGATGGATCGTGTGGAGCTTGATCAATATTATTCTTTCCAGCATTCGACAAGTAACAAGCATAGTTGCACAAGTTGTGTGCATGACTTCTTGTTCTATCACGTCATGGTTGAATGACGTTTTTGAACCCATTTGGGAGGATTATAAGGAGTTGGTTCGACACGAACACCCCCATCAGGGTATTTTTCCTCATCACTATTTACATGATCAATAACAGTTGGAACAATTTTTACTGATAGTGACGTATTTTCGAGTTTTTCTACCAATTCAATAGGAGACAACTCAGCAGGGGTTATATTATTTTGGCGAAAATCACTCAAGTCATTAATAGTAGCATTAGTTGATTCCACCATGACTTTTGTAACCTCGACTATTAGAAGCATATGCTAGGAATATTGTTTTGTCGCTTTTGGAATCAAACTTCTGTTTCTGATCCTTATCCTTGAGAATGTAACACATGTTTTCAAATACATAGAAGTAACCTGAATTAGGTTGTTTTCCAAACTGTGGTTGATAAAGAATTTTTAAGGTTCATGGCCTTGAATAGACATGATTTATCAAATAGCATGTTGTGAAAATAATTTTTCTAAAAAACTTTAAAGGAAAGTTTTTGTTATGGAGCATTAACCTTGTTATTTCTTGAATATTCTTTTTTTCCCCTGGTAAAACTGCATTAGCTTGTGGAGTAGTAGGTGGTGAGTATTGTTGAATTATACCAAATTTGTTCCAGGATTCTAAAATATTGGTCTTTTAGAAAAAATCCACGATCGCTTATAAAAAAAATTAAAATTTTGCGGCCTTTTTTATTCAGGATTCAATTCAAAAAAATCTTGAATTTTTATAAGATATCATTCTTATATTCTAAGAAAGCAACGCACATGAATCTACCGTAATCATCAATCATTACCAAACCATATTTCTGTATCCTCAAACCGTTTTTGTGGGATTGAGACAAATAGGTCCATATGAAATAAATCAAGTGGAGCTTTGGTGGAAATATTTTGTGATGATCTATGTGGAGTTCTTCCGCACTTGTTTACCTTTTTGACAAACACCACCAACTTTAGCATTAATTTTGGTACTCTCTTGAAAAGTTATTTATGAATAATCTTGAAACGTAGATGGTTCCAATTACTGAAAAAGCGGGGGTCTAAAAACCACACTCAATATTTCTTTAGACAATATGTATGGATTAACTCCAATATAATTCCAAGAGAATCAACTAGATAGTCAGACTCAATCAAGGAAAATATATTCAAGAGTTATATCTATGTTTCTCAATGTAATCAGAACATCAAACAGATAGAAATCCGTGAGCCTGATTATTATGAGAAACAACTTGAACGGTACCAAAGACCAATGTTCAAGTGTCAATCAATTTCAATCAACAACTTGTTTATGGGTGAAAACTATTTCTGCCGGTTTTGGTAATTTTGGGTGTGTGGATGAGAAATGAATCTAAAGCCTAAACAAATGCACTGCACGGGAGTGCTTGTGATTCGAGAAATCAATCTGTACAACTCTGGCCTAAACCAAGAAATGGCCGTTCCAGACTTGCTTCGGTCACAAAGTGAAGGAGATGAGGTTGATCTTAGGGAGGGAAGCGAAGAAGGTGTTGAGATTGTGGAGGTGTTGGTTGTGTATGACTTGTATCAGAAAGCTGAACTGGCTTGCAGAATGTAAGCTATCAGTTATGGTGTTTGGATACGGTTGTATCAACACTTGTTTTCTGTTGTCTTGTTCTGGTGGAAATAGGGAGGAGAACCTATTTATACAACTCATTGCACCTAACCCACGTTTCTCATGGGAAGTGGAGGAAGTGGAGTGATGGATAATGGAGTCGTGGTAATTGTCACACGATCAGGTAAATCCCACTTCTCCCATCATCACTAAACGTCCATGTCTTCCTGACACGTTCTTGTGATGGTGCGTTGCACGTTGCACGCTGTAAACCGCCAGACTAGTACCCCAGTAAATATCCCCCAGTTTGTGACATGATTGATGTCTCGATCGTGTGGATCGTGGGACCCACAGGAAGTAGCATGTAATGCTAGGTTAAATAATTAAGTTATTTGGGAAGTCGATACTTGTAAAATATCGTGTGTATTCTATGCATGTAATGCATCGAATATATTCAGAAAGTATGAAGCATCGCTGTTTTAAGGATTAACGGAGTAAGTCGCGGATTAAGCATCTTAAAATAGCATCACGTCCAGCCATCTTCGAGTGATCGTTTGGAGGCTGTACAGGTAAGCCCTGGCCGATCACTCTGTATGGAAGAGTGGTGGAAGGTGATCGTGGTGATTCCTGACTGGTCGCCTAAATCCTGTCTTAGGCTGTCCGTCCAAGCTGGCGAAGTTGGACGGACGAGATGACTTGCGACCCACATCTGCGACCGTCGGATTAGGGTTTAGGAGGTGCGCAAGTACCCCTTTTCAGCTTGGTCGAATCCAAGCATGGGATAGGCTTTTGGCAAAACCGATCGGGCATGCGTGTAGACGGCTTGTTAGCGTTCGTGTCTGTACCTCACTGTCCCATGGAGATGTGATCTAAGCCACTCAATTTGTCCGGCGAAGTCGAGTGGTCGAGATCGTTTTGCGATTGGGACCGCACGACCATGCCTAGTTTGGGCGCACGAATCGAGGCACCTAGTCATGGCCGGCCTTGTCCGATTGGTCATACATGTAGACGGGCCCACGGTGATTGTGTTAGCATGCTCTGGGCCCTTTGAATCTACATCTACACCCTCCATCTATGCCTGCGGAGACGGATGGTTGAGACTGATTTGCGACACATGTGATGTGCCGCAAACCCTAATTAGGGTTTCACGTCCACGCTACTTTGGCTGGACGAATTAGCAAGCCACGCTCCTCTTTTGGGGAGGCCAACCATATGGGGCCCACACTGGGCCGGTAGTGAACATGCCAATACCTGCCTGACGGCTATGGGTCCGATCTAAGACATCCAATCATGCCGGTGAAGTTGGATGGTCGTGGTCAATTTGAGACCTTTAGTGGAATTTCCTGCGACCCTTAAAGCATCACGCCGGTCGAACATTGGGCGAGCGTTTGCTCCTCCTTGGTTAGGTCGTGAGATGGTCGGGTATGCAGGTAGAAAGGGGGCCCTTCGGTGTGCATGACAATGCTTGTCCAACTGGATATGGCCTGATCCACGCCGTCCAATCATGCCAGTGAAGTTGGACAACCGTGATTACTTTGAGACTGCCATGGACAGTCTTGATCGACTGAAACCTTCCAAAGCAATGCGGCTATCCCCTTTGGGGATGGCGTTTTAGCTTGTTGGGCGTGGTGTTCGACCAGCTAGGGCGCAAATGGGCCCGCTACTGGTCATCACAGTGGTAGCCTGCTCCTGCTAGGGTTCGTCTAGGCTTGTTAAATCGTGCGGCCAACTTGCGTGGTCGTGATTGTTTCTGAGATTGATATGGACAGTCCAGATTCGAATATGCTCAATCGGGCTAGTATAACACACCGAGATATGTAGCCTGTACGGGTATTTCGTGTATGCTTCATTATTAACACTTGGAGATTCGTGTTACTCTGCTGAGAGAAACCCTCAGTCGTCATGCCGCACTAATAATGAGAGTTCTGCGGGAACAACACAGGAAATACAAGGCTAAGCATGCATTAATAATGCTATAAATTCACAGGGTACATGGGATTGTTGCCACATGCTCCATTCTAGGTAAATTAGCGAAGTGAAGAAGTATTCATCATTTTATCAGTGGCTTTATCCTTTGTAGGATGTCAGCGCATAAATTTGGTTTCACAATTTTAGCCCTGAACTAAAATCCACCATCAACATTAAGTCCCCTGTCTAGCACATAATGGTTACATTGTTTTGGGGTAGGCATTAGATGGTGACATATACAGATAAAACTTATGAGACAAAGTTAGATGTTACCAGGAGAGACGAGTCGTCCTGTCCTTGGAGTATGTCACGTTCAAGAGGCGTCCAGGCGAGCGTTCCCCTAGCATGATGTCGGTCTTGCCTGCTTCGATCGACCTTGCTATGCCTGCTTCGGTCGAGAGCCTGCTTCGTGATTGCTCCGCTCGAGCGTGGGGCTGATATGCCTGCTCAACGGACTGTTGCGCATGCTTCGCTCGATCGTGGGACTCATCATGCGCCTGCTTGCTCGAACGTGGGATTGGTATGCCTGCCTTTCTCGAACGTGGGACCCTCCGCGTGTCTGCTTTGCTTGGGGCCGGCTGTGCCTGCTTCGACCAATCTGGGCTGGCCGTGCCTGATCAAGCGGGACCAGCCACATGCCCGCTTTTCTTGAGGCCGACGGTGCCTGCTTCGACCAATCTGGGGATGGCTGTGCCTGATCAAGTGGGACCCTCCGCATGCCGGATTTGCTTGGGGCCGGTTGTGCCTGCTTCGACCAAACACCATACTTGTTGCCTCACCCCAACACAAGACTTGCCCCTTGACCAACACCGGCCTTGCTGATTTGACGAACCCTGACCTTGCTGACGGACATCGCTGCTTCGATCGACATCGTCCTTGCTATCTTGTTTCGTTCGGCCTTGTGACCTTGATCAAAACCGGCTTCGTGGACTTGACCAACACCGGATTTGTTTGCTAAATGGCTCAATACCAGCCTTGTTTATTGACGTGGACCAATACCAGCCTTGTGACCTTGATCAGCCTTGACCAATACCGGCCCGACGTGACCCAATACCGTCTTACTTGCGTGACGTGATATTTGTAGGATCAGAATCTCGCAACTATAATGTCTCAGCGAAATTATCAACAACACAACAGCGTCGCAGAATAATTTCAGAAATGATACGATAAACGACGTCAACTAGAATCACGAGAAAGATGTGATAGTCCTGCGAAAATTAGAGAGCTTGCGATATTGACATTTGTAAGGCTGCGAGAATGTCGCAGACCATATCCTAAAATAAAGGACAGGTTAGCTGTCATCCACTATGTATTTCCCTATAAATAGTCGTTCAAGTTGTAAAGAAAAGAGAGAGATCTTTTTTGAGTAAGAAACAAGTAAATAGAAGAGAGAAAGTTTAGAGTAGAAGTAATTCTTGATTCTTTTATCTTTTCTTGTAAGAACATTCAAAGATTGGTCAATAAAATTAAGAGTGTAAATCTAAAAATGAGTTGAGTAATAATGAAATCATATGAGGGGTATAGTGTAGGATTTCCTGCAACTACATAATGGCGCTAGAAACAAGGACGTATTGAAGATTAATATTGAGATTTGTGAAGATTTAGAGTGATTGATTAAGAATTTTACATAATTTCTTGCAATTTGTTAACATTAAATAAATGGCTAGAAGAAAAAATACATCTGAACAACCGACTACAATTAGAAGAAGCAAGAGAATTACTGGAAGAGAAAGAAGTGAAATGGGAGAATCTACTAGAATGAGAAGTAATAGAGAAAAACAAATTCAACCACCAATTCAACAAACACTAGTACAAGGGAGGAATACAAATTATGATAGGGTGAGTATACACACTTGGTGATCAAATTCGGCAGAAGAAGTAAAAGAAGAGCAACAAATCAGAAACCATAGACAGGTAGAGAGAAATCAAGAAGCAGATGAAGAAATAATTCATGGAGTTGAGGAAATTGGAGCATTAGAAACGTTGAGACAAAAAATACATGAAGAAAGAAGAGCTGAGGCAGAAGAACATTCGAATCTAACAAGGCAAAATCACGAATTGGGGATGGAAAATATAAGACTACAAAGTAGAAGATCGAGAAGTATTACAAAATCATATTCAAGATCGACTAGAAGAGAAATGAGGCGAAACTCACCCACAATTAATGCTGGAAACAATATTCAAGAAGAAATATCAAATTCTAATGAAGAATATCGTGAAAATAGAGAAAGAATTGATGATCGTTACGTTCCACAGAATGAAACTTTTGATGATGGGCAAAATCAAGAGAACGGAAAACGTCAGGGACGAAATGACCAAGATGGCGAAGGAAATCGAGAGGAAGGAAGAAGAATTTTACATGAAAGAGAAACTCAAAGAAATCAGCAGACGATTGAAGAAGAAATTGGAAGACATTATGCTGAACAAGCACGTATAATTTGCGAACGCGAAAGATTGAGAACGGAAATGGAAGAACAAGAGCTTCAGGAGACAATTCGCCAGAACAATCACGACAATCGAGAAAGAAGGCTTACACAAAACCGGAATAACGGTAATCTCAATGAAGAGTATGATAGAGTACAGAGAATGGCTGAAAGACAGCGAATGAAATTGATAAGAAATGAACAAAATCATGGAGGGTAAAATGAAAGGCATCATCATATGCGAATTCAAGATAGAGATGAGGAAGAGAATCGCAGAAGAAGACGAGATGAGGATAAGGAAGAAGAAATGCAAAATTTCGCGAGAAAAGAAAGATATGAACGTAGAAGAAGAGATGCGAAATTAAAAAGACCAATGGATCAAAATTCAGGTGTAAATAAACAAATCTTTACAGAATTAGAAAAAATAAGAGGAATGCTAAATAATAGAGGAGAAGTAGGCAGAAGACAATTGGATGAAGCAATAGAAGAAGCTGCGAAGACTCCATTTACAAGGGAAGTACAATTAAGAGGAATACCAACGAAATGCAATTTTCCCGCATTAACCAGCATTTTTGATGGAACAAATTGTGAAATTCAACACATTAAAGCCTACGTGAGGTGCATATTGCAATGGGAAAATCATGATGCCGTATTGTGCAAATATTTCACATCCAGCTTAACAGGAGAGGCGTTAGAATGGTTTGAAGGTCTACCAAAGAATACAATAACATCCTTCAATCATTTGCAGACTACATTCTTAGGGGCATATATAAGTAATAATTCTTCGCGACCTGGTATAAAAGATGTGTTTGGATTAAAACAGAGGATTGGCGAAAGCTTGAAGCACCTGACTAAAAGATGGAGAACTATGTGTAGCGAAATGGTTGGCCATGTAGATGAGAGATATCTTATATTATCATTTATCAATGTTATGTTTGCAAGAAACCTGTTGTATGTCCAAATTTTCAGAGCCAGGAATACGATCACAATGACTGAATTGCGAGAACTTCAAGAAGAATACATTGCTCTAGAGGAAAGGAAAAATGAAATGGAATCATATCCAGTTGCGAACACCAGCTCACAAATAGCGAATGCAAGCTTATTACCCAAGCTAATAAACACAGTAGCGAATACTTCGCAAGTACAACAAGAGAAGGTGACGGGTAACAATCAACAAAAACTGGTGGCTATGGGAAGCCGAGATCAAGAGGAGTGTTAAAGAGAAAGAAATTTCTACAATCGTGGTGGAAATAACAAAATTCAAAGACTCGATCAACCAAAAGAAACTTATGGAGGTCAAAGACAAAACTATAATGGAGGACAAGGAGGTCACAAGGTAGTATGGGAAGAAATCAAGATGCCACCTCTAAACGCAAGTGTGGAGAAAATATGGGAAGCTATAATTTTGATGGAGAATATACCAACACCATGGAATATGGGAACGAAACCAGCTCCAAACCACAGAAGTCAAGAGTTTTGTTCTTATCATCATTTTCATGGACATACAACAAATGATTGCAGAAATGTAAAAAGAATTATTTTGAGAATGATAGATCAAGGAAAATTAAACCACTTTTTGGTAGGGCACCCACAATCTCAACCATTGCCACCACCACCAGAGCATCACAAAGCAAACACCATGAAAAAGAAGGAAACATTCTTCATAGAAGTTGGTCCAAAAGCAAAGAATCTATTATGCCAATCTATCGTACATTCATATAAGACAATCAAAGATTTTCATGACAATGTTTTTAGTAGAGTGTGCGCAAGAGATAACGATGGAAGAGAAATTATGAATATTGCGAAAATCTCGCCACTGGAGGAATGGCAGAAACAGATCATTTTTTTTACCGCAGAAGAAATTCCCGAAGGGGAAGAGGTGCATGATAATCCATTGGTGGTAAAATTAGAAATTAATCCAAAACCGAAAGAAGATGAGGATGATGAGGCTGGAGATTCATGGGCTGTTAATAGAATTTTAATCGATACTGGAAGCTCTGTGAACATCTTATTTTATCATACTTATAAAACTATGGGAGGAAGAGATGATGATCTTATACCATCAACATATAAGATATATGGTTTTAATGGTACTGCTAACAAGCCTAAAGGGGAGGTTACTATGCGAATTCCATTGAAAGGAATATCTTCTGAAATCTTATTCTGTGTCGTTGATGTAGAATCACCCTACAATGCGTTAATTGGTCGACCTTGGCTACATGGGATTCTAGGTGTAGCTTCAACTTTCCACCAGTGCATCAAATTCCCTCACCCCAGTGGTGTAGGAATCATAAAGGGAGATTGGGTTGAAGGAAAGAGGTGTTACGAAACTGAGATAGAATCTTGCGAAGGAAGAGCAAATAAGAAGGAAAATTGGCGACACAAAATCAAAGATACACAGAGAAGTGAGAGGTTGATGGTGGATGCAATCGAAAGAAAAGGAGAAAAAATGTTGCGAAACTAATGCTAGCTCAGAATAAAAATGATGAACATACTGCTACCAAGGAAGCAATAGCAGAAAATAATAAAGAAGCAGAGAATGGCAAAGGTAATAAAAAAAAGAATTGTATGAAAGATTAAGTTGTTGCGACACTCTCGCAATAAGTAAAATTCTCAAAAATACATTTGATTGAATGAGAAAATTGAGATTGCGAAATCCAAATACAATATGATGATGTGCGAGACTCTCGCAGAGATAATGAATTTTACAGAAAATAATCAGAGAAAAATGACAAAAGAGAAAGAGGCGAACCTTTATGGCGTACACCCTAGTTCGCGAATACAATTTCGCAAGAGGCAAATGTAAGACCTAAAGTACGTCATATAAGGGGGTACCTGTTGCATGGCTCAGGGAAAGGCTACACCGCCACCGGAACCTGAGTCATGGAGATTTGGGGTCAATAAAGCCCATCCGGGAGAGGCACTTTGGATTCTTAGCTTAAGCATATGACTTAGGTTGGGCGACTAAGGTAATAAGGACTCTCCCAAGGAGTGCAGATCTGATCAAGGAGCCGAGATACACGGTTGAGTCAATAGTGCCAGGGACGTTTGAAGCGTACTTTTCCATTCTTGACAAGTCTTGGCTTATACTGCACTCGGCCTGAAGAAAACCCCACTTAGGGTACAGTCTCGTAACCATAAGCCTTATAGGTAAAAGGGATAAGAGGCTGCGAAAACAACTGGTGTTGTTAAGACTGGATGGGAGGAGCTATCCTTGTATGGTAGAAGTACGCCTCCTTGAAGGGGCAACAGTGGGGAGATAAGGGCGGCACCCTCCATTAGGGAGCTGATAAGTGTCTTAAGACGCAAATGTCATGAGGCTTTTTTCGCAAGGGTATTAAGGCTTGTCATATTTGTGCAACAATCCTGAAGAGGCAATAATACAAAAGAAAAAGATAAGACGAGATCAATGGGTTTTCGCATGAAAGTGCGAAGACGTCCTGCGATTTCGTCGCAAGACGGCAATGTCATGGGGCTTTATTTTCGCAAGAATATTTAGACCTGTCATATTGTCGCAACATTCCTGAAGAGGCCATAATACAAAAGAAAAAGTTAAGGCAAGATCAATGGGTTTTTGCATGAAAGTGCAAGGACGTCCTGCGATTTTGTCGCAATGACAAGAGGTGGCATAATAAGACCTTTAATTAGGAAGGCAAAATAAGACCACACAGGAATGAGATTTTGAAAAGAATCAAAATTCACTTCGCATAAGATAGCGAAATTATACATAATTAACTGCGAAATTGAGGCATAAAATAAGAAAAAATTATAAAATCTCTCATTTGGATACAAATAACAGAGGCAAGTATGGGAATAAATGAAATTAGAAAATGTTATTTGTCTTCATATGATAGATTTACTCAAAGATTCAAAAATTAATGATTATATTGATTAACTGTATTGCAAGGAAGAATTGTTTTAATGAATGCAGGTCAAAATGAAAGAAACACAAATATACATAAAGATGGAATAAATGTACAAGTATTACAGAGAATCAAAGAAAGAAACAAAGACTACTTCTTAGTTGATCCTTCATTATCTTCATCAGACTTGTTCCCTTCTTCGTCTGCGTCAGAATCTTCATCACCATCAGATTCTTCATCATCAGCTTCGCTATCAGAAATAATCAGACTGGGAGTAATCGGTGGGATCTCTTCCAAGAGACAAGGATAATCATAATGAGGGATATTATGATCGTCACAAACCATTTGGATAGTTTGATTTCGAAAATGCATGGCATCATTCTTAAAATGCGCAACAGTGATCTTGATTTGATTCTTTAATCTAGAATACTTGTCGTTGGAAGAAGAAAGATTCTTTGCGAGTTCCTCCTTTTCAGCTTCGAGTTCCTCAATCTTTTCATGATATCTACTTTCAGAATCTGTGAGCAAAAGACAATCAATTATTAACTTGATGAAGATTAGTAAAGAAGAGCAGTTAGTAACCTTCTTTGTCAGAAATCATATCTCTAATCAAGGTTGTATGCTCAACTTGGAGACTAACATTTACACCTAAATCTTTTCTGGCATCATCTAAGATTTTCGGAGCCCAAACAAATTCATCCTCATTACTTATAAGAAGATGAGAACGAATTTGGTTTTCCCTTTCGCAGAGCTTGATGTTCTTGCGATCAGCTTCATCTCGTTCAAGTTGAACTTCAAGAAGAGTCTCTTGGAATTTCTCCAAAGCCTTAGCACCTTGATCATAGATGCGATCCTTATCATCTATGAGACCGCTAATTTTGGTTCTTAACTCATTGGTTTTCTCTTTAGAATCAAGAAAGAGACGCTTAAGTCGGTTGGCTAAGCCTAAACTAGATCTATGATCAATTTCTAAGAGGCGAAATTTAGATCTAAGCTCATTTAGAGAAAGAGATGAAATTCTATCATTTGAGAAACTATTTAAGGAATTATTAAGACGCTCAAGAAGGGTATCATTATCCAAGGCATTAGGAAATGAACGAAGAAGGGTAGCTTCATCAGAAAGACCATAAATGTCTGCAAAAAGGATCATTTAAATAAGATAAAACAACAGGATGAATGAATGAAGGGAAAAGAAAAAGTAACATACCGTAAAGCTGATTATTAGCTTGCTGAAGACTAGAGATTTTGTTCTTATACGAAGAAGAATCAATTTCTAGTTGTCTTTTTCTCGCGAAGATTTAACTTCAGCTTCCAATTCTTCATTCTTTGTGCGAAATTGAAGATTTTTTCAAGATTTTCTCTCCTCTCTAGATCTGAGGCAACAGCGAAAGAAGCTTTTCCAGCCTGCGAGAAAATATAAAAATATTAATATAGAAAGAAATTTTGATTAAACAATGAAAATAAAAGGATAAAGTATACCAGACTATTGAGAGAATGCAAGAAGTCGGGAGTCACTGATCTAGAAACTCGCGAGAGAACTCTCACCATCCAGCAAAGGGACATCGCAAATTGTCGAGAGAGCTTTGCAGGTGTTAGCGAATTGGCTATCTCCCATTCCTTGCAAGAATCAGAAAAGAGGCCAGAGAGCTTAGCCATAGAAGATTCAGGTGGAATCTTCACTTGCGGCAAGGTCATCATATGTCCTCATCATCCTCATTTCGGAATTTTCATGAGAAGGAATATTTGAAGGAGAAGAAGAACGGACTTTCCTTTTCTTTGAAGGAGGAGCAGTTGATTTTTCTCTGCGAAGAACCTTTGCCTTTATCACCAGTCTTCGCAACATCAGCTCTTCTATTTCAGCAATAATCTTCACACACAGATAGAAATAAGAAATAAGAACAACAATACTGTTTAAAATCATAAGAGAATTTCTTACCTCATCTGTGTATGAGCGAAGAGCTAACAGAGTACTAGCTTTCCCAGTCCTGTTATAACTATCTTTCAGTTTTTGGATCTGCAGAATGTCGCAAGAGTTAGCGAAAATAAAAGAATAAAGATAAATAAAGAAATATAAAGTACTAAACTGGAAGAAAACATACCTCTTTCTCCTTCTCGGGCCAAGAGAAAACCCAAGGTTGATAAGCAGCGAGATTCGCAGGAAGAACATTTGACCCAGCAATGTAAGGTCCTTTTAGCATTAAAGGAAAAACACACCATTTATCATCTTTGGATTGGCGAGGAGTTGTTGTTTTTACCAGAATGCCAGTCAATATCTTGCATGAGAATTTTAGCTTCATCAATGTTATCTTTCCTTTTTAAGCGAATACCCCAGCGAGTATTCTCTTTCTTCATGGAGATCAGTTCATAGTTCTCAAAGAAACTCGCTATGTATTTCTCAGCAATTATCTCTAGGTCTGCGAATTTAGGATCCCTAAGTTCTTTGGAGTACAGAGATCCTTTACCAGCACCACGGTTAGCGAACTCTAGCATCAGACGGATGCAGTCCCCACTCAGTTGGAAGATAGCTCGCGAAAATCCCGAGTGAGCGAGAATTTCATAGAATAAAGGAAGATCTGGGTCATAAAGAGGAATGGGGAGACCTGCGAGAATCTGACCTAACAAAATTATGATTGATTGATCATCACAGTACTGATCAGAGAAAAGTTTGACAGAAAGAATTGACTTGGAAATTTCACCAGGAATGGTAGAGAGTGTGAAACCTTTCTCAGCAAGATCTTTTTGGACATCTTTTAAATTCTTCTCATGTCTATGACCACTTGGAGCCATATTTGAATATAGAGTATGGGAACGAATAAAAAGTAAAAAGATTGAAGGAGGGAAAATTACAGTAGCAGAAATTGCAAAAGAATAACAGAGTTGCAGAGATGAGAGAACAAAAAGAGAAAACAAAGTAAAAAGAAAGTGGAAAGAAGAGTATATAAAGGAGATTATTTTTTACTCGAAGAAATAAACACTATTAAGATGAAAAGACGTGAGCGGTTGAAAAGCAGCGGTTACAGAAGACGTGTCAAGAAACAAATGGAAGAAAGAATACGTGTGATAAATACAGAATATGAAGAGATGAACAACTGCGGCATTTCTCACATCATTCTCTACTTTTCAGAGAATATATGAGAAGAGGCAAGATGTAGGATCAGAATCTCGCAACGATAATGTCTCAGCGAAATTATCAACAACACAACACAACAGCGTCGTAGAATAACTTCAGAAATGATACGATAAACGACGTCAACTAGAATCACGAGAAAGATGTGATAGTCCTGTGAAAATTAGAGAGCTTGCGAGATTGACATTTGTAAGGCTGCGAGAATGTCGCAGAACATATCCTAAAATAAAGGACAGATTAGCTGTCATCCACTATGTATTTCCCTATAAATAGTCGTTCAAGTTGTAAAGAAAAGAGAGAGATCTTTTTTGAGTAAGAAACAAGTAAATAGGAGAGAGAAAGTCTAGAGCAGAAGTCATTCTTGATTCTTTTATCTTTTCTTGTAAGAACATTCAAAGATTGGTCAATAAAATTAAGAGTGTAAATCTAAAAATGAGTTGAATAATAATGAAATCATATGAGGGGTGTAGTGTAGGATTTCCTGCAACTACAATATTAGTCTTGCTTGCGTGACGGGATATTAGCCTTGCGATCTCGACCAACACCAGATTTGCGTACTTGACTAACACCGGCCTCGTTTACTGACGTGGCCCAATACCATCCTTGTTTGCTTTATCCTTTGTAGGATGTCAGCGCATAAATTTGGTTTCACAATTTTAGCCCTGAACTAAAATACACCATCAACATTAAGTCCCCTGTCTAGCACATAATGGTTACATTGTTGTGGGATATGCATTAGATGGTGACATATACAGATAAAACTTATGAGACAAATTTAGATGTTACCAGGAGAGACGAGTCGTCCTGTCCTTGGAGTATGTCACGTTCAAGAGGCGTCCAGGCGAGCGTTCCCCTAGCATGATGTCGGTCTTGCCTTCTTCGATCGACCTTGCTATGCATGCTTCGGTCGAGAGCCTGCTTCGTGATTGCTCCGCTCGAGCGTGGGGCTGATATGCCTGCTCAACGGACTGTTGCGCATGCTTCGCTCGATCGTGGGACTCATCATGCGCCTGCTTGCTCGAACGTGGGATTGGTATGCCTGCCTTTCTCGAACGTGGGACCCTCCGCGTGTATGCTTTGCTTGGGGCCGGCTGTGCCTGCTTCGACCAATCTGGGCTGGCCGTGTCTGATCAAGCGGGACCAGCCACATGCCGGCTTTGCTTGGGGCCGATGGTGCCTGCTTCGACCAATCTGGGGCTGGCTGTGCCTGATCAAGTGGGACCCTCCGCATGCCGGCTTTGCTTGGGGCCGGTTGTGCCTGCTTCGACCAAACACCATACTTGTTGACTCACCCCAACACTAGACTTGCCCCTTGACCAACACCGGCCTTGCTGATTTGACGAAACCTTACCTTGCTGACGGACATCGCTGCTTCGATCGACACCGTCCTTGCTATCTTGTTTCGTTCGGCCTTGTGACCTTGATCAAAACCGGCTTCGTGGACTTGACCAACACCGGCTTTGTTTGCTAACATGGCTCAATACCAGCCTTGTTTATTGACGTGGACCAATACCAGCCTTGCGACCTTGATCAGCCTTGACCAATACCGGCCTGACGTGACCCAATACCGTCCTACTTGCGTGACGTGATATTTGTAGGATCAGAATCTCGCAACTATAATGTCTCAGCGAAATTATCAACAACACAACAGCGTCGCAGAATAATTTCAGAAATGATACGATAAACGACGTCAACTAGAATCACGAGAAAGATGTGATAGTCCTGCGAAAATTAGAGAGCTTGCGAGATTGACATTTGTAAGGCTGCGAGAATGTCGCAGAACATATCCTAAAATAAAGGACAGATTAGCTGTCATCCACTATGTATTTCCCTATAAATAGTCGTTCAAGTTGTAAAGAAAAGAGAGAGATCTTTTTTGAGTAAGAAACAAGTAAATAGGAGAGAGAAAGTCTAGAGCAGAAGTCATTCTTGATTCTTTTATCTTTTCTTGTAATAACATTCAAAGATTGGTCAATAAAATTAAGAGTGTAAATCTAAAAATGAGTTGAGTAATAATGAAATCATATGAGGGGTGTAGTGTAGGATTTCCTGCAACTACAATATCAGTCTTGCTTGCGTGACGGGATATTAGCCTTGCGATCTCGACCAACACCGGATTTGCGTACTTGACTAACACCGGCCTCGTTTGCTGACGTGGCCCAATACCATCCTTGTTTGCTTTGCCCAGCCTGGTGTATTTTAACGTGAATGTATGTCCTGTCGTGCGTGACTACACATCCCATGCGTTTTCATACAAGTACTGACTCCCCCGCTTTTATTTTATTGTAGGATGAACAAAAGGGGTCATGCTAAGATGTCTTCTGGGGATAATGCTGATGCCAAGTCAGGGAGTGTTGACAGCTTCAAAGATATGCCGAACATAGATGATGAGTTGTTCACTGCGCCCTTTCAACTATCTGAAAATATCCGTTCCACAAGATAACCCTTCTCCTATCGACTTCAAGGTTTGTCATGCTCCGCTGGGACCTTATGAAGGATGGATGAGACGTATGTTGAGTAATGAGTACATCAAAGATAACTTGACCAAACCGCAGATTATTGATGTAGCTTGCGTGTTGAAACGGCTCGAGAGGATGTTAAAGTGGCTTCTGGTGTGAACGTTGAACCAGCTCCTGGAGAGAGTGTTGAAGCAGGATTCTGAAGCGTACGTGGTCCCGGAGAGAGTGTTGAGGCGTATCTTGAATAGACCATTGAAGCAGCTTCTGAAGCAAATGTGGAGGTGGCTCCTGGAGAGAGCATTGAAGCAGGATTCTGAAGCGAATGTGGGTCCCGGAGAGAGCGTTGAGGCGGCTCTTGAATAGACCATTGAAGCAGCTTCTGCTGGAGGGAGCGTTGAAGTGGCTTCCTCTTCAGTTTGATTTACTTTTGTGAATTCCATGCTTCTTGATTGACCATCTCTCTCGTGTTGAAGAAGTCCTTGACTGACGGTGAAGGAACTTCGTACTGAGCCTCAGTCCCCAAGCGTGGTTTACATGGTTCTATCTTGTATGCCCAATGGGTCTTTTGTACGTAATGGTCGTTGATATGGTGAAGCTCTGGATGGTATCAATCGACAAGCAACAACAGTTCTTGGCAGCAGCTGTGATCAGAAGATACTGGCAGGGAGAGGCGTGGTGGCAACTTGTACGAACTTGGTACCCTCTTAAGTCCCAGGTGCAATCTCCTTTGGTAGCAGAACTACTTTTTCCACGGGGGACAAATTCTGAAAGAGTCTCTCATTGATGTAGTTGTCGTCGATCCAAATATGGAATATATTGGACGTTGTTTCATTATTGCGGCAGTCGTGCATGTGGTACTAGAGTTGAAGTTGGCAATTTTAGACGCGCAAGATGTTGTATCTCGGTGGATTTCCGCTTGCTGCTTCAGCGAAACTGGTTCTTTCTAGCAGGGCAGATGCTGTTGTAGATGAACGTTCAACATCTTCACGAAGTCCAGAGGATGACCAAAAGCGCAGATTCTCCAACATAGCACGATAGACATGCACCATCGTCTGATAGAGTGACTCGCCCGGATTTTTCTCAACATGACGCGTGGACATCGTTATCTTCTTGAGGCGGCTCTCTTGAGGTATCGGCTCCAGTGGAAGATTTCCGTCATAGAGCGTTGATACGGTGCACCGGCATTCTTTAAACCAAATGGCAGTACAGTATAATAAAAATTTCCGAGAGGAGTTCGAAAATCTATCTTACTTTCGTCATGCTCGTATATCCTTATCTGGATGTAGCCGCTACATTCATCCATGGAGGAGAAAATGTCGTGTCCGCTGGTTGCATCTGCTAACATGTCGATGTTAGGTAGAGGAGAATCGTTTTTGGGGCGACATCTGTTCAAGTCTCTGAAATCCATGTAGCACCTGATCTGTCCATTTTCCTCGTGTCTGAACTGCAACCGGCTTGGATCCGGGCATGACATGTAGATGATGGGTGACCAATCTAAATCTGGCATTTCTTCATACGTCCAGGAAAATATGTCCTGGTATTCCTTGAGAAGTTGCACAAGTATCGTGTGTTCCTCCGCAGACAAGGTCGAACTGATGGAGATAGGCCTAGGATATTCCTCATCCCCGATGTTGACCACTTCGAGCTCATCAGTTGTGGAGTTGGTACCGTCCTGCAACTGTCGTGGAGCATCTGGTACTTCCTCTCGTGGCTCGTCATTCTTGAAGCATTCATCTGGACGGAGAGACTGGGTACCAGTCTCCCCTTCTAATTGCTAACAGCGGCGTCAGTATATTGTTTTCCCCTTCTGATCACAGCTTGCCTCGAAAGCTCGTTCCCTCTTGGTGTGGACGTGGGTTGCGGTTTCACCGGATAAAGAAGAGTGTCTGGTCAGCAAAGGTGCGTCGTGGTGGATATCCCTCAATGATGCAAGTCGGTCCTCCTCCTGGATTGACGCACACTGGGGAGTGGGGTGCACATGACTTTGTCTGATCCTTCCCACGGAGTTCCCCTTGGCTCGAACAGTTCCACTCCGCATATTGGTGAGTAAGGAGACAATGATGCAGGAATACAGATGACTTCCTTATTCAGCATGGTCTTCAGGCACTGGTGATACGTTGAAGGCACGACCCTATTGTCATGAAGCCATGGTCTCCCTAGTATCATATGATAGTCCGGCTCCTTCTCTATGACTTCAAATTTCACTTTTGACTGAACGGGCCCTACTGATAAGTGGTTTCCTTCAAAGTCTGTCATTATGGTAGGCTGTCGTACGATCTTGCATGGGCGAACCTTGGATGCCCTGAGAGTCTTTTGAGTAATCACATTCGAAGATGCTCCTGTGTCGATGAGGGCCCTCCTGAACTCTGAACCCTTGATGCGTGCGGTAACATGTAGGGCATGGTTGTGACCTTCCTTTGGTTGATTGTAGCAAAACGTCTCCGCCCGCTGATTCTTCGAGAGGTGTAAAAGTTCGCCTAAAATTTCCTAGAGAAACTGCTTCCTGATCCGGCCTCTGGTTCATAGTGAAACTATTGACTTGAGGAGGATCGTTGTGAGGATCAGTCCCCGGTGTAGGAGTCTCCATGACAGGACCGCTCATATCTGATGTTGCTCTTTTGGGGAGGCCGACCATGTGGGGCCCACACTGGGCCGGTGGTGAACACGCCAATACCTGCCTGATGGCTATGGGTCCGATCTAAGCCATCCAATCATGCCGGTAAGGTTGGATGGTCGTGATCAATTTGAGACCTTTAGCGGAATTTCCTGTGACCCTTAAAGCATCACGTCGACCGAACTTTGGGCGAGCGTTTGCTCCTCCCTGGCTAGGTCGTGAGATGATCGGCTATGCAGGTAGAAGGGGGCCCGCCGGTGTGCATGACAATGCTTGTCCGACCGGATATGGCCTGATCCACGCCGTCCAATCATGCCGGTGAAGTTGGACGACCGTGATTACTTTGAGACTGCCATGGACAGTCTTGCTCGATCGAAACCTTCCAAAGCAATGCAACTATCCCCTTTGGGGCTGGCGTTTTAGCTTGTTGGGAAGAGAAGTGTGGTGTTCGACCAGCTAGGGCGCAAATGGGCCTGCTAGTGGTCATCACAGTGGTAGCCTTCTCCTGCTAGGGTTAGTCTAGGCTTGTTAAATCGGGCGGCCAACTTGCGTGGTCGTGATTGTTTCTGAGATTGATATGGACAGTCCAGATTCAAATATGCTCAATCGGGCTAGTATAACAAACCGAGAGATGTAGCCTGTACGGGTATTTCGTGTATGCTTCATTATTAACACTTGGAGATTCGTGTTACTCTGCTGAGAGCAATACTCAGTCGTCATGCCGCACTAATAATGAGAATTCTGCGGGAACAACACAGGAAATACAAGGCTAAGCATGCATTAATAATGCTATAAATTCACAGGCTACATGAGATTGTTGCCACATGCTCCATTCTAGGTAAATTAGCGAAATGAAGAAGTATTCATCATTTTATCAGTGGCTTTATCCTTTGCAGGATGTCAGCGCATAAATTTGGTTTCACAATTTTAGCCCTGAACTAAAATCCACCATCAACACAACCAAAGGTTGGATTTACAATTGATTGAACTATGCACAACCCGTGATATTTCAATTATATAGAAAATATAATGCGGAAAAGAAATAACATAGACACCAGAAGTTTTGTTAACGAGGAAACCGCAAATGCAGAAAAACCCCAGGACCTAATCCAGATTTGAACACCATAGTGTATTAAGCCGCTACAGACTCTAGTCTACTACAAGTTAACTTCAGAATGGAATGTAGTTGAGCCCTAACCAATCTCACACTGATTAAGGTACAGTCGCGTTCCTTACGCCTCTGAATCCCAGCAGGACTCTACGCACTTGATTCCCTTAGCTGATCTCACCCACAACTAAGAGTTGCTACGACCCAAAGTCGAAGACTTGATAAACAAATATGTCTCACACATAAAAGTCTATTTGAATAGATAAATCTATCTCTCACAGAAATACCTACGAAGTTTTTGTTCCGTCTTTTGATAAATCAAGGTGAACAAGAACCAATTGATAATCCGGTCTTATATTCCCGAAGAACAGCCTAAAAATATCGATCACCTCACAATAACTTAACTATATGGTAGTAGAACAAGTTATTGTGGAATCACAAAGAATGAGATGAATATCTTTGTGATTACTTTTTGTATCTTACCTATCGGAGATAAATCTCGAGAAAATCTTAGAGAAGATAGTACTCAATATGATAGAACAAGTAAGATCAAAACACGCAACTACAGAGAAAATAGTTGGGTTTGGCTTCAGAATCCCAATGAAGTCTTTAAGTCGTTAACCTGTAATGGTTTTAGGAAAAACCTAGGTTAAAGGAGAATCGACTCTAGTCGCAACTAGTATTACATAGGAGGTGTGGGGATTAGGTTTCCCAGTTGCTAGAGTTGTCCCTTATATAGTCTTCAAATCAGGGTTTGATAACTTTGGATCAAAGCAATCAATATTTACCGTTAGATGAAACCTGATTTAAGATTCAAGCTAATATCTTTCCACCGTTAGATGGTCTTAGCTTGTTACCCACAAATGAAATATATCTTCATTTAGATATGGGTAACCGTACCTAAACGTGTATATTGAGTTGGCTCAATAACAGTTAACCGAAGTTAGCCATATGAACACTTTTGTCTTAACCATGTTCATCTTAACACTTCTATATCAATTGACAATCAAATGAATCTAATTGTGTTACTCATAGAGTTGTTCAACTGTTTATATTGTATACAAGACACAATTGAAGAAAAATCGAATTGATTCAAAAGAATCATTTCATGAAAAATTTAGCCACGGTTTGCAAAGATTACATTCCTTAATATATATATATATATATATATATGTATTTGTTCATGAGTATGAAATCATACTTAACCGATTTAAGAACTTGAACCACTTAAGTTTGCAAACGGGTACGCAAACTTAAATTCCGGACATTGGTCACAAGCCGACAGTTTGCAAACGGGTACGCAGACATTAGCTCCGGACCGAACTCAGTCGAAACCGTTTGCGAACGGGTATACAAACTTGGTTCCGGGACTTCAAAAGTTAAATCAGTTTGCGAAGGGGTATGCAAACTTAAGTACCCTGACTTAACAGTTGAATAAGTTTGCGAATGGGTATGCAAACTTAACCTCCGGTCCTGAATTCCAAAAAACAGTTCGCACACTAAGTACACAAACCGTAATGTATCCAGACACAGGTTTTAGCGCTTAACTCCCATTTCAACCATTGAAACATTCTTAGAAGATGACAATAGCTATCTCACACAAACTATTAGCTTATAAGCAATTTTCAAGTGATCGAATGATCAATACGAAACATTCCGAGTCTACATCAAATGACTGTCTCACACAAATCATGTAAGATGTTACCAGGTGATTTTCACATGATCATCTTTTGACTTTCGTCAAGAATAATGATGAACGTAGTTAAAGCAAAAAGCCTTCCAACACATATTTCGATAAAGATATAAGCGAGTTAAACTCAATTCGAAATATCAAATGTGTATAATGTAAAGTCTATATAGTTGTATGACTTTTGTATCAATATGAGATAGAATAAAATAAACCTCTGAGTGATAGATGAGTTCAAGTCTCCACATACCTTTTGTTGATGAATTTGCACAAGCTCCCCTTAGTAGTTCTTCGTCTTCAATCGATAAACGCCGTGAAGTCTAAAGCTCAACTACACATTCTATCCTAATCCCATAAATAGCTATAAATAGACTAGAAATCAAGACTTATAGTTTTGACAACTAAACTTGACAAACAAGCTTGAGATAGCAACGCTTGCGAGTTCGACCGAGCAGTGCTCTAACAAGTACACCACCAACATTTTCGTTCGGCAACCTGTATGGAAAAAACCTAATAAAAATCACAAGTTAATCAAAGCAAAGGCCCTTGAATAAGATTGTATATAGAGTTTTTTTCCCACAATCAATATGTTTAGAACAAAAGTCTGTGAACCTGATTGTGTAGAAGAGTTCTTGGACGATCTCAAAAATCAGTACCCAAGACCAATCTAGTCGTATCAGAATTAAGAGGATCCAAATTGTAACAAGTATAAACTTGCAATTTATCTTTCAAGATATGAATTCAACAAGAACGAGTCTTGTTTTTTATATCAATTAATAAGGACATAAACTATCCAGATTGATTACGTACTACTTATGCTAATCCTATTATAAAGATAAAATAATATAATTCGTAAAATGAAAACACAAGACACCAAGTTTTGTTAACGAGGAAAAATGCACCTGAAAAGAAACCCTGGGACTCGTCCAACTTTGAACATCAATCTATATTAAACCGCTACAGACCCTAGTTTACTATCATTCTTCAGACTGGAATATATGTAGTTGAGACCGAATTAACTTGCAAGCAATTCAGCTACAGTCGTGTTCCTTACGCCTCTTGAACCTCGCAAGATTCTGCGTACTCGGTTCCCTTAGCTGATGTCCTTTACAACCTAAGAGTTACTTGTTGGAGTATTTTTCGTGCGGTAAATTAGAGTTCTTTGCTCGGACTTGTAAAGATTTAAAAACAAAAATATATACAAAAGATATGTCACAAGATCAAGAGACTGAGACTCAGGATTCCACCAAATTCCATGTGATTCAAATTATAATTCCAATCAATTATAGCTCAAATATTAGAAATACGAACTCTTATTCTTTGCCAAATATAGATTTTTGAAAAGCAATGACTGTAAACCACAAGCATGATGTATCAAAAATACATAGACCAAGCATACATCATCAAACGAAATTACACCCATTCAATAAAAATCATAAATCAATTAAAAATCCATGCAAATAGTCATAAAGAATTATTAGAATTATCACATGCTTGAAAAATGGCTTCCTCCATCATCCCAGTATTGGGATTTAGCTACTCATATTAATCATGTTCTCAAAATACATAGTTGATGCTCAAAATATGATTAAAAGAGTGAAAAGAATACAAAGCAGTGAATCTACGACCCACAGAAGCGTCAGAAATCAACGATAAAAGCTTACTGTCGTAAACAACGACACAGGCTGCTGCTGTTGGAACTGTTGAAGAACGACGTTTCAAAAGCGTCTGTTCTTCGTATTCTTGAAGGTCCTCCAATGGCAGCAACAGCAGCAGGTACAAATTCCTTCCTTTCGTTCTTGTGGCCTCCTATTCGCTCTGCTCGACCCCTAACTACTTGATAAACTTTCTATGATGTAAACCCACTCTTATATAGTCCTCAAATCCCCCAAAAATCTCTACTAACAGTGACCATTCTTTTTATTCTTCTCCGCATGCAGTTGAGAGAAAATCTCTCCTGTGACTCTCTACGCGTGTTGTTAGCTATGAAATAGCAACCAAACTATTCTTAGGACTTTAACATGACCAAGTGTGTGTATTTCCAGCGTGAAAGTCTCCCAAAAATCTCTCACAAAATATTTGAAGCTAAACAGAACTTACGTGTCCTGTTTGAGCTTTGATCTCTTCTTACGGCTTATCCAGCCCAATTGGTTGGGTTAAATTGCTTGTAACAGGCCTGTTTAGTCATATCACACCCAATCCAACCAAAGTTAACGACTGAATACCCCTAGAATCACGTCAGAATCCGATCTCCAAATCTGCCAGTTCTGTAACATGCTTTCCCGCCAAAAATGCATTTTTGAAAACGTGAAGAAATGTGACCTTCCCCTATCCAGTCACGGTCTCCCTTTAGCAGATGCCTGGAAATGGATCACCCCTTAGTAATTAGGTTACCCCTTATCCAAAGTGAGAGTCCGTATAGTAATTTTCTCCCACGAGCGCAAAAACCACTTTTTTAGCCAATTTCGCCGCAAAAGCTTATTTCTCCAAAAATACCTACAGGGACATAAAAAGCCATAATAAATATAAAATCGAGCACTAATAATATATACAATTGAGATTATATAAGACAAAAAAATGTGTCAAATACCCCCAAACTTATTATTTGCTAGTCCTCGAGCAAATCAAATAGAAAATAAAATCCTAACTCACTGTCGCAGGCATCGTCGATTGCATTTAGCGTATGCAACAAGCCTTTAAACCCCTAGGTGGCCCTAGTGGCCGAGTTATAGTCTCGGGAGGGCTAACAAGAGATATACCCACAAAACCTTAATACTCCAGACCCTAGCTATCTACAACGAACCTTGGAAGGCACTAAAGAATCTCCTTGGTTGGCATACTTATTGACTACAAGAGGAAGTACCCTGATGCGAAATTCCAATTGATTCACACGAGTTTGCACTCAAGCATACTAAAATTCATATATAAGTGACAGAGCTCTACTCAGATAGTTGCACTATGGACATCATATTCGGAGTCAAACCAATCACATGGAAAGATTAAGAGATGGATATAGAAAAACATAGATGGTTTTGATGTTTACTAAGTAAACGGCGTTTCCCATATCTGTCTGAAGGCCTCCGCCAAAATGAACCTATCCTAATGGATTGAGATACTAGTCTGACTAATATCAACACAACTGGCATATACAAGGAACCAGTGATTGATAATCCTAACTCTAGGTCAACACAACTGGCATATACAAGGGTACCAGTGGTCAACTTTATTGAATTTATTCCTTTTGGTCAAATGGTCTGGTCTCAATTTCTTTCTTTTTTTATTTTTTTCATGGTATCTCAATCACTCTAATTCACCCTAGCATTGGTAACAACTTGAATCGTGAGCCCCACCAAATCACTTAGAAACATATTTAAAAAGAAAACAATATCAAAAAAGAAGTGAAAAGGACTCAACGAGATATGGTGAAACTATCATGTTATTCCGAACAACTGAGCTCTGTGCTTTTATGAATAGACTCTTTAGATGTTGTCATCTAATCAGATTGGTTCCTCAACTCCTACAACCAAAATGCTTTCATCCACTTAGATTAGTTAGTGCAATCCTCAATAGGCATAAATTTCTAGGTTTTGGAGTTTATTTATTCATACTGCAACTAAAAAGTTTCTCCCATACCCCCAAACTTAAATCTAACATTGTCCTCAATGTTCTAAAGATAAAATTAAAAGCATGAACAAGGAGAAACTGTTACCATTTGAAGCAAAAGAGTTAAGGAAAGATATTACCGTGTTGCATGAGATTGGGTTACCTCCCAAGAAGTGCTAAGTTTAAAGTCCTCAGCCAGACATTGGAAAGGATTAGTCAACTCGAACCGTATAACAATAGCCTAAATAACTGTGGGTCTTCAAACCAAATAGAGTTGACCAAAGAAAACCGCAGTAAACCAAGAAAATGAACAAGAATAGCATGCCCTTACCTAGTTTCCTGATTAAGAAATTTATATCTAATTGTGGTTCAGGTTCTATGAAAGGGTCTACATAGAAAATTTTCATTGGCTGCGTTTCTTCATAGGTGGGATCCGAATCATTAGGTCCTAGAGTCTGGAAAAACTCAAATATGATCTTAGAAGCGCACAATAATAACCTAAATAACTGAGGATCCTCTAAGTCAATAAGATTTGACTTACATGATTGACCAAAATGAGAGTAGTGGTCATTCTTAAGCAAATGTGTCGATTCTAATTTCCTAAAGCATTTAGGTTTAGTCTCACAACTTAAAATTCAACACATTTGGAATATAAACGTTCCCACAGTTGGAAAAAAACTATTTGGTGGGAAAACAAAGTCAATCTAGGGATCATAGCCTGGGCAAACCACATCAACCAGAGGATGGGTTTCTAACGACTGAACTTCTTCCTGAACATCATTAGGTTCGGGAAAACGAGTATGAAGGTAATCTTGTAAAATTTTCGAGGCAGAGATATCAAGTCCTAAGTGAAGGAACTTTCTGAGAGTTAAAGGTAAGGCACTATGAAGGTGATAATCACCCCCAAACTTAGAGTTTTCAGTGTCTCTAGATAGACTAGTTACAATCTCCCTAATTTCTGGATCATTAGATTCTTGAAAATGGTCAATTGATTCTTCTAATTTATTATCAGTTAGTGCATCTTTACTCATCTCTACGGGTATATCTTCTTCAACTAATACTATTGTTTCTAAGTCGCTAGACTCTAAACAAACATTTTTCGGATAAACCCGTTCCTCTAAACCACTATCGGCTTCGTAATCAAAAGGAAAAAACAATCGTCTAAAACGGTGGTATCCCTAATCAATCCTCGTCCTTTTGAATAGGTGAATAATCATAAAAATTATTTGGATTTGAACAGAAATAATATAATCATTATAAAGCTCAATTGGATTAATAGATTCCTGATCACTATGCCTACATATTTCAGATTCTCATTACTACTATCCTCATCATCATAATAGTACAAAGATGATTGCACCTTATCTAAATAAGTAGTGTCTTTTATTCTAGCCTCGTCCTCTAAATTAGGCAAATATTCACTATGATATCAAGGGTAGAAGTTAGAAAACCCTATTTTGGAAATTTAGATTATTTCGAGCAGCATTAGCTAACTGTTCATTTTCTGCCTCTAAACGTGCCTGAATTTCACTGAGCATAACACTTATACGTTCACCACCTCGTTATCATCTCAGAATATCGTGTACACTCTTCTTTTGAAATATTCATTGCAACTAAACGTTTATACGTCCTTTCAATCCGTGTTGGGTCGCTTCTAGAGATGGAACAGGTTCAGAAATAGCATAATCAGGACTAGTTTCCAAACGAGTAACCAGTACTACAGTGTTCCTGATTTTGCTCGTAAGACCAATTCGCGTGTGGATAGTAATTGGGCTCACCATGGTATGAACCATAACCTTGAAAAGGTTGGCGTTCCCAACTACTATCCCACCATGGTCATAAAATAATGATGTCCATATTCAAATTCAGATCGATACTCATTGTATTGGCTTCATCATACAGTTCGACATTCTTAATTGCAAGGGAATTCTACACAAATCACAAACAAGGCTGACTCGACCAAATCAAACCTATAAAATTTAGCAAACAACAAGCATGATGGCTCCACTTAGGATTGTTTCTAGACAGCTTCTAATCCTTCGAAAGGGAATTCGTTAAAAATTTAAGCAAACCCCTCTGGAATCAATCCGAGTCAAAGTAAGTTGAATTGAGGCGAGGGAAGCTCAGTGGAGCTTTGATACCCAAGCCTCACCGCTATCATAAGCGGCGCAGTCACGCACTCAACTCACAGAAACCATCAGAACTTTGAAGTGTGCTTAAAGAGCAACCAATATTTTTCGAACGACTGTCCTATTAAGCTCGTTACCCTATAGGTCTCGTTCGATTCAAAATTTTAGGCTTAGGTTCGCGTTTGGTTTCGTTTTCCTAAGGCGGGCAAGAAGAGAACGGTGATGAATCCGAACCTTATCTGTATGGCCAGTCCTTGCCCTTTACGAGGAATTTAAAAACAGCCAAATTCGTCCTCAATTAATGAATCACCTTAAGGAATACAGTAACTCTCTTACAGGAGATTCGCGAGTATTTCGATGGACTTACCTCCCGTACCAGACGGGGGATGAACCGTTGAAGTCGACTCGGGCCACGACTCCTATGTCATGTACGAACCCGAGGGGCCGAGACGATATGTATCGTCGTCCTCCCTGCAAACAATTTATATATTTTTTATATAACCCTTCGTAGGGTTTAAAATTAAAATAAATTGTCCAAAGTCCATAATAAAGTCCAATAAAAAGTCCAAAAATTACAAATTATGACAATAAAGCCTATTTACAAATTCTAAAAAAAATAAAAATAAAGGCTATACAAAAAAATAATAATAATAAAAAATCTAAAACCTAAAAAAAATTATGTCTTTTTTTTTCTTCTCTTTTAGCTTTTAGCTTTAAGCTTTTTGTTCCCAAGTCCTTAGTATTCCACTTCGAACCTGTAAATCAAAGACACAAAAAGAAACGTAAAAAGGAATAATAATAAATAAAAATTAAACCTAAAAACAAATCTATATACAAGTCCCCGTCGGCGGCGCCATTTTGTTGGAGTATTTTTCGTGCGGTAAATAAGAGTTCGTTGCTCGGACTTGTAAAGATTTAAAAACAAAAATATATACAAAAGATATGTCACAAGATCAAGAGACTGAGACTCAGGATTCCACCAAATTCCATGTGATTCAAATTATAATTCCAATCAATTATAGCTCAAATATTATAAATACGAACTCTTATTCTTTGCCAAATATAGATTTTTGAAAAGCAATGACTGTAAACCACAAGCATGATGTATCAAAAATACATAGACCAAGCATACATCATCGAACGAAATTACACCCATTCAATAAAAATCATAAATCAATTAAAAATCCATGCAAATAGTCATAAAGAATTATTAGAATTATCACATGCTTGAAAAATGGCTTCCTCCATCATCCCAGTATTGGGATTTAGCTACTCATATTAATCATGTTCTCAAAATACATAGTTGATGCTCAAAATATGATTAAAAGAGTGAAAAGAATACAAAGCAGTGAATCTACGACCCACAGAAGCGTCAGAAATCAACGATAAAAGCTTACTGCCGTAAACAACGACACAGACTGCTGCTGTTGGAACTGTTCAAGAACGACGTTTCAAAAGCGTCTGTTCTTCGTATTCTTGAAGGTCCTCCAATGGCAGCAACAGCATCATGTACAAATTCCTTCCTTTCGTTCCTGTGGCCTCCTATTCGCTCTGCTCGACCCCTAACTACTTGATAAACTTTCTATGACGTAAACCCACTCTTATATAATCCTCAAATCCCCCAAAAATCTCTACTAACAGCGACCATTCTTTTTATTCTTCTCCGCATGCAGTTGAGAGAAAATCTCTCATGTGACTCTCTACGCGTGCTGTTAGCTATGAAATAGCAACCAAACTATTCTTAGGACTTTAACATGACCAAGTGTGTGTATTTCCAGCGTGAAAGTCTCCCAAAAATCTCTCACAAAATATTTGAAGCTAAACAGAACTTACATGTCCTGTTTGAGCTTTGATCTCTTCTTCCGGCTTATCCAGCCCAATTGGTTGGGTTAAATTGCTTGTCACAGGCCTGTTTAGTCATATCACACCCAATCCAACCAAAGTTAACGATTGAATACCCCTAGAATCACGTCAGAATCCGATCTCCAAATCTGCCAGTTCTGTAACATGCTTTCCCGCCAAAAATGCATTTTTGAAAACGTGAAGAAATGTGACCTTCCCATATCCAGTCCCGGTCTCCCTTTAGCAGATGCCTGGAAATGGGTCACCCCTTAGTAATTAGGTTACCCCTTATCCAAAGTGAGAGTCCGTATAGTAATTTTCTCCCACGAGCGCAAAAACCACTTTTTTAGCCAATTTCGCCGCAAAAGCATATTTCTCCAAAAATACCTACAGGGACATAAAAAGCCATAATAAATATAAAATCGAGCACTAATAATATATACAATTGAGATTATATAAGACACAAAAATGTGCCTATCATTACTTCAACCTCAGTGGAGACTTTTGATACCAATCTACCTCTAACAAACAAGATAATCGATTTTTCTTTTGATTTTTCAATCTAGGTTTTGAAATATATTTGCAGTAGACAAAGTCCAGCAGACGTCACGAATTCGAAACACTTACACTCAGTTAGATGAGAATCCTGGACTACTAATCACCTCTCAATAACAGTCCAAACAAATTAAAGAACAATTTAGATATCTATCTTGAGAACTCATAAAGTATGAGACAAAGAGAACTTTGTGATTTCTATTTATCTCGTTCCTGATACGAAGGAAACATCAAAGATCAATAAGAACAAGACCCTGATACATGAACCATCAGGTAAAAGATGGTCTGAACGGGCTTCATGAATCCCTAACTGAAAATTTCAAAGTCGTAACTTATGATACAGCTGTATCAAGAACTTAGGTTATAAAAGGATGACTCTAGATTAGCAACAAGGACATAAGAGTGCCAGGTATTAGAAAATCCCATCGCAAGATTCTCTCTATATATAGATTTTCAAGGCTCGGGGTAGCTTTGAATTCAATCTAGGATTGCTCGGAATTCAAGCAAACACTCTCTCAGTTTAGATAAAATTCTTATTAGAAATTCAGTTAAGCATGTGAGATTTCTGCCATGAAATTGCACAGAAGAATATGCATTGTGATTCAGGGTTCTGGGATCGTTCATAGTATAGCTCAATAGCCTTTGAACTTAACAAGTACTACCAGTGTTCAATAAAACTCAAGACTAATCAATGATCCACAAGCACGTAAATAAAATTTTATTAGAAGTGTCTAGGATAATTATAGCAAAAGGGAATATAGTCATATAGAGTAGTTCGTGACCTTCTGCTAATACTAGAACTGAGCATGTTTGGAATCTCCGTGACAGTTTGTGAAGTCAGGGTACATGAGTTTTTAAACCTTGAATGTTCGCAAAATTCAGGCCACAGGGGTTTTCAAACCTTGGTAGTTCGCGTCAGTTGGTAGTAGTTTTCAAACCGAGCTTGCAAACCATCCTACTTCCCAAACTCATGTGTACATGGCTCGAAAACCAGGGTCGCAAACCTTTACAGTTTGCAGAACACAAACTGGATTTGGTAAAACATGCAAGTATGTTTACCTATCGCCAAACATTTCTTTTCCCCACATAATTAATTTGAAACATCCATATACTGTATGCATTGTTGCTTTGGCTATTTCGAAATGATCAACTGGAAACAAAAATAGTTTGTGAATAATAGATTGTTAAGGTTCTAAAACATCCATGCTTGAATCATATTTCGAGAATTTAACCAAGACAAGATTGAGCTCAAAATTTCTTATTTGCAATATTAATCTACTAATACAACATAGTCTTATAATATAGAATGGTAAATGTAGTGAGTAAATAGGATATGTCAGTCATCACATACCTCTTTATTGATGAAGTTCTCGCAAATGTCTTTGTTTTTTCTCCAATCTTCAATCTTCAAGGATTATTCAGTAATGTCCGCTACTCAACTATCATCTTTAATCCTAGTCTAAGACTTGAATTTAGTAGACTAGAAATCAAGATACATTTTTGTACATCTAACATTGACAACAAACTTGAGATAAAAAAAACTTGTGAATTCAACCGAGCAATGCTATAACAATAACAAGTAAGTGATAATTGATGTGACCAAAACGTTCATTCCATAGATGCAAATTCTACCTTATTCAAATTACAACAACGATATACTGAATATTTAAAAGATATCATTTATTTTTTCCACGAATGCCATGAAAAATTATTTTCCCCGACATATCTTCAATATCACATCCTTCATCACTAAAGACAACTTTATGGCCTTTATCATAAATTTAACTAACAAAAGGGAGATTAGCAGTCATTGAAAGACGAGGGTACTAAGTACACCATAATATTTTCGTATCAACCTATTATAGACACACTTGTGTAATCTTATAGAAATAATAACAACCAAAAGATGACTTCAACAAATATGTAACTAGGTATATAACTTAAGTTCGTGAACCAACCAATCCATGGGGTGGTACCAAGTTTGATTTACGTACAAGTATATTTACTTTAATTATAAAGATAAACATGTTAGAGCATTGCTCGGTCGAACTCACAAGTGTTGCTATCTCAAGCTTGTTGTCAAATTTAGTGTCAAAACTATATCTTGATTTCTAGTCTACATTTAGTCAGTCTTGGATTAGGATAAAAATGTTTAGTTGAGATTGCTTTCTACCATTTGAAGGCGAAGATTAACATGAGATTTCGAGAACTTCAACATCAAAAGGTAAGTGGAGACCGAACCACCTATATCTCAAGTTTTCACCTTTATATGTTTGAGGCATTGTCGCATGACTAAATTAGACATTACACGCATAACAAAAATTTTGAGTCAAGTTTATCTTGAATATCATTCTCGAAATATGACTAAGCTTAAGAAAATTTGTTCATACTTGATGAATTTGGGGAAAAGTAATTTTTTGCTTATGACCTAATTATGACTCAAGATTTAATTTTTTGAAAATAGCCTGAAACAGTGATATGTGACATTGATGTTATTCGGGAATGTTTCAAATCGATTAGAGAGATATAGAACTATTGTAGATCAGGATACAAGATAGTATGCATATCAGTTCCTATATTGGGAGAACTGTTATAGATCTGGAGCCGCAGTACATTTACCCAGTAGATGTATTGGTGTAGCTATAGTTCGACAATGACTGTTTGGTACGCGTACCCGGTATCCATACCATGAAAAAGTCTGTGAACTCGTGAATCGGGAAAGGTACGCATACCTAGTATGCAAAACGGAAAAGATCTGTTGGTTTCAAAATCAAATAAGGTACGCATACCATAAAAGATTCGTGAGTTCCTGAACTCGTTTTTTTCTTAAGGGTACACATACCTGGTATACATACTATGACAAGAACATTCACGAACAGGTATAGTACACGTACTTACCCTGTCGAATATTTTCAGATGCATCAAAATTATTTATGTTAGAGCATTGCTCGGTCGAACTCGCATGCGTTGCTATCTCAAGCATGTTTTTCAAGTTTAGTTGTCAAAACTATATGTCTTGATTTCTAGACTACTTATAACTAAGTATCGATTTAGGACAGTTTAATATAGTTGATCTCCAGACTCCATGGCGATCATCTTACGAAGACGAAGAACTACTCAAGGAACCAGTGGAACTTCATCCAACTAAAAGGTATGTGGAGACTTGAACTTATCTATCACTCAAAAGTATACTCTATCTCCTACTCTTGAGACAAAGTCGTATAAGTATGATAGTTTCATACATACACATTTGCTATTTCGAGTCGAGTTTACTCCCCTATTTTCCTCTCGAAATATGTGTTGGTAAGCTTTCGCTTTAACCACTTCTCATCTTAACCCGTGACGAAAGTCATGATGACGTTTCAATCTTGAAAATAGCTTTGATGACGATAGTTGTGAATAACGACTATTATAACATTATAAAAGAATGTTTCAATGATTGAAATGTAGAGTTGAGATTACGTAATCAACTATGGATATAAGCATATATAGTGTGTTCGCACATTAGTGTATAAATCCATGTGCCGGAAACCAAGTGTGTGCATATGTGTGCATACGGTATTTGTGAAGGAGACAGGTTGGGTACGCGTATCAGCGGAAGTTTTCGAACCGAAAATTTCTGCTCAGTTTGTAAATTTGCAAACTGTTAAACCAGTCACCTTAGGTACGCATACCCGTGCGCGTACCATGGAAGTTTTCGACCGCAAACTTCTGATGAGTTTCTAAACTCAAATCCGGTAGCTATGGTACACGTACCCGTACGCGTACCCAAGCTGGTTATATTTCTCAAACCGAATGCTCATGAACTTAAACAATAAATCAATAAGGAATGAAATCTTTGCAAACTGTGGCTATATTGTTCATGAATTGATTCAAGTGAATCAAACCGATTTTGTTTCAATTGTGTCTATTCATAAAGACCTAAGCACTTGAAAAACTTTTCAACTAGTTCTTATGAGTCATTTGAACTAGTTATGTGAAGAAGATGAATATGGTTAATATGGAAGTGCTCATATGGCTAACCATTGGTTAACTATTTGTGAACCAACTAAGTGTACACGTTTAGGTACGGTTACTCAAACCTAAATGAAATACATTTCATTTGTGTGTGACAAGCTAAGTTTTGATCTAACGGTTGAAAGATATTAGCTTGATTAAATCAGGTTTTTTTCTAACGGTGAATATTGAATGCTTTGTTACCAAGGTAACTTGGATTGCGAACCCTGATTTGAAAAATATATAAAGGAGATATCTAGCAACTGGAAAAACTAATCCCCACACCTCCTGTGTGATACTAGTTGGTTTTGCTAGAGTCGATTATCTTTTAACCTTAGGATTCTTCTCGAGACCCTATAGGTTAACGACTAAAAGACTTCATTGGGATTGTGAAGCCAGACGAAACTACTTCTCTTGTAGTTGAGCGATCTGATCTTGCCATTTTCTATCGTACGAGTTCAATTGAATATTTGACTTGAGATTATATCTTCGATAGGGCAAGATAAAAAAGAATCACAAACATCTTCGTCTCATCGTTTGTGATTCCGCAATATCTAGTTTCGCTACCATACGATTAGATTATTGTGAGGTGATTGATAATTCAAGGATGTTCTTCGGGAATATAAGTCCGAGTTATCAATTGGTTCTTGTTCACCTTGATTTTATCATAAGACAGAACAAAACTCTTAGGTTTATCTGTGGGAGACAGATTTATCTATCATCGTAGACTTTTCTGTGTGATACAGATTTGTTTATTAAAGTCTTCGACTTTGGGTCGTAGCAACTCTTGGTTGTGGGTGAGATCAACTAAGGGAATCAAGTGCGTAGTATCCTGCTGGGATCAGAGATGTAAGGAGCGCGACTGTACCTTGAATCAGTGTGAGATTGATTAGTGTTCAACTACAGTCCAGAACGAAGTTAGTTTTTAGTAGGCTAGTGTCTGTAGCAGCCTAATACAGTGTGGTGTTCAATCTGGACTAGGTCCCGGGGTTTTTCTGCATTTACGGTTTCCTCGTTAACAAAATTTCTGGTGTCTGTGTTATTTCTATTCCGCTTCTATTTTGTTATATGATTGAAATATTACAGGTTGTGCGTTAAGATCAATCAATTAGAATATCCAACCTTTGGTTGTTGATTTAAATTGATTGACACTTGGATATTGGTCTTTGGTACCATCAAAGTTTATCTCTCTAGTATTTGATAAAGACTCGCATATTTCCTTTTGTTTGAGTATAGATCAAATCGAGAGATTGAGATATTAACTCTTTGATATACTTTTATCTAGATTGAGTCTGACTGTCTAGTTGATTCTCTAGAAAGTATATTGGAGTTAGTCCATACAGATTGCAAATCGAAATATTGGGTGAGGTTGTTAGACCCCCGCATTTTCAATTGGTATCAGAGCGGGCAAACACGTTAAAGACCTTATAATTCTGTGTTTTTAGCGATCTGATTATGGACTAGTCTATCTCTAATAACATACAAGTTCAGAAATTACCAGATGATTCTAAAAGCTTGGATTCACCTGAGAGAACTGTCACATCTAAGTCAATATCTAAACGTTCTCTTGATGTAAAACCTGTTGATTTGAAAACTCTCCTAGAAGAAAAATTGGATGAACTTTCTGATGAATGTGATTCAGATATTGATAGAGATGTTGATGAGGAAGTCTCAGAGTATGTTAAGTTTTTGGATTCGTGGAATATGAAGAAGATTACAACTTCTCATGTCTCACCTCTTCTGACTCCTCTCTGTCGAGAAAACAAGAAATTAAGAAGATGTTACGCAGGTGTTTATTTTTCGAATCGTTCTAACGAATCGATCCTCAAGGATTCTGAGGAAAACCTACGTATGAAGTCACTTGAATGTGATAATCTTTATCAAAAGTACTTTTTTTTGGAAGAAAAACTTGCAGAATCTAAAGAAAGGTTTAACTCTCAGCAAACAAGTTTTGATGACAGAGAAAGCGCTTATCTCGCTCGAGAAAAACGCCTTGAGGCTGATTTAGCTGCTGCTCTTGATAAAATCAAGATGTTGGAAGATGACTTGAAAAAGTTCAATACTAGTTCAAGCAAATTAACCACTATGCTAGGAGAAAGTAAAAATCATCGTGATACACGAGGATTGGGCTATAAGGGAATAGATGCTCCAAGTATTAGCAAAGAGGTAAAATTTGTCAAGGCTAGTGATTCTTCTCAACAAAAGCTTTCCACTGATGGCAAAAGTGAAATACCTTCACCGGCAGTTAAAGTTCAAAAGAGCAATGTATATCAACCTCCAAAGTCAGCACACACGGATCGAGGTAAGAACATTCCTTATGTTTGCTACTATTGCGGAAACAAAGGTCACCTGGAAAGGAGATTTCGTTTCTGTATAAGGAATGAGAAACTTCATGATGTTCTTGTTTGGGAATCACAAGAAGTTGTGAAACCAAGATCATACGTTAAGACTAATCCTCTTAACGTTACAAGTTGTAACTGTCCAACCTTTAGGAAAAGGAATCATTGCTGTGATAAACCTAGATTTGCCTATAAACGTCATACGAGGCCTTATCACAATCGTAATGGTTATCAAAAGGATAACTTCGTAAAGAAGAAGACAAGATCCGATGCTCCCAATTGGAGAAATACTAACTTGTAAAAGAATAGTCAATCCAATTATGTTCCAAGAATTCTAGAAGAGAGTAATGGGAAGAAGGTTCCGGTTGTTCCTAAAAGCACTTAGAAGTGGATACCAAATAATGTCAATGATGTTTTAAGTGTGAAAAGGAATGATCTCCCAGAAAATTCCATGAATATGGAGAAGGCAGTATCCATGATGTTGGAACTTAAAGAGTTCTTTGGAAAGATGGATTTGGATGTGAAAGGTTCTAAATGCGATCTCTTTCATGATAATCCAAAAGTCACTTGTGGTGATCAAGACATTGTTCACCTCAACACAACTTGAGTGTGTTGAAAGTGCATCCTCACCAAGGAATGGCCTGTTATGTATACGGTGAGGGAAGCACGAGAACTGGGGCACAAAGATTATGTTCGGTAAGGCTGTAGAATTCGATTGGATTCTTCTAAAAAGGTATGTCTATAAAATTGAGCAATTTTTGTGTTTATTTGCTTAGAGTAATTATAATGATCCATGTACCTTGCTTATCGTTCATTTCTACCTAACTTGATCCGTGTTTAAGGTTCTTAAATGTTTAGGTTTGAAAATAATAGTTCGGGATGTTTGGACTACATGGTACACATACCAGTTATGCATACCATCATTTAAAATCAATATCCAGGGGTTTAAGTACGCATACCTGTTTGCATACTGCTCTAGGATACGAAAATTCGTTTGCGTACCCGTATGCATACTTGACGTCGATATTCGGTAAATTTGTTTTGGCCATAACTTCTTCGTCCGAACTCGGAATGACCTCATTCTTTTTGAATTCTCTTCCAATTTGAATTCTCTTCAAAATGGTGATGAGAAATACTAAATTTGAATGAGTTGAGGTCAGTCTTTGTCCTGTATCTTGTTTTTGAGTGTTTTGCTCTGCTTCGTCGCACTTGTCCTACTTCTGTTGGACTTGGGCACTTGGATTCTTGGAGTAATCCTCTTCTAATCTCATTTGTAGCTTTTACAAGAATGATGTTGGTGAATCACAAAGAAGGAAGTTCAAGAATGGGCAGTAGTACACATTGCTATGAGATTCTTGAATGTTCACAATCATCTTATGTGAACTATAATGCATGGTCTTTAATGACTTTGTGTGTTCTTATTTGTTAAGAAAATCTTTTTATACGCCTTTGGTAACCACTCTTGGTGTAAATCCGTGCGAAAAAGGTTGATTCTACCTTCTAAGGGCAAAAATTGTTTTTGCAGTATTAATCTTTATGGTTTTATATGTTGCAAATTATTATGGGATATGTGTGTTTGCGTCCGTGAACTATTATTGTCCCATACGATGTCAAAAGTTATCTCTTTCATATGTCGATATGCATGTATTGATACAAGATCGATGAACTTTTGACAAACAAAAGTTAAGCCTATTATTTCAATTCGTTGATGGAAGATAGGTTAAAATATTTTGTTTACAAAGATTATGTATATTATATGTCGCTATGCAAATAGTGATGAAGATAGAATGAATCTTTGTATATTCCGCAGTATTGATCTTCCCTGATCCATATTTTATGTATATATTGTGCGGCTCCATAAGCTTTCATATGTGAGCATTTCCAACTAAACAAATCATAGATTCGTTTGTGATTAATTTGGTTATGTATTCTAATTAAATTAATCATGGGTTATCTCGTGATTAGTTTGATTGGGAATTTTTGGATACAAAATCATATCCTTATGGTTTTTGATGTCCAAAGAAATCCTTTTTTTCTTATAAAAGTAAGGTCACCCTTGTTGTTGTTTCGGGAATGACATCAAATGGGAGAGAGTTCTTTCGAACTTACGCTTAATTTCCATATCTTTGTGGGGAGTGCGGCTGTGGAATATTTTCGGGGTTATATTATTTCTTTATAAACTCCTTCATGAATGCATTTAGCTTCGGCTTTATGATTGCATCTAAACAAGTTGATATGTACTTTTCTTTGGTCTTGAAGAATCTCCGTGGAAATTTCATTAGGATCCCGTTTTCGTACCTTTGCCAATTTTATTGACAAAAATGGGGAGAATTAATATGTAGTTCACACTATAAATACATATGGTTTACGTGTTTTACAGATCATTATGTAAGGGGGAGTGGTTTTCATGTTGAGATGAAACTATTGACTAAGGGGGAGTGATACATATCACCATAGTATTGTTGTTGAAGTTGTGATATAAGAACTTTGATACTGTGTAATAATACTATGACACTGTATAACAATGATCGAGAGCTTTTGTTTTCTCATTGTTATGGCTACGGATCTTCAACAACTATGATGCTGAATTGAACATCTATGGAATCATGGGAGTACTTGAAAAAGACGAAGTTTTAGAGTAATGTTGAAGCACCAAGGAGATCAACCATGTGGACGAGAAGCTACAAAGTTTTATTCATTTTGTGATCCATATGTATTGATAGTTTTGCCAGTAAAATTGACAAAGGGGGAGATTGTTAGAGCATTGCTCGGTCGAACTCGCATGCGTTGCTATCCCAAGCATGTTTTTCAAGTTTAGTTATCAAAACTATATGTCTTGATTTCTAGACTACTTATAGCTAAGTCTCGGTTTAGGACAGTTTAGTGTAGTTGAGCTCTAGACTCCATGGCGATCATCTTACGAAGACGAAGAACTACTCAAGGAACCAGTGGAACTTCATCCGACTAAAAGGTATGTGGAGACTTGAACTTATCTATCACTCAAATGTCTACTCTATCTCCTACTCTTGTGACAAAGTCGTATAAGTATGATAGTTTCATACATACACATTTGCTATTTCGAGTCGAGTTTACTCGCCTATTTTCCTCTCGAAATATGTGTTGGTAAGCTTTCGCTTTAACCACTTTTCATCTTAACCCGTAACAAAAGTCATGATGACGTTTCAATCTTGAAAATAGCTTTCATGATGATAGTTCTGAATAACGACTATTATAACATTATAAAAGAATGTTTCAATGATTGAAATGTAGAATTGAGACCACGTAACCAACTATGGATATAAGCATATATAGTGTATTCGCAAATTAGTGCATAAATCCATGTGCCGGAAACCAAGTGTGTGCATATGTGTGCATACAGTATTGGTGAAGGAGACAGGTTGGGTATGCATACCCGTACGCGTACCAGCGGAAGTTTTCGAACCGAAAATTTCTGCTGAGTTTGTAAGTTTGCAAACTGTTAAACCAGTCACCTTAGGTACGCATACTCGTACGCATACCCACGGAAGTCTTCAGCCGAAAATTTCTGCTGAGTTTCTAAACTCAAATCCGGTAGTTATGGTACACGTACCCGTACGCGTACTCAAGATGGTTATATTTCTCAAATCGGAAGTTCATGAACTTAAACAATAAATTAATAAGGAATGCAATCTTTGTGAACCGTGGCTATATTGTTCATGAATTTATTCAAGTGAATCAAACCGATTTTGTTTCAATTGTGTCTATTCATAAAGACCTAAGCAATTGAACAACTCTTCAACTAGTTCTTATGAGTCATTTGAACTAGTTATGTGAAGAAGATGAATATGGTTAATGTTAGAGCATTGCTCGGTCGAACTCGCATGCGTTGCTATCTTAAGCATGTTTGTCAATGTTAGTGATCAAAACTATAAGTCTTGATTTCTAGTCTACTATAGCTAAGGTCTCGGACTAGGATAGAAAGTGTAGTTGAGCTCAAGAATTCCATTGCAATCATCATAAAAGACGAAGGACTACTCAAGGAACGGTGGATCTTCATCGACTAAAAGGTATGTGGAGACTTGAACTTATCTATCACTCAAAAGTCTATTTATCTCCTATCTTGAGACAAAATTCGTTTTGCTATATAGACTTAGATTATGCACATTTGCTATTTCGAGCCGAGTTTATCTCGCCTATTTATTTCTCGAAATATGTGTTGGTAAGCTTTCGCTTTCGCCAAGTTCATATTTACCTAGTGACGAAAGTCATGACAAGTTTCAATCACTTTGAAATTGCTTCGTTTGACAAAAAATAGTTTGTGAATAACAATTATAGAATATCAACGTCCTCTAA
Source organism: Papaver somniferum (assembly GCF_003573695.1). Classification (NCBI taxonomy): domain Eukaryota; kingdom Viridiplantae; phylum Streptophyta; class Magnoliopsida; order Ranunculales; family Papaveraceae; genus Papaver; species Papaver somniferum. The sequence goes on along the minus strand of NC_039361.1, from coordinate 29,143,111 downwards.
GAATGTTTCAATGATTGAAATGAGAGTTCAGGTTATATAACCATTGGAGGATATAAGTATTGTTGCGGAAACACATATATATATAAGTTCTTATTCCTTGAACCGAAGTTTGTGAACTTTGTTGATCAAGAGAACCGTAATGGTGGCGTGAGCCAAGTCCGCGAACTCAGTCCGTGAACTGGCGGAAGTTCTCGACCCGAGAAATTCTGCTGGAGTTTGTGAACTCCGTCCGGGAACTTAAGTCCGCGAACCCAGTCCGCGAACTTGAGTAGGTTATATCTAAAAACGATGTTTGTGAACTTATTCTTATATAAACTAAGGAATGCAAATTGCAAACCGTGGCTATATAGTTCATGAAACTATTCGAGTGAATCAAATCATTTTTGCTTCAATTGCGTCTTGTGTAGTTACATAAGATTTTCTTGCAATTCAACAACTCTGTAACTAGTTCATTTGAGTCACTTGAACTAGTTATGGTGAAGAAGAATATGGTTGATATGAAAGTGATCATATGGCCAACCATTTGGTTGACTATTGTTGAACCAACAAATGTACAAGTTTGGGTACGGTTACACAAGCCTAGAAATGTGCATTTCATTTGTGTATAACAAGCTAATTTTCGATCTAACGGTTGAAAGATATTAGCTTGAATCTAATCAGGTTTTCATCTAACGGTGAATATTGAATGCTTTGTTACCAAGCTAACATTGATTGCAAACCCTGATTTGAAAGACTATATAAGGGAGAACTCTAGCAACTAGGAAACCTAATCCCCACACCTTCTGTGTGATACTAGTTGTGCTAAGCTAGAGTCGATTCTCCTTTAAACTTTGGTTTCTTCTTCTAAACCAGGTTAAAAACTTAAAGACTTCATTGGGATTGTGAAGCCAGACCGATACTACTTTCTTGTAGTTGTGTGATCTGATCTTGCTGTTTCTATCGTACGAGTACAATTGTAATAATTGGATTGAGATTGATATCTCCGATAGGCAAGATATAAAAGAAATCACAAACACTTCGTCTCATCGTTTGTGATTCCGCAATATCTTTTTCGCTGCGTCGATTAAGATTATTGTGAGGTGATTGATAATACTAGGCTGTTCTTCAGGAATATAAGTCTGGTTTATCAATTGGTTCCTGTTCACCTTGATTTATCAAAAGACGGAACAAAACTCGTAGGTATATTCGTGGGAGACGGATTTATCTATTATCTTAGACTTTTATGTGTGATACAGAGACGGAGGAGCATAACTGTACCTTGGATCAGTGTGAGATTGATTGGGGTTAAACTACAGTCCAGACCGAAGTTAATTTGGAGTTGTCTAGTGTCTGTAGCAGATTAATACAGTGTGTGTTCAAACTGGACTAGGTCCCGGGGTTTTCCTGCATTTGCGGTTTCCTCGTTAACAAAATTCTGGTGTCTGTGTTATTTCTTTTCCGCATTATATTTTGTTATATAATTGAAATATAACAGGTTGTGCGTTGTTCAATCAATTAAAATATCCGACCTTTTGGTTGTTGATTTAAATTGATTGACACTTGGAAATTGGTCTTTGGTACCATCCAAGTTATCTCTCTAGTATTTGATAAAGACTCGCGGATTTCTATTTGCTTGAGTATATATCAAATCGAGAGATTGAGATATAAACTCTTTGATATACTTTTTATTTGGATTGAGTCTGACTGTCTAGTTGATTCTCTAGAAAGTATATTGGAGTTTGTCCATACAGATTGTTAAGCGAAATATTGGGTATGGTTGTTGTACCCCCACTTTTTTAGTTAATATGGAAGTGCTCATATGGCTAACCATTGGTTAACTATTTGTGAACCAACTAAGTGTACACGTTTAGGTACGGTTACTCAAACCTAAATGAAATACATTTCATTTGTGTGTGACAAGCTAAGTTTCGATCTAACGGTTGAAAGATATTAGCTTGGTTAAATCATGTTTTTCATCTAACGGTGAATATTGAATGCTTTGTTACCAAGGTAACTTGGATTGTAAATCCTGATTTGAAAACTATATAAAGGAGACATCTAGCAACTGGAAAAACTAATCCCCGCACCTCCTGTGTGATACTAGTTGGTTTTTCTAAAGTCGATTCTCCTTTAACCTTAGGTTTATTCTCGAGACCCTATAGGTTAACGACTAAAAGACTTCATTGGGATTGTGAAGCCAGACGAAACTACTTCTCTTGTAGTTGAGCGATCTGATCTTGCCATTTTCTACCATACGAGTTCAATTGAATAATTGACTTGAGATTATATCTCCGATAGGGAAAGATAAAAAGAAATCACAAACATCTTCGTCTCATCGTTTGTGATTCCGCAATATCTAGTTTCGCTACCATACGATTTAGATTATTGTGAGGTGATTGATGATTCTAGGCTGTTCTTCGGGAATATAAGTCTGGCTTATCAATTGGTTCCTGTTCACCTTGATTTTATCATAAGATGGAACAAAACTCTTAGGTATATCTATGGGAGACAGATTTATATATCATCGTAGACTTTTCTCTGTGATACATATTTGTTTATTAAAGTCTTCGACTTTGGGTCGTAGCAACTCTTGGTTGTGGGTGAGATCAGATAAGGGAATCAAGTGCGTAGTATCCTGCTGGGATCAGAGACGTAAGGAGCGCAACTGTACCTTGAATCAGTGTGAGATTGATTAGGGTTCAACTACAGTCCAGACTGAAGTTAGTTTGTAGTAGGATAGTGTCTGTCGCGGCTTAATACAGTATGGTGTTCAATTTGGACTAGGTCCCGGGTTTTTTCTGCATTTGCGGTTTCCTCGTTAACAAAATTTCTGGTGTCTGTGTTATTTCTATTCCGCATTATATTTTGTTATATGATTGAAATATCACAGATTGTGCGTTAAGATCAACAAATTAGAATATCCAACATTTGGTTGTTGATTTAAATTGATTGACACTTGGATATTGGTCTTTGTTACCATCCAAGTTTATCTCTCTAGTATTTGATAAAGACTCGCAGATTTCCATTTGTTTGAGTATAGATCAAATCGAGAGATTGAGATATTAACTCTTTGATATACTTTTATCTAGATTGAGTTTGACTGTCTAATTGATTCTCTAGAAAGTATATTGGAGTTATTCCATACAAATTGCTAATTGAAATATTGGGTGAGGTTGTTAGAACCCGCATTTTCAATTTCTATGAGATAATCGACATTTGAATAACTCTCTAAAAACACTATCTAGACATTTTTGATCATAGGTGTGATTCAAGAAAAGTCTTAAAGTGTTATATGAAAATGATTAAGCTTAATGTTCAATTGGCTAGTTTCGGATAACCTACATGAACATGTCATTGTACACGGTTCGGTTATGGTTCATCCTAACCAAATTATATATCTTGCTATGTTAATCTCAAGTCAAAATTTTCATCTAACGATGATTATTGATTGCTTGGTTCCAAAGCTATCTTAGCTTAAACCTAAAGCAACCTTGGTCTTGAAATCTATAAAAGGAGAACCTCAAACAACTGGGATCTTTGAATCCCCGACACTATTCTTGTGTGTCCTAGTTGTAAACTGGAGTCTTCCTCTCCTTAAAACCCTTCTATGGTTTAGCGACTAAAAAGACTTCACCAAGGGATTCGTGAAGCCAGGTCCAACTATCTTTATCTTGATAGTTCGAGTATCCTAATCTTGTTTTGATTGTTGAGTTGCTCACTCAAACAAGATAAATAGAAATCACAAAGTATCTTCGTCTTAGACTTTGTGATTCCACAAGTTTCGACTTCTGAGGTGAATAATAATCTAGGCTTCTCTTCGAGAGTCATAAGACCGGATCTTGAGGTTAGCTAGACTTTGTATATTTCTATCGATTTCCTACCTCATCTTGATCTTTGATCATAATGTAAATCACATATAGGCTTATCCGTGGGAGGCAGGTTGGTTTAAAGTCTTCAATTAAGTTGAAGCAACTCTTAGGCTGTAAAGAACATCAGCTAAGGGAATTAATTGCGCAGAGTCCTGTTGGGATTAAAGAGGCGGGAGGAGTGTAATTGAATTGTTGTGACGGTTTAATTCAGTCTCAACTACATTCAGTCTGAAGTTCTGATAATAGGCTAGTGTTTGTAGCGGCTTAATACAGTTTGATGGTCAAGTCTGGACTAGGTCTCGGGGCTTTTCTGCATTTGCATTTTCCTCGTTAACAAAATTTCTAGTGTCTGTGTTATTTCTTTTTCCGCATTATATTGTTTATCTTTATAATCGAAATATCACAGGTTGTACGTAAATCAATCAAAGTAGATATATCCGGCCTTATTTGTTGGATACGACTTGATTGATTCTTGAATATTGATCCAAGTACTCTCACACATAATTAGGTTCACGAAATTGGTTCTGTAAACATTCTAATTGTGAGAGAAAAATATATAATCTCTGCATATAATTCCTTGATTGAGATTCATTAAGTTGAACTCTCGGAATTGTATTTGAGTTTAGTCCATACAGGTTCCCTAAGAAAAAGTTGGTGGTGTATTTTGGTACCCTCGCGTTTTCAAAATAATATAATGCGAAAATAAAGTAAATCATACGACACACAAGATTTTATTAACGAGGAAAACTGCAAGACAGAAAACCCCCTGGACCTAGTCCAGTTTTGAATACTCTCAGAATTAAGCCGCCATACAAATTGACTACCACAACTTCTTTTAGTTGAGACCAAGTAAAACATTCATAGTTACTCACTTACTTCAGTATGCATGCGCCTACAACCAATCTGACTTATGCACGTGAATCCTAAGATAGAGTCCATTATCTTAAGTCGCTTCACCCTGTTGTGCGATTTTTTCTCTCAACTCCTTTGGATCGTAACAAAAACAGTAAAAGACTAACATGTTACAGTAACCTGAGTCACCTCTCTAACCCAGTGAGTCACCTCTTTAACCCATTTGGGCTTACTTGTACTATTAGGGTCATATTGTGTTACCCGTATATGTAGTGGTATCCAGATTTTAGAACTAGCATCCTTCTCATTGATCAAGTTATGATCAAATTAATTTATTTTTATTTTTATAAAATTTTGTGTTTTTCATGTTTTTTCCATGTTTGAGAAAACTAATATTTATCCTTTTGTTTTAGGAAACTAGCATTCCTTTCTTTTATATTTTAATCTATGATTTTTGATCAAACAATTCCATTGATATAAGATTTTGTTATACCATGGAATTCATGGTACTAGATTTGGTTGTTCAAGAAATAGGATAATTAAGGAAAAAATATAAAATAAGTTTGATTTAAATGAACAAGATGGATCTATTCAATCCGAATAGCCCACAAAATTAAAGGATAATCCAAGCCGTTATTGCATCTCTATCAAATAGAAGATGACCCGTCAAATCCTGTTAAAATTGCCACTATCAATGGATCACTCCTTAATAAGTTATATATTAATTAGAAAAACAACCCCTAATAGTTAAAAGAATGGAAACCAAGTCATAATTATCAATTTAGTGAATCACACCTTAAACTTAAACATGTGGCCGAAACTAAAACTATATTGACGAGAGAGACGCTCTGCAACTTTCTCCATGAACGTGAATCTTCCATAGAATCTTATTTCAATCTCACCTTTATCAAAACCCTTCTTCTTATCATACATAAACATCCCAAGTTTCTGTGATCTAACTAGTTGTTGGATTTCTTCGTATTTCCAACGAAGATTTCCTCACTTTTAAGTTTTTCAGATAATTCATTCTCAATAGCCTCTGGCATGTTGTTTTCTTTCAACGTCCATTCTCTTCTCAATCATGTCTCTTTTTAAACACTCTACCCTTCAACAAAATCAAAACTCTGAAATGTTTAGTCAATTTGCAAATCTTCTTAGTCAAGATACACCATCAAAGAAAATTTGCATTAATATTCCTTTAGAAAACCTATCAAAGAATTACCAAAATTGTCTGGTGCTTCTGATTATCTCTCTCAGAACATTTCAAATCTCTAATGTTAGGGAACTCCTTCATAAGTTATGGAGTTCTTTTAATAAAAAATTCTATGTTTCTGAATTCACGTCTGAAACGTCTCTTATCAAATTTGAATCACATTCAGACTCTGAATTTGTCATGGAATCGTCTCCATGGGTGACAAGAGATGATCTACTGGCTTTAGATAGATGTGTTCCTAATAAACAACCACATGAATATTTGTTTGACAAAGTAGAATTTTGGGCGCAATTACATGGTTTACCAGTTAATCATTTGGATAAAAACTTTATTCAAGGATTAATATCTCATGCTGGAAGTCATAGAACAATAACTACTCAAGAATCACACAATTGGGGGAAATTTGCAAGAGTGCGTTTACCAGTTAATATCAACAACCACTCAAAGATTCTATTTCTTTTCCTTTATCAAATGGACGTGAGATAACTGCTGAAATCAGATGTGAAAGACTCCATAGGTTATGTTTGTTCTGTGGTCTTATTGGCCATTTAATGAAAATGTGCCCAAAGGTTCATCAACTTAAGGATAAAGTTCACCAGGATTTTCCACCAGAACTTCAACAACGGGCTTATGATCTCATACTTCCAAAATATCAACGATCAATAAATGCCTCAGTGAAGAATTATGTGAATAATCTTGAAGAACTTGGGGAAGAGATTGGCCTTGAAGATAAAATAACTGAATGTATGGTAAACCGAAATTCTGTATCAACGGAGTTTGCAGGGATGATGAGTCATCATTACAACTCATCATTGACGGGAGCTTGCAGTCCACATCATCAGTTGAACCGTCTCTCAATATTGGAGATAACTTGCAAAAGCGGTTACCTGAATATGGATTTGTGCTGAACAATAAAAATATAACGGTTACAAATCAGTTTAACTACAAATCAAAAGTATCCAATCAGGAATTCTCTTCGATTTCATCCTTAACTGATCCAAACTTCCCAGTTAATGGAACTTCAGTAACTTCCCATCGAGAAAAATATCCTTTACCAGTAGCTACTTCTATCCCTTCTCTACAACACATGAACTCATACTTGGTTAAAGGAAAATCAATTGATGTCCAACAACAATAAGATTCTTCTCAACTTAATTAAAACAGTTCCCAGTCTTTCCAAGTAGCAGAATCCTTTCAGTTTGTCACCAAAAAGCTAAAGTCTTCATCAACTGAGGTTTCCATCAAATCCATCAATGAGAATCTTCATCAACTTTTATCTAGTCCAAACATTAAACCACAAAATAGTGACAGTGGACGGATTCTATGGAATCCCAGACAATCAACCAAGATTACCAGAAAGCGTGAATGGAAATCGATGGCTAGAGAACTTCGCGTTGCCACTGTTTCGAAACCAACTACCAGTAGAGATTCAAGTGGCGCTAGACGAATGCAGGATGGACCGTGTATCAATTCTAGAGCTACACAATCAGATATGGATTTAATACTCGAGGAGGATTCAGATGATCAATGGGCGGTGGCGGCTAGCCCTAATTGGCCGCACGGTCCATGTTAGTATTTGCATGGAATTGTTGGGGGTTAGGGAATGACCCAACAATTCAAACTTTGCAATCATTCCTTAGGAGTACAAAACCTAGTATTTTATTTCTATCGAAAACTGAATTATCTGAAGCTTCTTATGGTCCATTTCTTCGTAAGCTTGGTTATTCCAATCATTGTGTTGTTCCTGTAATAGGGCGCAGTGGAGGTCTTTGGTTATTATGGCAGGATGATATTCAAGATGAAGTTATCTCTTCTTCTAAAAACTTAATCCATCTTCAAGTGAAACAGTATGGTGCCTTTCGAAGTTGGAATCTGTTGTATGTTTATGGACCACCAAATAGAATGGATAGAGGTAATTTCTGTCAAAGTCTCTCAATTTATTCTCAACATGTAGAAGGCCCTAAATGCTATATTGGTGATTTTAGTGCAATCTCTCCAGTAAGAGAAAAGTTTGGAGGTGATCAATCTTTGAACTGCACAATAACACATTTCAATAACTTCATTAGGGACAATCATCTCATAGATTTGGGTTTTTCTGGTTCGACTTTTACGTGGACAAATGGGAGACAATTTCAGGGTTTAATAAGGCAACGTCTAGACAGAGTAATAGCATGTCCTGATTGGTGCTTGATGTTTGAAAGCTCAGATGTCTTGCATCTTCCAAGAATTTCAAGTGACCATTCACCAATTTTACTTAACACTTGTATAAATATCCCATAGAATCCACCATCTTATAAGTTTGAAGCTTATTGGTGTTCTCATCCGGATTTTCTTAAGGTCGTTTTAGAATCTTGGAATATCAACCTATCTGGTGATTTAATTGGAAAGTTGGCGTCTCTGGGTGGCTTTTTACAAAGTTGGAGCAAACATAATATTGGCTGCATTAAAAATACAATCATTAAGTTAAAAAAGAAGTTGCTCCATCTTCAAGGTCTCAATCCAACAGTGGCAACGCTGAAACAAGAGAAGATTTCTGCAGATCGATTGAACGAATACATTATAATGGAATCTATATACTGGGAACAAAGGATGAAACATTCTTGGTTGAAAATGGGTGATAAAAATTCAAAATAATTTCATCTGTCGGTACAACAAAGAAGAAAGAAAAACAATATCTCTAACATCCAAGCAAATAATGGTTAATGGCTAACTAATCCGAGTGCTATAGCAGATGAGTTAATTTCCTTCTTCAAAAACTTGTTTCAAGCAGATTTAAGTGTCAAACCACCATCTGATTTACATGAATCTTCATTTGTTCTGGATGATACTTCAAATACCGATATATCGTCTACTCCTTCGCCTAAAGTTATATGGAAGGTAGTAAAAGATATGAATTCATTTGGTTCACCTGGTCCAGACGGCTTCCCAGTAATCTTCTACAAGAAATGTTGGTCCATAGTGGGAGATGATACTACAAAATTCATTCAAGCCATCTTCAACACAGATGTTATGCCAAGTAAGTTAAATCATACACATATTAGCTTAATCCCTAAAGTCAAAACTCCTGCCTCTGCAATAGAGTTTAGACCAATCTCTTTATGCAATGTATTGTATAAGTTTGTTTCCAAAATTATTGCCATTAGAATAAGTCCTTACTTGGATAAGTTTATCTCTTGGCATCAAAATGATTTTGTGAAAAATAGACAAATTACTGATAATATTGTCATCGCAAAATAATTTTTTCACTCAATGCATAAATCCAAGTCGAAACAGGGATACTTTGCTCTCAAGCTAGATATCTCGAAGGCGTATGATCGAGTTTCTTGGTCCTTTCTCGGTTTCATGCTTCATCAAATGGGTATTCATAATCACTCCCACAATTTGGTAATGAACTGTGTCACTACATCTACATTTTCTATACTTTTGAATGGTGCTCATTATGGTAATTTTAAAAGCGGAAGAGGCCTGAGACAAGATGTCCATTATCTCCAGCACTTTTCATAATTTGTTCTCAAGGTTTGTCTCTTCTTATGGAAAAATTTGAAGATTTGAATCTCAATAGTAGTTATCAGTTTAATAACAGAGAACCTTCAATTAGTCATCTTATGTTTGCTGATGACTTATTTTTCTTTGGGAAAAACTCGGAGATGAATGTTAACCAACTGAAGCAAATTCTAGATACTTATTCTTCTTTCTCAGGTCAGATTATCGACTACTCTAAATCATCGATAGATTTTAATACTGGTTGTTCTTCTTTTCACAAGTGGAGAACTGTTCATAAATTTGGAGTAAGAGAAATGGATGTGAATGAAAAATATCTAGGATCATACCCATTGAAGTCAGATTACAACATTGAAACTCATGAACCCTTGATTTCAAAGTTTGATAACAAACTAGCAGGCTACATACCGTTATTTGTCAACTCAACCAGTAGAACAGTTTTGTCCAAAAATGTTCTTTCTGCGATTCCAATCTACTCAATGGGTACTAGTAAACTGCCGAAGGGTGTAATTAATCATATATCTCATATACAACGAACATTCTGGTGGGGTCATGATATTGACACAAGAAAATGTCACTTCATTAATTTGGATAAAATGGCGAGAGCAAAGGAAGATCGAGGTTTAGGTCTAAGGAATATGGAACAAGTTAATATTTCCTTAGTCTCTAAACTGGTCTGGAGATTCTTAATAACTGCTGATGATACTTGAGTGCAATTATATAGAACCAAATATATTTAATCTGTTTCTTTCTGGGATTGTGATCCAAAACCTGGAGATTCAAAGACTTGGAAGGATATGCTTTCGATAAAAGAGATTTTTACAAAAAATTGCTGCTGGTTTATTGGGTCAGGTAACTCGATACGTATATGGAAGGATCCATGGGTACCAAATATTCCGGGTTTTAGATCAACAAGATTGAATCAGTCAACTGTTCAGGTTGAAGTAGTTTCATACTTGTTTATCCAAGGTCATAGAGTTTCGAATATTGAGTTATTTTTGCAGTTATTTTCGATAGAGCATGTGGAAGCAATATCCTCCATATATATTCCTCAATACGAATCAGTTGAAGATAAACTTGTTTGGCTGAAAACTAAGTCAGGAGTTGATAGGGTGTATAATACATCATATTTATTATCTATTGTTTATGCTTTCTCTGATATTTTTCTTGTAAATTATGTATTTTACGCGTGTTTTGAGTTTTATAGCTATTTTGGAGTCATGCGGAAGAAAAGAAGAAGAATTCGCTCAATTTGAGCCGAAAAGGCAAAAAGGTCGTCTCACAAGTGATCGTTGTTGGGAGCCTAGCCACGGTTAAAGGATGAACAGTATTGTTTTAAATAGAAATATTAAAGGCACCCATAAAGTTACTTAGGGCACCGTATTGGGTGGATCGTATGAAGCAGTGGAGTGTACCCGTTTAACCCCAAATACAACGTAAACCTAAAATCGAGAGAGTTGTTTTCTCTCGTTCATCTCATTCACCTGAAATTGAGAAAGAAAAGCAGCAGAGCTGCTGTTGGTTGTTCCGAGAGTTGAGAGATTCAGGGGATTAAGAAGATGATTGAGGTGGTGAAGAAGGATTAAATACAGTAGGATCAGCTGAGGTCGTTTCTGAATCGATGAGGAGGAGGATGTTGTTGGGTTTGAATTTGATTTGGAAGATGAGCAAGAAAGAGGATCTAATGAAGATGATGGAATTTAGGTCATGAATTAAATGGGTTCGATCTGTGAGACTTGAAGATGATGTTGCTGTTCTTGAGATGAAATGCGAGACAGCAGGGATGGGTTAATGGCAGAAATTGAATATAAGGGTTTGTGTTGGTGATGAAGGCACAGACAAGAAATTGATGCTGCTGTGGAGATAGAGGTGTAATTCGAGATGGGTTCGACTGGAAGATCTGCTACTGCTCAAATTACAGATATTGAGTTGTTGCTATGGGTTTTGTGTGAGAGAAGATGATGAAGAACAAGACCAATTGGGTTTTATGGGGTTTAGATGAGAATACAAGGAAGGAGAAGGTAATGCTGTTGAATCAAGAAAAGTAGAAGCTGAATCAATGGTTGCTAAATGAACACACAGAGATGAGAGAAATGAAGGGGGTCTCAATATTGCAGATGTAGGAGATGAACGATTCAATTGAAATGAACTAGATGTATGTTAGGAAATTGTTGCAGGGAAATAAGAATCGGCCTGAAAGTTGCCTGAGAATACATTGAAAACAGAGGAAACTATGTCTAAATCTTCCCTCCGATGAGCCAACTCAGTGACCGATCCAGCTCACTTGTCTCAGACTAGTCAGCCGAGTTATAAGCTGACTCGATAACTGACTCGGCTGACATCCCTTTCTTTGACCTGATTGACTGACGATGACCGTTAGTTTGACAGTTAACTTAACGGAATCTTGACAGAATATGCTGTCGACGGCTACAGAACTCAGATGACGGCATGGAGTTTTCAGGCGCAATTCCGGTGATGCCGAGAACTTTTCAGGCGGCCAAAAACACAAGTATATTTGAAGAATTCTCTAGACTCATCTAGACTCATGGGTTTGAAGAATTGGGCTTGTATTTGGAAGAGAAGGTGGAAGAATTTTACAAAGACAAGGATATGGAATGTGGAATTGCTTAAGGAAATAGAGTCTATTCCTAAGAGGATTGCTAGGAAATTGAAGCCTATAAATAGAGAAGTTCTCTACACACTTTTTTTTTTACACACACAACACTTGTGTTTTTGCTTGCTTTTCAAAATTCTTCTTTTAATTATTTGTGTGAACTTCAAAAATTCTCCTTTTAATTATTTGTGTGAATTTCAAAAACATGAGTAGCTAATTTTATTATTGATTGAGGATGAATTACTAGTTCTTAACACATGATTTGAGTTTTTGTTTTAAACCTACTTTGACGTTTTTCACATGATTATCGATGTTTATACATTCATGGTAGATTGATAGATTGTTTAGGTGGCCAACTAAATTGATTTGTTAATTGATCTAAAGCTAGTGAAAGTTAGGGGATAAGTAATCGTTTCTTTACTCTTTACACAAGTAGCAAACACAAGACCTTGCAGAGGGATTCCGTGGAGCAATTGTGTGTGAAAACAACGTTAGCAAGTAGACCTTGATCTAAGAGTCTAACTAATAATATCAACCTAATAAATTCATGAATATTAATGCGTTTAACTAAATTACATCTTGAGTGATCTACTACTAGGTGGTTTGGTGAATAGAATCTGGTAGTCAAGAACTTCCGTATCCGGTGATACAAGGGATTTAGGGGTTTAGCACTGATCTAGCTGCTTTACCTACGGTTGGTGATAATATGTGACTAATAAAAAGTGAAAAAGAACATAACTTGATTCATTGTTTTGCAACGAAGAAAAATTCCTTGGTCTCGTCTCTCTTATTTATTTTCCTTTATCTTTTAATTTTTTTTTATTTATTTTTAAAATCTAAAACCAAAACCCTCCTTTTGTGACATTATAAGACAACTAAAACCTCTTGCTCCTCGTGGGAACGAACTTAACTACCACCATATTACTTGTTAATTGAGTGGAAAAATATTCACTAATTTGTTGTGGCTACGACACACATCAAATTTTGGCGCCCTGCCGGGGAGCAGCGGACGATTTTAGTTGTTTTTATTTATTTTTTGCTTTATTCTTGCTTTGTTAGATTCTATATTGTTTCTAACTTGGTTTTTGAGAATCTTGTTTCAGGTACTTAATCTCTGGCACCCAAGCAGTGGGATTACCAACGTTGTGGTATTACAACTCGCAAGGGAACAATACTACAAGTACCTCGGAACCAGCAAAAAGAGCCTTCTACATCAACAATGGTAGGCGGTAATAATAATCCACCACCTCCACCTGCGGAAACGTAGTTGAGAGAGTTAATTTCTCCGAATTTGGATTCACAACCATGGAGTATCACAATAACTGATCCAGTGTAGGTGAAGTCGAGTCTTATTCACCACTTAGCAAAGTTCAAAGGGCTTCCCGGTGAAGATCCAAATCGTCATCTTCAATCATTTCAACACAAGATGACAAGTCTTAGGCAAGGTATCGAGGATAGGGATAGGGCTATGTTACAATCCTTTCCATTCTCCTTACAAGACTCAGCCGAAGAATGGTTGTATTATTTACCCCCAGGGAGCATTACAACATGGACCGAGATGAAAAAGCTATTCCTAGAGAAGTATTTTCCAGCTTCCAAGGCGGCTGTTGTCCGCAAAGAGATTAGCGGAGTCTTACAAATTTCAGGAGAATCACTACATGAGTATTGGGAGTGGTACAAGAAATTGTTAGCAAGCTGTCCACACCACAACATATCACCAGCACTTATCATTCAATATTTTTATGAAGGATTACTTCCAGATCAACGTAACTTGATTGATGCAGCTGCGGGTGGTTCACTTACTGAGAAGACGCTTTCCCAAGAAACTAGTTTGATTGAGAGTATGATGCAAATGCACAACAATTTTATACAAGGCATGATTCCAATATCCGAAGGGTTAGTGAAATGGAGGACTCTTCACAATCCGCTCAACGGTTAAAAAACATAGAGAGGGTAGTGCAACGAATGGCCGCGGTAATTATTCCGGATGATGAGACCGAACAAGTAAATGCTTTGTTACCAAATCAAAGGACAAGGTACGATCCATACTCCAATACTTACAATCCCGGTTGGAAGAATCATCCTAACTTTAGTTATGTAAACAAGCAAGCAGCGGCTCCTAATCCATATGTACAACAAGTTGGTTTCCAACAACCACGCTTTCAACCTCAACAACAATTCCAACCTCAAGTGAAGGAACAAGGATCTTCGATAGATGATAAGCTTAATGTCATGATGCAAGGTATTACGTCATTGTTTCAACAAAATCAACAAAAGACCGATTCAGCCATCAAGGATCTACAAACTCAAATGGGACAATTGGCAACCGATGTGAACCTATTGAAATCTCAAGCATCTACAAAGCTTCCTTCACAACCATTTGTGAATCCAAGAGAGAATGTTCATGCGGTTACCTTGAGGAGTGGAAGACAAGTTATGGAAAATCCAAGTTATCATGAAGAATTTTGTGAAGAGTTAGTCAAAGACAAGAAGGAAGTCGCAGCAAAGGAGGATTCAACACCAACCGACCAATCCAAGGAACCGGTTCCTACTTTCATTACTCCACCTCCTTTTCCTAGTCGCTTTGCTAAATCCTAGAAAGCAGCTCAAGACAAGGCACTCATGGATATCTTCAAGAAGATAGAAATCAACATTCCATTCATAGAGGCCATCAAGACAATACCAAGGTATGCTAAGTTCATGAAGGAATTATGCACAAAGAAGGATAGGTTGATTGATAATGAAATTACTAAAGTTGGCGAGAGTGCGTTGGATATGCTATTGAAGAAGATGCCTACAAAGTGTACAGATCCCGGAGGTTTCACGGTGCCAATTACTATTGGTACAAAAAGGTTTGAACATGCTTTACTTAACTTGGGAGCTTCCATTAGTGTCATGTCGGCCGGTATATATGACTCCTTGAATCTTGGACCTTTGAAAGAGACAAGAGTTATTATCCAATTAACAAACAAGTCTAACATATACCCAAATGGACTTGTAGAAGACGTGCTAGTGCAAGTAAATGAGCTTATTTTTCCGGTTGATTTCTTCGTGGTGGATATGGACAACAATGAGAACCGGTCGCCTACTTCTCTACTTATCGGGAGGCTATTTATGGAGACCATAAAGACGAAGATTGACGTTGACAAGGGTACACTTACTATGGAATTTGACAAGAAAATAATACACTTCAACATATTCGAAGCCATGCGTTATCCAAGTGATGTGCATTCCGTTTACTCCATTGATGTGGTTAGTTCATTAGCACAACAAATGGTGGAATTGAGTCAAGAGGACGAACTTGGTGTGGTATTGCAAAAGAGCATTGAATTGGACGTCCACCGATTGTCTAACTTGTATGTTGAAATCTCCAAGGAGTTGGTGGAGATGTGTGGTGCCTTGACGACATTACAAGAAGCTAAAAAAGGTAATGTTTCTTATATTTCTTTACCCGTGAATGATGAAATACTTGTACCATCTATTGTGAAGGCGCCTAATCTAGAATTGAAGCCACTTCCGGACCATTTGAAGTATGCTTTCTTGGGAGATGGAGATGAGCTTCCGGTGATTATTGAAAAGAACCTCACACCGGTACAAGAAGACCGTTTGCGTATATCAAAGGCATTAGTCCATCCATGTGCATGCATAGGATTCTAATGGAAGAGAACGTGAAGCCGGTACGTGATTCTTAACGTAGGCTTAATCCTCTCATGATGGAGGTTGTGAAGAAAGAGATACTCAAATTACTAAGTGTGGGGGTGATCTACCCAATTTCCGATAGCAAGTGGGTTAGTCCGGTACAAGTGGTTCCAAAGAAGTCTGGTGTTACGGTTGTTAGAAATCAAGACGATGAACTTGTTCCTACAAGAGTTCAAACCGGTTGGAGAGTGTGCATTGACTATAGGAAGCTTAATTCCGCAACCCGAAAGGATCAATTTCCTTTACCTTTCATTGATCAAATATTGGGGCGGTTAGCGGGGCATTCTTATTATTGTTTCTTGGACGGTTATTCGGGATACAACCAAATTGTTATTGCACCGGAGGACCAAGAGAAGACTACTTTCACTTGTCCGTTTGGAACGTTTGCATATAGACGGATGCCGTTTGTTCTTTTCAATGCACCAGATACTTTCCAAAGATGCATGGTAATTATATTTTCGGATTATGTTGAGCGCATCATCGAGGTATTTATGGATGACTTTAGTGTTTATGGTAATTCTTTTGATAGTTGTTTAGACAACCTTGAACTAGTTCTTAAACGATGCATAGACACAAACCTTGTCCTTAATTGGGAGAAATGTCACTTTATGGTAAACCACGACATAGTACTTGGTCACATCGTGTCCTCTCGAGGGCTCGAAGTGGACAAGTCAAAGATAGATTTAATAAGAAATATACAATATCCCACTTCGGTGAGGGATATTCGTTCATTTCTTGGCCATGCAGGTTTCTATAGGCGGTTTATCAAGGTTTCTCCAAAATCTCCATGCCGATGTGTAAGTTACTACAAAAGGAGTGTAGATGGGGAAAAACGATTTGCTGGTTTTTAAGGAATTGAGGAGACAACTGTACGGAGGAGACTCCTCGAACCGAGCGAAATGTTAAACCTCAACAGATGCACCGGTACAAAGGGGGTGCTTTAGATTCGAGAGATCAATCTGTAGTACTCCGTCCTAAATCAAGACAATGACCGTTCCAGAGTAAATTCGGTCACAAGAGAGGATGGGTTGATCTGTAGGAGGGAAGCTGAGAAATGTGTGGAATCAACGGTAATGAAAGATTGTGGGTGTACGAATTCTGAATATGATAAGCTCTGGATGATTGAAATTGCTCAATTGAGAGTAGTTGCTCAATTGATGAGTTGATGATCTCGTGTTGTCGATGAGACGTGAGATTGATGATAATGTTGATGCTGATGATTTAATCATGATTCAGAGACTTATTTATATTGCTGGAATTTTAGACACCATGTCCCCATGAAGTGTGACAGTTGATGGAATCAAGGAGTGAAGAAGTGGAGATCGTGTTTGAAACCAGTTGCTCAACGTGTGGAGACTTGATCGATTTTCCACCCACTACCTCGTGAATTCCTTCAACTGATTGCACGACTTGCTCACATTCCATCGTGTGTTTGAACACACGTGCCGTAGACCGTCAGACCAAAACCTTAAGTGATATCCCCCCAAAGTGACACGATTGACATCTCATGCTATGTTAGTCAATTGATGACTTCGTGGTTTGATGGGACGATGAGTCCATGTAGTTGCTGAGTTGAACATGATGTTCTGAAACTCATGAATTGAACATGTCATGAGACAGAGGTATAGTTCATACGATGAAGTGAGCAAGTATTGCTCATTCGATGGATCGTTGAATATTGATTGTTGAACCAATATTCCTTGGTTTGAGCAAATATTTATCATCTGATCAAGTGTTGCTCATGTGATGAATTGTTGAATATTTGATCGTCTGAGCATGTGTTGCTCATCTGATGGATTATTGGCAGCGTACCAAAAATATTAATTAGAATACTGGTCGTTGAACCGAGCATAATTAATAAAATTAATGACCATGAGGTCGTCGTAAAATTATTAAGGTTGGAATCTGGAATGATGATCCTTGGATTCAGAAACCCTAATTTGATCAATTCATGGTTCGTCAGAAGTTTAACCATGGGATGAAGGAGGGAGCGACTACATGGGACCGTGGATCAACCATGTAGTGTCCATATGCTCACGTGAGAAAATACAAAGAACTCCTGAAGATTTGACGATTTGTTGGTGAAAGAATGATTAAATGCTGGTTTAATCATTTATTCGAAAATGCTCGTCTGAGCCTTAGGTGAGAAAACCTAATTAATTATGACGGAGTGAGGGACCGACCATGGGGTCATGAAACCGGCCCTGGTTAGTCACGTGACCGCCTGATGATCACTTCATGAAAATCCAAAGTGTTTGGAAGAGTCTTGGACCTAATACGTGCAATTGTGCAAATTAGGTCAGAACTGTGAAAATTGATGGGACCGGCTTATGTAATCCAAAGAGCCAATCTTAGTCAATCAAGATATCGTGCTCGTGTCCCCAAGACTTCCGTGTCTCAGTTATGAGAATTTTGATATTTTCTGACGTGCAGTTGAGCGTCCATTAGAGAAAATATGCCAAAATTAGGGTTTCGCTGAAACTGAGGAAAACACCATGAGATGATGGAAAATAATTATAAAATAAAGGAATGAGGAGGCGTGGGACCGTGAAACCAAGGTATGGTCGGCCAGTCGTGACAACGGTCCCGTGGTGCCTTTCCCTTAATTTTATAATATTTTTCATGATTTTATGAAAATATCATGGATTTAAAGAGTTTTGATGAATTCAGGGAGTTTCCCTGAAGTGAAGGATTTTTCATGAATTCAAGGAAGAAAAAATATTAAAATAATAAAAACAAGGGCGTTTGGGGCTGTGGAAGGCATGGTCGGCCGGGTAGGGCCCGGTCCCACAAGTTTTCATAATTTTATATACCATGAAATCATGGAGTTTTTTCATGAAATCAAAGAAATAATAATAATAATAAAATAATGAGGAACCGTAAGGTGTTGGGCCGGCTGGGACCAAGGCATGGCCGGTTGGACTATGGTCACGCCCCACACTATTTTTCCTTAATTTTATATTATTTTCATGGGTTTATGAAAACACCATGAAATCGAGGAGTTTCCTCGAGACGAAGGAGATTTGATAAAATGAGAGAATTTTCATCAAATCATGGAAAATTATAAAATACATTAAAAATATAAAACTGGCGTGAGATTGACCACGACACGGCCGGTCGGTCGTGTGTCCGTGCTCCCAACACCCTGGTCAATATGTTTAATTATTTATTATTTTCTTCCCTATTTTGCATAGGTTCATCGTTTCGTTGTATTTTGAAATACTCGTTCGTGCGGTGACTATTAGTGTATCGTCGTTGAATACACCTTCATCATTTGAATCAGGGCTTACTTAGAGGTAGCTCAGACGCCCGGTTGTTGATTATTTATTATTAATTAATGATATTCTGTAGAGAATAATTCATGAAACTGAGTAATAAAATAAATAGACGTTTACTATTGATTCATAGGATCAGCCGAGGATTCGACTACGAATAATAAAGCGATGATTACCATTACATGGGATCGTAGTTTCGACCACGGAGTAATTAAGATTTATCTATTACCATTTATGACACCAGTTGTGGATTCGATCATGAAATCAGAGTAATGAGATAATATAGTTGTTTCATTGCTATTCTATGAGATCAAGCCGTGGAGTCGATCATAGAATCAAAACAATTGTTTATTGCCATTTCATGGGATCATGCCGTGGATTCGACCATGGAATAGGAGAAATTGTCATTGCCATTCCATGGGATCATGCCGTGGATTCGAGCATGGGATATGAGCAATTGTCATTGCCATTCCATGGGATCAGGCCGTGGATTCGACCATGGAATAGGAGCAATGATAGATTATTCTGGGAATTCAGTAGTGAATGTCATGGATGAATCCAAGAACTTTAGGAATAATTAACTTTGTGGCTCTATACTAGCAGAGCAAGATGTCTAGGAGTATTAATTATCCCGATATGAGCTTTCCGGTAAGTCATATCCTTTATATAGTCAGGGTAAACTCGTTGTTTGTTCCTGAAGACGTTATCGCTCTATACTAGCAGAACAAGTTTTCTAGGAGCCGTCCTTCTCGTGATACTATATAAAAATAATCACTGAAGGTGTTCAGTATTCATGAGATATGCCGTTATCCAGCTGTGAGACTACATATATGCATGTACTCTGAGACAAAGTATCCTCAGTCAGAGAATTCGATGAGAGACCCGCGTCTCAATACTCACGTCTGATTGCTGGATCAGAGATTCATATAATTATGAGTTTACGATTTTACCCTTTGTTGAAAATCCACCATCTACATTAAGTCTCCTGCTTAGTGAGGAAAGCCGTGTTCCTCACTCAGCATTGAATGGTGATTTTCTGGTCATAAACAATATAAGTAATTGAACTTAGTCGTAAGTTAAGACGTTACCGGATTTCGATTGTACGAGTAAACCAGGACTTGAATGAAGGTCTCAATGGAATGATAAAGCGTCGTTTGATGGAAATAAATTGGTGTGAAACTGCTGGTTTGGACGACGAGTCCATGGTCGGTTAGGATTCGCGGGCCGGGCCCAATAAGGAAATCCTTAGAAAATTAGGTTTTGGAAATAAAAATTAATATAAAAGGGATTAATCCTTTTTTTTAATCCTCCACGACCAGTTCTCCATCACGCCCTCACCTTCACGAACAGGAGAAAATTTCCTGAACTCAACGCCGCCGCCGGCCAAATTCCGGCCAACTCGCCCAATTGTGTGTGTGTGTTTTTTTTTTTGATGATGTCCATGAGTATCATGGGTTGTTCATGCTTTTATCATGATGAAGTTATATACATATGTGTATATTAGTGTGAGTTTTATGAAAAAACCCTCGTTTTTGAAAACGTATGTTCGTTCGATCGTTAGTTTTGAAAACTAACTATAATCCCTGATTTAGGAGAGATTTTTTTTAGTATATGAACCTAGGTCCAGTGATAAAACTTAGTGTATGATCTTTCACGTGTACCACGATTTTATCATAAAAGGAGTAAATTTTCACGAAATCGAAATAATCCTTCGTTTTAAAGACAAATTACGACGACTCGAAGGAAAATTCATATGATGAACTTGTGTCTAGTGATAAAATTTTGATTATGAGCTTTCATGTAAATACAAAACTTTATCATATGTATGAGATGTGAGCTTTCACAATATTTTTGAAATAATCCTTCATTTTAAAGACAAATAATGACGATACGAAGGAAAAATAGTTTTTTTTATATGCATCCGTGACATATATTGTGCAAAACATGATGGTATATTTTATTTGCATGAATTTGTTTTCATTAGATAAAAATCCTTGAGAATTTATGTATGCAAGTTGCATTAATTGCGGTTTTGAAAAAATCAAAACGTGTGTTTTGAGGAACCTTCGTAGATAGACAATATATTTATGATGAAATATTTTATTGTTATAAACTTCATAGGTCAGTTGTGTGAATGTTCACATTATGAAAATTGTGTTCGCGATTTCATGAAAATCAGTTTCGGAAATTAATAAAGTCTCTTTCATTATCGTAGGTTTTAGGAAACGAACTAACTTTATCGTGTTAACTCTTACAGCATAACTACTACCATTAGTAGAATTGTAAAGAGGTAAAAGTTCAGAGTTACCTTTTTTGCTTGTATTTCCTTTATTTATATATGGACGGCATACTGAAGTAGAATGTAGTGTGAACCTTTTTAGTTACTCAGCAAAGATGACCAATTCCCAAGCTGACGACGCCTCGAGGGAAGAGATGTGCGTTGATGATGATATCTCTAGAGATGAGACATGCATGGATGAAACTTCTGTTGGGGGAGACGAAGACGAAACCCCTGGGATTAAGAATGTCCCGAACATAAATGATGCATTCTTTGAAAAAAATATTCCAGGAGCTGAGCAACATTTGAAATCCCCAGTGTATCGTCTTTTGATAAATCCCAGAACTGTTACTCAGAAGAAATTGGTAACTCCTAAGACAGTGATTCGATTTTGTCTTGAACTAGGGATCTTCACCTCATCAATCATAGAGTTTAAGCTTTCTCGACGACCTTTGGAGAAATTTGCTGGCTGGGCGAGGCATATGTTGGGGTTTCCTCATGTGAGGACTATGCTCGACCAGGCGCAGGTGACGATAGCTATTCAAGCTTCTGGAGAGTTGTTCATTTATCATGACGCAAGTGGTATTGTGGCTCTGTTTGATCGCTAGTGGATTCCCACTCACACTTTCATATGTAGATGGGGAGAGTTTACCATTACCTTGGAAGACGTGGCAGCTCTGATGCATCTCCCAATCACGGGAAATCTTCCTGGGGATCTTTCAAATGAGGAGACCGCCGTTTCTCATGTCTTGACAGCTGCAATGGAGAAAGCGAAAAAGGATGGTAGTAAAGGATGCTATGCTTCCTGGTTGACACACTGGTGGCCCAAAGACGAGGTTTCTGATAAACCCATCGACGATATGTTACCCATTGCTGCTTTTTTATGTTTATGGTTGTCCAGAGACGTTTTTGAAGACAGTGGAAACTTGTTGAAGCCTTTTGTGATTCCCTTTGCTATTAAGATGGCATAAGGTGAGCAACTTACGATAGGTAGTTTATTCTTAGGCTCATTGTATTACAACCTGGACTCCTTGATTATAGACTCCAGTGTGTCGAACGGCTCTATGAAGATTGAGTGTTATGCCAACACGATGTTTCTTCAAGATTTGATGTGGGAGCACTTTAAGAATTATGCACCTATTCCACGTAATGTTCTGCAAGGACCGAATACTGATGCACGCCATACTTTCCCTGAGAAAGATAATGCTAGGATCATGCGTTGGTCCACAAAGCATCCTCGTTCTAAAATACGCTTCATTGATGTGTAAGATGAAGAATCTGAGTTCAATTTTCGCCCGTGGGTGTCAGTCCCTGATTATATTTCTCAGCCGATGACTTTCAATACTGGAGAAAGCACGAGTTTGATGTCTGGTGCGCATCTGAGTGATGGAAAAAGATCTTTCATGTTGAGTTGCACCCCTGGTCATTTGCTATCATCCACGTTTGGAGAGCTTTCAGTGGAGGAGTATAATATCGATAGAGCAGCTCGACAAATGGGTATGGATCAGTGTGTTCCAACCATACGGAGAAGGAAGCCATCAATTGAGCAACTCAGGACTCATTTGGATCATACTCACGTGGAAGGGAGTAGCTACTGGTTTCCGGGTTCTGATAGATTCGCTTATGTAACCCCAGGTTATGTAGAATTCTGGGATCAGCAACTTGGGCGTTTGCGTGGCTTTGTAAGATTTCCCAGACCTCCATTCAAGGATCTTCCTTCGGCTGAGATGATTTCCCGTCGACCAAGATTGAAGTACCTTTCTAGTGATAAACGAAATTCGTCTCCAGGATACTCTCAGGTATGTTTCTTCATATAATCTTCACGAAATTACAAGAACCGTGTTCTGATTATATTACTGGATTTTACCACAGGACGGTCGTAATATACGACCTCAAATCGGTGTAGATTTCTCAGAGACTGAGGCGGTTATTCATGGCGGAGAAGGCATGCATAAAGGTTATAGGTTGTTACCTAATACCGTAAAGTCCCCAGTTGGTGCTTTGGTGAGTTTCCAATATTTTCCTCGTTGTGACTCTTTCTCGCCCATATTATTAGGATCTTGAAACCGATATTGTTATTCCGTTGCAGAATTTTGCTCCATCAAGTATTGATGATCTTCGGTTCTCCGCCTTTGAGCAAGCAATTCCTGACTTGAGCGATGAAGGAGAAGCTATAAGTATCTCTTCACATGTTCGATTATGATGCTTTATTGATGAAATGCTAATTGTTTGAGAATATGTCCAGGAGGATGTCGTTATGGAGATGGAAAGTGCTGACACTCGACCGTCTCTTGAGAATAGAGACATAGGCGGTGCTAAGGATTTGGAGCTGAATGGAAGTAATGATCCTCCCATCGTTGACACGGACAATCCCAACTCCTTGAATGCCTTGGATACCCCTCAAGTAAGCATATACTCTGTACCTTCTTCATAGAAGTATAAAAGTGCTGATTTTTGAATGAACGAATGTGAATCCATGTGCGTATATGAAAAATCAGTCAAATTTCGTCGTCAGAAAATTCGAAACCCAGGTTTTTAGTAGAAATGCCGTAGAATCTTCGTCCGGAATCGGATTTGATGATCTGAATGTGCATTCAATCCCGGAAAATTTCCAAGCTGTATCACAGAATATTTTTAAGTTTTGAGCACGTTCAGGGCCTGAAAAAGGCGAAATAGTAAACTTCCAGGACTTTTTCAGATTGCGCATCACTTGATATTTTGGCTACATCTACTTGATATTTCATCGTATTGTCATGAAATTTTGACATGTCGTAGAGGATATCCATACAAAGAGAATGGTATATGACTCATCCTCAAATTCTTTGTATATTGTTCCCAGTTCGTCTCTTAGTACAGAGAAGAGTTCAGTTTCTTCAGACGGACTCATCGTAAAACGTGTTTTCATGACTTTTATGTTATTTGCTCGTGCCTTGAATGTATTATGATGAAATTTGATGATGTTGCCTTGATGGTATACTGTGTTTCATAATATTCTTTGGATTCGTGACTCTAACCTCATGTAATCTTCGTATTAGGTGCTAAATACCGAAGTTGAGGATACTGGAGCCAACGATGATAAATCTAACCATTCTGGAGTTATTGATGAAGAAACAACCATACCTTCACTTCAAGGCCATCAGAAGGTCTCTACTGATGTTATGGAAACCCAGATGGTTGTTGCCTCAGTGATAGGAGAAACCGAGACAGCAACGGAGAATACCGAAGGAATTATTGCTTTGGTTGTGGAAGCCGCTCCAGTGACTGAGAACCGTATAATAGTGTATGAATATCTAACTGCAGGAGTTTCTTTTGGTCCTCCATTTGACACATCACTCCCATATCATGAACTGATCGGTGGATTCAACGTTCCCATTGGATATGCACGCTTGTACGAGACAATATGGAAGAAGTTTGGCCACATGATCGTTGACAGGAATTCTGGGCGTGCTTATGCTTTAACCATGAAAGTAGGCGTTATCTTGCGTGTCGTGAGTGATATGTGTGCCAGACCTAGGAATACTGTGACTCCAGATATACTCTTTGATTGGGAGTTTAACTTGGAGAATGCAGAGAGACTTGGCCTCAACGTGAAATGGCTTCGCATGCAAATAAACGTTATTAAGGATTCATGTGAGAAGAACATACCCTTTCCCAATGATGCTGTGAAGGAGAAGGAGGACAAGATTTCCAAGCTGACCGAGGAGTTGAACAAGGAGAGGGCGTCTTTGCGAATCTTGAAGGATGTTGATGAGCGAAAGCCTTTTCTTGCTGATTTCCTTTGATTATCTCTTGAACTTCTGAACTTCTGAGAGATGTGAGGTTTATACTCGGGCTTTGATATTTAGATGGTTTTGGATTGACTGATGGTTAAGGATTTTCTTGTAGATTTGATAGAGATTTTCTTTTACGAAATATGAACTGAATTTTGATAAATTGCTGAATTCAAATACTAATTGCAAGTATTGCAAACGTTT
The DNA here is from genome assembly GCF_003573695.1 of Papaver somniferum. Lineage (NCBI taxonomy): Eukaryota > Viridiplantae > Streptophyta > Magnoliopsida > Ranunculales > Papaveraceae > Papaver > Papaver somniferum. Next base: position 29,117,857 of record NC_039361.1, on the reverse strand, counting down.
TGGAGGAATTGAAATACAAATGAAAGAAAATCCTAAATGTTAAATCCAAACGCCATGAATGCTTCAAACGCCCAATACCTCAAATGTCCAATAATTTCAGATAAACGCCTTGAGCCAATTTTCGTGAATTACTGGCAGGGTTCTGTCATCTGTTTTGATTAATTTGTAGTATCCTCCGGCCACGGACTTAGCGACCATGAATGGTCCTTCCCAATTGGAGTTCCTTGTAGAATGAAAACCGCGCTGAACTGCTTTGAGAACCAGGTCCCCTTCATGAAACTTGTTAGGCTTGGTCGATCGGTCCTTGAATATCTTCTGCTGATTCGGAATTTCCTGTTTGAGGTAATTCCACGATTGTGGCACATATGTACACTCGCGCGGAAAAGAGTATCTAGCATAGTGTTGATCATGCTTAGCCAGGTCTTCAACAATAAACCTCTCGATGGAGTGACCGATTTGAAGAAGTTCTGAACCCAACCATTGGGTGTAATATTGCTGAGGTGAAGTTACCCACTCGTAGCTTTTGATGACTGCTAAATTGTTCATGGGGAGAAGTCCATGGACCATAGTAGCGTATCTGAACATTGGTAATATTGGAGCATGAGGAGGAATAAGACTTGCTTGAGATCGAAACCTTCTGACAAAGGTGTGCGGATTTTCTCCAAGTTCCTGCATAAGTCCCATCATACTTTTTACTTCTTCCATATGTTCCAACGGTGGTGCGTCCTCTGCTTCGTCTTCCGACTCGGAATCCTTGTCGATGACAGGATGTGTTGAAGGCATCATTATCCTTCCAGCATGAATCCAAGTTCTTCCAAGGACCATGTCGTATCCAGGGTCTTCCCGGATTATGAAAAACTTGGCCTTAGTGCAGATCAATCTTTCCGCAACTTTGAGAGTGATGAAGCCGTATGCGTCTCTAGAGATTCCTTTGTGGTCCCTGATTTCTATAGGAGCGTGGGTGGCTTCCTGTCGAGTAATACCAGCAGCTCTAAGAGTTTTCAAAGGGATGATGTTGACAGCGGTACCAACATCGACGAACGCCCTCTTGAACTCATTTCCTTTAATATGCACTGTGGTGAGCAGTCCCCACTCATATATTTCTTTGTCGGTGGCTGAAAGTTCGGTGGTGGTCTCTTGGATCAGCAGACGTTTTCCGGACACAATGTGGTTCAGTGCAGCAAACATGTCTTTCCTTTGAGATTTCGAAAGATACAACAACTCGCAGACATGTTCGATCAGAGATTGGACCGCTTCCTTGACAGGAGGTTCAGAGATGTTAAAAGTTCTGACTGGGAGGGGGTTTTTGTGTACTCCCTCAGTCCCCAGGTTGATCTCTCCTGATTCGACCTTTTCTTTGAATATGCGCTTCAAAATTTTGCAATCACTTGTGGGATGGATGACGTATCTATGGAAGCGGAAATACCGAGGATTTTCCATGGATTCTTCAGTTGTTCCTTCTTGACATAAGGCAATTTGATTTCACCATCTTGGATCCAAGCATCGAGTAGTTTATTAACTTCTTACATTGAACAGGGAAAATCAGGTGCTTATGGATCTTCCGTATGATGAGGAGGGACTTTCGAATTCTCCTTCTTGTGTGCCTTTGAAGGGGTGGAAGAAGTCTACTTGTGCTGTGGTTCTGCTTTTCGCTTACTCCCTTCTGCGACAACATTTGTTGAAGGTTGCAGGTTGTACTGATTTTTGATAAAAACACATGCTTCCTCAAGTGTCTTTTGAATCCTCAGTCTTTGTAGACTTTGTTCTTTCCAAAAGAGCGGGTGTAGTGGTTGCCGACCTCTTCGCAGCTTCGTGAAGCTTTGAGAAAGTCTGAAATCGAAGATTCTACAGCAAGGCCCTGTAGACCGGGAGCATGCCATTGATGCACAAATCCACCAATTGTTGCTCCGTGACGTTTGGGTCGTGACAATCCAGGGCTTGGACTCTGAACCTTTTCACATAATCATTAGGATTTTCACTAACCCTCTAAAACATTCTTCCAAGGTCGGAGAGGATGACTTGTTCTGACACGAATAAGTATTTCCTGTAGAATGTGTTAACCATTTCTCCCCAAATGTTGATAGTCCCTGGTGTGATGTTGTTATACCAGGTGTATGCCCTGTCTTTCAGAGATTTTGAGAATTCCTTGAGACGAACGACATGATTATGTTCATGTTCTCCCAGGGCTTCGAGAAAACGAGAGACATGTTCCGGAGCATTGCCAGTTCCATCATACAAGGTGAAAGTTGGAGAAACGTAACCTTTGGGGAGTGGAATCCTATGCGTAGCGGCAGGATAAGGAGGTTTATGACGATGGTCATGCGATGTCTTGTCTTTTCCACGGTTCTCCAAGAGGTGCTCCAGATCCTCGCGAGTAATGAAGTTCGATGATCCCTTCGCTGATGAGTTGTCTGCAGCAATTTTGCGGACTTCGTCGTCTTCTACTGTATGGATTGGAATTACTTCAGGATCTTCGTCTGAGGATTTCTCCTTCTCCTTTCCCTTCTCTTGAGTTTTTCTGACATCTTGTCAGTAAGAGTTTTGAGATAATTACACAGCTCCTTCTGTGCAGCAGCCATGTCAGTCTGATTCTTTGCAAGAGTCTCCTGCGCTTTGATAAGATCAGCAATGGTAGGTGGTGGATCTCCTCTGACTTCTTCAGGGTGTCGTCCGGACAGTGGATGACCTTCGACGTGAGGAGGAGTAATGTCACCACCATCAGTGTTGGAGGTCGGAATTGTCTCCGGGATATTCTGATTGTTGTTGTTGCTAGTGCTAGCACGGTTTGTGTTAGGATTCGTAACTGAACCTGACCTGAGATCAACCATCTTGTGAAATTGTGAGATTGCAACCGAGAGAATGATCTCCCACTGTGGTCGCCAATCTGTAGATGGGGAAAAACGATTTGCTGGTTTTTAAGGAATTGAGGAGACGACCGTACGGAGGAGACTCCTCGAACCGAGCGAAATGTTAAACCTCACACAGATGCACCGCTGCAAAGGGGGTGCTTTAGATTCGAGAGATCAATCTGTAGTACTCCGGCCTAAATCAAGACAATGACCGTTCCAGAGTAAATTCGGTCACAAGAGAGGATGGGTTGATCTGTAGGAGGGAAGCTGGGAAATGTGTGGAATCAATGGTAATCAAAGATTGTGGGTGTGAATTCTGAATATGATAAGCTCTGAATGATTGAAATTGCTCAATTGAGAGTAGTTGCTCAATTGATGAGTTGATGATCTCGTGTTGTCGATGAGACGTGAGATTGATGATACTGTTGATGCTGATGATTCAATCATGATTCAGAGACTTATTTATATTGCTGGAATTTTAGACACCATGACCCATGAAGTGTGACAGTTGATGGAATCAAGGAGTGGGGAAGTGGAGATCGTGTTTGAAACCAGTTGCTCAACGTGTGGAGACTTGGTCGATTTTCCACCCACTACCTCGTGAATTCCTTCAACTGATTGCACGACTTGCTCACATTCCATCGTGTGGTTGAACACACGTGCCGTAGAACCGACAGACCAAAACCCTAAGTGATATCCCCCCAAAGTGACACGATTGACGTCTCGTGGTATGTTAGTGAATTGATGACTTCGTGGTTTGATGGGACGATGAGTCCATGTAGTTGCTGAGTTGAACATGATGTTCTGAAAATCATGAATTGAACATGTCATGAGACAGAGGTATAGTTCTTACGATGAAGTGAGAAAGTATTGCTCATTCGATGGATCGTTGAATATTGATTGTTGAACCAATATTCCTTGGTTTGAGCAAATATTTATCATCTGAGCAAGTGTTGCTCATGTGATGAATTGTTGAATATTTGATCGTCTGAGCATGTGTTGCTCATCTGATGGATTATTGGCAGCGTACCAAAAATATTAATTAGAATACTGGTCGTTGAACCGAGCATAATTAATAAAATTAATGACCATGAGGTCGTCGTAAAATTATTAAGGTTGGAATCTGGAATGATGATCCTTGGATTCAGAAACCCTAATTTGATCAATTCATGGTTCGTCAGAAATTTAACCATGGGACGAAGTTGGGAGCGACTACATGGGACTGTGGATCAACCATGTAGTGTCCATATGCTCATGTGAGCAAATACAAAGAACTCCTGAAGAGTTGACGATTTGTTGGTGAAAGAATGATTAAATGCTAGTTTAATCATTTATTCGAAAATGTTCGTCTGAGCCTTAGGTGAGAAAACCTAATTAATTATGACGGAGTGAGGGACCGACCGTGGGGTCATGAAACCGGCCCTGGGTAGTCACGTCGCCGCCTGATGATCACTTCATGAAAATCCAAAGTGTTTGGAAGAGTCTTGGACCTAATACGTGCAATTGTGTATATTAGGTCAAAACTGTGAAAATTGATGGGACCGGCTTCTGTAAGCCAAAGAGCCAATCTTGATCGATCAAGATATCATTCTCGTGCCCCCAAGACGTCTGTGTCTCAGTTCTGAGAATTTTGATATTTTCTGACGTGCAGTTGAGCGTCCATTAGAGAAAATATGCCAAAATTAGGGTTTCGCTGAAACTGAGGAAAACACCATGAGATGATGGAAAATAATTAAAAAATAAAGGAATGAGGAGGCGTGGGATCGCGAAACCAAGGTATGGTCGGCCAGTCGTGACCACGGCCCCGTGCTGCCTTTCCCTTAATTTTATAATATTTTTCATGATTTTATGAAAATATCATGGATTTAAAGAGTTTTGATGAATTTAGGGAGTTTCCCTGAAGTGAAGGAGTTTTCATGAGTTCAAGGAAGCAAAAATATTAAAATTATAAAAAAAAGGGCGTGTGGGTCCATGGGAGGCATGGCCGGCCAGCTAGGGCCCGGTCCCACAAGTTTTCATAATTTTATATATATTTTTAATGTATTTTTCATGATTTGAGAGAATTTTTCCTAATTTGAGAGAAATACCATGAAATCAAGGAATTTGATAAATTCAAGGAAAATAAAATAAAGGGGCGTGTGGAATCGGCTAGGGCATGGCCGACGGTTAGGGCCTGCTCCCACGAGTTTTTCATAATTTTATATTATTTATTTCCTATTTTTTGCAAAATACCATGAAATCAAGGAGTTTTTTCATGAAATCAAAGAAATAATAATAATAATAATAATAATAAAATAATGAGGAACCATAAGGTGTGGGGCCGGCTGGGACCAAGGCATGGCCGGTTGGCCAATGGTCACGCCCCACACTATTTTTCCTTAATTTTATATTATTTTCATGGGTTTATGAAAACACCATGAAGCCGAGGAGTTTCCTCGAGAAGAAGGAGATTTGATAAAATGAGAGAATTTTCATCAAATCATGGAAAATAATAAAAATGCATTAAAAATATAAAACTGGCATGGGATTGACCACGACACGGTCGGTCGGTCGTGTGTCTGTGCTCCCAGTACTCTGGTCAATATTTTTAATTATTTATTATTTTTCTTCCCTATTTTGCATAGGTTCATCGTTTCGTTGTATTTTGAAATACTCGTTCGTGCGGTGACTGTTAGTGTATCATCATTGAATACACCTTCACCATTTGAATCGGGGCTTACTTAGAGGTAGCTCAGACGCCCGGTTGTTGATTTTTTATTATTAATTTATGAATTTCTGTGGAGAATAATTCATGAAACTGAGTAATAAAATAAATAGACGTTTACTATTGATTCATAGGATCAGCTGAGGATTCGACTACGAATAATAAAGCGATGATTACCATTCCATGGGATCGTAGTTTCGACCACGGAGTAATTAAGATTTATCTATTACCATTTATGAGACCAGTTATGGATTCGATCATGAAATCGGAGTAATGAGATAATGTAGTTGTTTCATTGCTATTCTATGAGATCAAGCCGTGGATTCGATCATAGAATCAAAACAATTGTTTATTGTCATTTCATGGGATCATGTCGTGGATTCGACCATAAAATAAGAGCAATTGTCATTGCCATTCCATGGGATCAGGCCGTGGATTCGACCATGGAATATGAGCAATTGTCATTGCCATTCCATGGGATCAGGCCGTGGATTCGACCATGGAATAGGAGCAATGATAGATTATTCTGGGAATTCAGTAGTGAATGTCACGGATGAATCCAAGAACTTTAGGAATAATTAACTTTGTTGATCTATACTAGCAGAGCAAGATGTCTAGGAGCATTAATTATCCCGATATGAGCTTGCCGGTAAGTCATATCCTTTATATAGTCAGGGTAAACTCGTTGTTTTTTCCTGAAGACGTTATCGCTCTATACTACCAGAACAAGCTGTCTAGAAGCCGTCCATCTCATGATACTATATAGAAATAATCACTGAAAGTGTTCAGTATTCATGAGATATGTCGTTATCTAACTGTGAGACTACATATCTGCATGTACTCTGAGAGAAAGTATCCTTAGTCAGAGAATTCGATGAGAGACCCGCGTCTCAATACTCACGTCTGATTGTTGGATCAGAGGTTCGTATAATTACGGGTTTACGATTTTACCCTTTGTCGAAAATCCACCATCTACAAGGTGGTACCTTTTGAGTCAACAAGAAATGCAAGGATGCCTTTGACAAATTGAAGTCTATGTTGACAAGTGCACCGATTATCAAGTCACCGGATTGGAATCTTCCATTTGAATTAATGTGTGATGCTAGTGATTATGCGGTTGGAGCCGTTTTGGGTCAAAGAGTGGACAAGTTGTCCCATGTTATCTATTATGCATCTAGGACCCTTAATGATGCACAAATCAACTATTCTACCACGGAGAAGGAGATCAACTATTCTACCACGAAGAAGGAGTTATTGGCTATAGTTTTTGCATTGGAAAATTTCGATCATACTTGGTAGGCACAAAGGTTATTGTGTATTCCGATCATGCCGCACTAAGACACTTAATAAATAAGAAAGAAGCTAAGCAAAGACTAATCCGGTGGGTCCTATTGTTACAAGAGTTCGACATAGAAATTCGAGATAAGAAAGGTGTGGAGAATACTGTTGCGGATCATCTTAGTAGACTTGTTATGTCTCAAGAAGAACTTCCATTACAAGACCGCTTTCCGGACGAACAACTTTTCTCCTTGGAAGAATCAACACCTTGGTATGCAGATATAGTGAATTATTTGGTGACAAGGAAGGTACCTAGTACAATGTCTAATTTCCAAAAGATGAAACTTAAGAAGGTAGCCAAGCAATATGTGTGGGATGAACCGTACTTGTGGAAATATGGCGTTGATCAAATAATACGAAGGTGCGTACCTAACTCCGAATTTCAATCTATTATCTCCTTTTGTCACACTCTTGCTTGTGGTGACCACTTTGGTTCTAAACGTACCGCTCTCAAAGTTCTCGAGAGTGGATTTTATTGGCCCACATTGTTTGAAGATTCGTATGGTTTTTGTAAATCTTGTGATAAATGTCAAAGAACGGGCAATATAGGTGCTTGAAATCAAATGCCACTCACACCAATTCTTGCCGTTGAGATTTTTGATGTGTGGGGAATTGATTTTATGGGCCCTTTTGTCAATTCGAATGGGAATTTTTATATACTTCTTGTCGTAGATTATGTTTCGAAATGGGTGGAAGCTAGAGCTACCAAAACTAATGATTCTCAAGTTTTTTGTGATTTTGTAAGAGAAAACATATTCACTAGGCACGGTACACCAAGAGTGGTGATAAGCAATGGAGGCTCACATTTCAAGAAGTTTTTCCACGCTCTCCTCAAGAAGTACAACATAATACACAAGATTGGTACGCATTATCATCCACAAACTAGTGGACGAGCGGAAATTTCAAACCGTGAGATCAAGTCCATTCTTGAGAAAACGGTTAATACAACAAGGAAAGATTGGAGCTTTAATCTCAATGATGCACTTTGGGCGTATAGAACGGCGTATAAGACACCAATTGGTATGTCTCAATATCGGTTGGTTTACGGTAAGGCTTGTCATCTTCCGGTTGAACTTGAACACAAGGCTTATTGGGCGATAAAGAAGTGCAACATGGAGTATGATGATGTGGGGAAGCAAAGGAAGTTACAACTAAATGAGCTTGAGGAGATACGTAATGATGCTTACGAGAGTACCCGAATATACAAGGAGAAGACTAAGCTTTTCCATGACAAGATGATTTCTCGTAAAATCTTCGAAGTGGGAAAAAAAGTCCTTTTGTATCATTCTCGACTTAAATTATTTCCTGGAAAATTAAGGTCCATTTGGATTGGACCATATGTTGTTACTAATGTTTTTCCTTATGGTGCAGTTGAAATTACTAGTCTTAGAGACAACTCGGTTTTGAAGGTCAACGGATATAGATTAAAGCCATACTATGAGAACATCGCTTATGTGAATTTGGACGAACTTCCATTTGAAGATGTACTCCCTCTGGAGAGTAATGTGAAGCAAGGGCTAACTCGGGCCGTCGACTTTAAAACAAGCGCTTCATGGGAGGCAACCCATAGGTTTTGTATTTCTTATCCTTTTGTTTTGTTTTTTGTTTTGTTTATTTATTTTCTTGTTCCATATCATGTTAAGATTTCTCACCTTGACTTTACTAGGAAGATTCAATTACATTGAGGACAATGTAATGTTTAAGTGTGGGGGAGTGGTTAAGCATAAATTTTAAAAAAAAAATTTACCACCAACTTAAAAAAAAAAAAAGTTTTGCATAAAACCTCAAACTTTTAGAGATTTTAGAGTCCCTAGCAGACTTCTAGGTATGTTTACATAGAGAATTCTGACCGACATAACTGAACTTGGAAGTGTTAGGGAACTACGTACGGATTTCTTGCTTGTTAGAGTGTTAAATAATGGATTTAATCATGCCGGTGGCAAATGAGGTGCAGAGGGAAATGCATTATTAGAGTTGCTGATCAATCATTAGTGGAGACTACCCTATTTATATCATGTGAGGCACCGACCAGAAATTTTTCCATCTAACTAAAGAGCTTTCTTTTGAGTGTGTGTCACCGTACGTTAATTCCGGGTAGAATGGTGAGCTACCCAACTTCACACCAATTTTCAGCACTATTTTTGATCTCTTGAGTGCTAATTTTTTTCAATCATGAGGGTGACATCTATAGATGAAAGCCTCCTTCTTGTAGTTCGATTTGCAGTTAACATCATTCTCTCGACAACAACGGTTCCATAGAAACACCATCATCATCAACAAGGGAGTGACATCAAAATCTACAAGGAAAGTTGAAAATGTTTAAGGTTAACAAGCAACAAAACAAGAAAAGAGAAAATTCCATATTCAAGTAAAGCAACATACAATGAGAATATTTTTACATATATGTTGAAGACTTACAATACAATAAGGTAATTCTATATCCAGGTATGAAGACTTATTTACGAGAGCAAAGAGAATCAAAAGGTGAGAATTGTTGAATTTTTTGATTTCGAGACGATACAAGTTGTGAAGAATCAAGTGGTAAAATGCATCTCCCATGGTCACGGTTTTTTTTTTATTTTCACTTTGTTTTGTATTTTATTTCTCTTGTCTTCATAAAAAAAAATTGAAAAAAAAATTGAAAAAAATAAAAAAAATAAAAGAAGAAATATGAGACAAGAGAAAAATTTATCATTTTCTTTATCTTTTATTTAATAAGCCGTGGGGAAGGAAAAATCTATAAGGAAGTTTCAAGCGACAATGATTTCAGGTAAAAAAAGTTACAAATTTTCAAGGATTTACGAAGTTCGAGAGTTTATCATCAATAGTTGAAACCGAAGACGAGGATTGAGACCGATAAGACAAGGAGCCGAAGACGTTTCTATTGGATGCCGTGAGAGTGGTGTTACCATCATTGCAATCGGATGTGAAGGTGAGTAAGTAATCTCATCCTCGATAATAGTGGTTGATTTCCTTTCTTAGAGATAGACAGAAAAATGGTTTTTCAAAATGTTAAAAGATATGGGTTTTTAAAATATTTCGGAAGTTTCCTTCCTACCATTCAACGTGTTGCAGGATTTCTCTCTTCATTCCTACCTGCACACATGTGAGACCCATAAAAAAAGCCGTCTTTTTGAGTGCAATTATCATAAAATTCTTTTTGGTGAGGCAGAAGTCAAGGAGAAATGCTTATTGATCGCTTCTCAAACACGCGTTTTCTCATTATGGTGTGGTTATTTCTCACTCAACACTTAAGAATGAGAATATGTTCTTTAGTATCTCTAACTTCTTGTTACTAGCAAGCAGAAACTCTATATCCTCATAGCTCTTTGGATGCTTGGGACGGTGGAACGCTTTGAAGTTGTAAGTTTTAGTTTGATTTGCTCGAGGACTAACAAAGTCTAAGTGTGGGGGAATTTGATAGGGTGTAGAATACATCCTATTTATTATCTATTGTTTATGCTTTCTCTGCTATTTTTCTTGTAAATTATGTATTTTACGCATGTTTTGAGTTTTATACTATTTTGGAGTCATGCGGAAGAAAAGAAGAAGAATTCGCTCAATTTGAGCCGAAAGGGCAAAAAGGTCGTCTCACAAGTGATCATTGTTGGGAGCCTAGCCACGGTTAAAGGGTGGCCAGTTTTGTTTTAAATGGAAATATTAAAGGCACCCATAAAGTTACTTAGGGCACCGTATTGGGTGGATCGTATGCAGCAGTGGGGTGTACCCATTTAACCCCAAATCCAACTTAACCCTAAAATCGAGAGAGCTGTTTTCTCTCATTCATCTCATTCACCTGAAATTGAGAAAGAAAAGCAGCAAAGCTGCTGTTGGTTTTTCGAGAGTTGAGAGATTTAGGAGATTAAGAAGATGATTGAGGTGGTGAAGAAGGATTAAATACAGTAGGAGCAGCTGAGGCCGTTTCTGAATCGATGAGGAGGAGGATGTTGTTGGGTTTGAATTTGGTTTGGAAGATGAGCAAGAAAGGGGATCTGATGAAAATGATGGAATTTAGGTCATGAATTAAATGGGTTCGATTTGTGAGACTTGAAGATGATGTTGATGTTCTTGAGATGAAATTCGAGGCAACATAGATGGATTAATGGCAGAAATTGAATATAAGGGTTTGTGTTGGTGATGAAGACACATACAAGAAATTGATGCTGTTGTGGAGATAGAGGTGTAATTCGAGATGACTTCGACTGGAAGACCTGCTACTGCTCAAATTACAGATATTGAGTTGTTGCTATGGGTTTTGTGTGAGAGCAGATGATGAAGAAAAAGACCAATTGGGTTTTATGGGGTTTGTTGTTATGAAGATGAGAATACAAGGAAGGAGAAGGTAGTGATGTTGAATTGAGAAAAGAAGAAGCTGAATCAATCGTTGCTAAATGAACACACAGAGATGAGAGAAATGAAGGGGGTCTCGCTATTGCAGATGTAGGAGATGAACGATTCAATTGAAATGAACTAGATGTATGTTAGGAAATTGTTGCAGGGAAAGAAGAATCGTCCTGAAAGTGGCCTGAGAATACGTTGAAAACAGAGGAAACTCTGTCTAAATCTTCCCTCTGATGAGCCAACTCAGTGACCTTTCCAGCTCACTTGTCTCAGACTAGTCAGCCGAGTTAGAAGCTGACTCGATAAATGACTCGGCTGACATCCCTTCCTTTGACCCGATTGACTGACGATGACCGTTAGTTTGACGATTAACTTAACGGAATCTATAAGAATATACTGTCGACGGCTACATAACTCAGATGACGGCAGTGAGTTTTCAGGCGCAATTCCGGTGATGCCGAGAACTTTTCAAGCGGCCAAAAATACAGGTATTTGTGAAGAATTCTCTAGACTCATCTAGACTCATGGGTTTGAAGAATTGGGCTTGGATTTGGAAGAGAAGGTGGAAGAATTTTACAAAGACAAGGATATGGAATGTGGAATTGCTTAAGGAAATAGAGTCTATTCCTAAGAGGATTGCTAGGAAATTGAAGCCTATAAATAGAGAAGTTCTCTACACACTTTTTTCAAAATTCTTCTTTTAATTATTTGTGTGAACTTCAAAAATTCTCCTTTTAATTATTTGTGTGAATTTCAAAAACATGAGTAGCTAATTTTCTTATTGATTGAGGATGAATTCCTAGTTCTTAACACATGATTTGAGTTTTTGTTTTAAACCTACTTTGACGTTTTTAACATGATTATCGTTTGTTTTTACTAATTAGAATATTTATACATTCATGGTAGATTGATAGATTGTTTAGGTGGCCATCTAAATTGATTTGTTAATTGATCTAAAGCTAATGAAAGTTAGGGGATAAGTAATCGTTTCTTGACTCTTTACACAAGTAGAAAACACGAGACCTTGCAGAGGGATTCCGTGGAGCAATTGTGTGCGAAAACAACGTTAGCAAGTAGACTTTGATCTAAGAGTCTAACTACTAATATCAACCTAATAAATTCATGAATCTTAATGCGTTTAACTAAATTACATCTTGAGTGATCTACCACTAGGTGGTTTGGTGAATAGAATGCGGTAGTCGAGAACTTCCGTATCCGGTGATACAATGGATTTAGGGGTTTAACACTGATCTAGCTGCTTTACCTACGGTTGGTGATAATATGTGACTAATAAAAAGTGGAAAAGAACATAACTTGATTCATTGTTTTGCAACAAAGAAGGATTCCTTGGTATTGTCTCTCTTATTGATTTCCTTTATCTTTTAATTGTTTTGTTTATTTATTTTTAAAATCTAAATCTAAAACCCCCTTTTTGTGACATTATAAGACAACTAAAACCTCTTGCTCCTCGTGGGAACGAACTTAACTACCACCATATTACTTGTTAATTGAGTGGAAAAATATTCACTTATTTGTTGTGGTTATGACACGCATCAGGAGTCTTCACTGCAAAATCTTGCTATAAAGTCCTTGCAGATAACGTAGCAACAACTTCAACGTTTTCTTCTTTTCCATGGAAACAATTTTGGAAGAAGATGAAAACTCAACCAAAAATAAATACTTTTAGTTGGAAGGTTCTGCACAATGGGATGGTGGTATATGGCAACTTATCAAGGTTTAACACTCATATTCATAATCTTTGCTCTCTTTGTAACTCTGAAGAGGAAACTGTTCATCACATGCTGTTTTCCTGCCAATACGCTAAGGCTGTATTTCAAGCAAGTCCTTTGTATATCAATATTTCAGTGGGTACTTCTCCAATGGATATTATCCAATTTTTGTTAAGCCAATCTGATCAGGGAATTATGCTAAATCTAGGTTCGTGCATCCTGTGGAATATATGGAAAACACGGAATGATAAAATCTTCAACAACACACAACCGTCAGTGCCGCTTTGTATCCATAAATCTCTGCAGGATTTTAAGTATTTTGATTTGCATCATGCTTGAAATTACTGTTTTTCAGTCCATATTCATTGGCAAAATACAATTCAGTGGCAAGATCCACCACCTTACTACATCAAGATTAACGTATATGCAGCTTATTTAGATGGAAAAGGTGTTGCAGCGGCCGTAGCAACTGGCTCTTCTGGTAGGCATCTGGGTAGTGGAGCCTTTTGTTTTGAGTTTTTCTCGTCGATGGTGGCAGAGGCTAAAGCTTATGGTCTGGGCACTCAATTGGCGAGAAGAATACAAGGTTCAAAAATCATTATTGAAGGGGATGCTGAGGACATTCCTAAAGCTATCATAGGGAACACGAATGATATTCCGTGGAGTATTCGTTCCACTGTTCTCTCTATTCAAGATCGCGTCAAGGATTTCAGTGAAATTGGTTTTACAGCTGTTCCTAAAAACGCAAATTCAATTGCTCATGACTTAGTTCAATTTGCAATTTTTAATTTTCAAAACAGATGGTGGGTTCATGATGAACCTCTTTATTGTATTATGCAACGTCTCAATTTCTTTGAGGATTAATACAAATTAATATATGTTTCCTTCAAAATTTTTTTTATCAATTTAGTAAATAAACCACAAGGCTATTCAAATATATTTCCTTCCTTATTTATTAATGTGGGGTTGTTACCAATAATAATCTAAAAATCTAAAATTTTAAGTATAAAAGTAGAAAACCAAGTTAATTAATTGTTAGTGTATACATGTGGAAATAAGTTAAGTTGGCATTAATTATTCTTAAATTACTAATAAATTTTGTATAGGTAACATATCTAATCAAAATTAATAAAAATATTGAAATCTCAAAATTACTTCTAGTTTAGGTATTATTATTTTTTATTATGTTCTTACTCATCTTTCATGATCCAAAACATCCAAAAGCCGACGCGTAACCTTCCAAAGAAAAAAGAAACAATACTATCGTGCATATAAGATTTGTAAAGGCATAACCCGCAAAATACACTTCAAGAAAAGAAAACACACGGAAAAAGATCGGCCCAACTCCAAAAACTCCTTCATATAAAATTCAATAAGATAACTTCTTAACCTAAAATAATATTAATTTTAGTTAATAAATATCAAAACGAGAAATAATATCTAATTTAACATAACGGAAAATCAACGGTAAGAAAAACATAAAAAGAAGATGGAAGTTACTTCTCACTCTATATTATTATAATATAAAACCAATGTCTTTGATCTTTTTCTTCTTCTTTATATTCCTTGAGTTCTCACCAGTTTTTCATATGCCAATGCTTGAGGCTTCGAAAATTTTAACTGGGTGCGTAGTGCTATTATGGACAACATACTTACAATAGGTACATGTTTTATTCTGCTTTGTTATCTCTTTTATACATTTGATCCTCTTTTTATTTGGACGACCTTTAGTTGCAGATTTTGAAGGAAGCTGGATAATCCCATTACAGTGGCAATTCAATAGTATTATTACTTGTGTTTCTCATTGCATTGTTGTTATTTTGAAGTATAACTTCACATGGTTCTTATTCACATGAAATACCCCGATGCGAACGACATGGTAAATAAGCTTTTGCACAAGAAAGGACACATAAAATATGAAAATAAATTATTCCACGAAATTTGAATTGTTTGCATCTATAATTGGTTTTTCTGTTATCCCAAAATACCTTGCGCTTTGTGTTATTGCTTTCATGAAAGTATCTCATGGCATAGTCGTTAACAAAATTACTCAAAATTCCATAACGACTTGCTCTTATTAGTAATTTTTTTTGAAGACAAATTGTGTTAGAGTCTTTTGAGCTTGTTCCTCTATTGAAGATCTTACCCTTGAAACAACAATATTTTTTTTGTCTAGCATTGTGTCAGACATTTCTGTTTGCTTAATAGTTTCTATAGCAAGATCTACCCGTTAGATACATTATCAAGCTATAAAAAAATATTGATTTACTTTAATAAAAAATAAATAAGAAAATACCTCTTTTAGAAATTGGCATAAACTTGTGCATGAGTCAATGAACCGTTTGATAAAAGCGACAAAACTTTTTGAACGTCCCGTTGTCGTCATTCTACCAAAGAAATAGCTTCGAAGAAATGCTAGAACCCATAATTTTCTCATATTGAATAATCAAATGATATTCTATAGTTCTTTCTAATTTGTACTTTGAGATTGTTATGAGTCACTTATTCGAAAATATTGCAATTGTTTTTTAGCATGTATAAGTTATAAAAATCACTCCACCATTCAAAATTTTCACTGCGAAGAATAGACAAAAACCAACCACTAAATCTGGCCATAAGGTGTTAATTGCAAAAATTATGTTTCATCTTGTGTAATTCTACTTCAACGGTTATTGTTAGATGTGGATCTTGATCTGTCAAGATAGTCTGTGGTGCTTTCTCGATAAAATGAAAAAATGTTTGCAAGTATAAGACATAGTTTGCATTTGATGCGAAAGGCACCACAAAATATCTCAAGTGATCAATATATATCGCTAACAATATCCATTGAAGTAGAATTGGATGAGACACATCATAGTATTTTGATTGACACTTTAAGACTACATTTAGTGGTGGTTTTTTTTTATTCTTATTAGTAAATATTTTGTATGGTATAGTGATTTTTTTATAAATTATATAGAGTAGAAACTATTGAAGAATTTGAGAGTGGGCAGTTCATGACATTCTTAAAGTACAAACTAAAGTGAAATATGCATATTATTGGATTATTCTATGTGAGAACATTTTAGGTTCTATCATTTCTTCAAATATATTTCTTTGATGGAATGACAACAACGGGACGTTCCAAAGCATTAACGTTTTTTGTCAAACGACTAATTGATTCACACATAAACTTCTGCCAATTTCTGAAACAGGTCAGACTTTTTCTATTTACATGCTATTAAAGTAAATCGATCTTTTCTGTAACTTGGTAATATATTTTATAGGTAGATCATGCTATAGAAAGTATTGAGCAAATAAAAAGGTATGACACAATGCTACACAAACAAGGTATCATTGTTTCAATCATCGTATCTCCTACAGAAAAACAAGCTTAAATGACTCTAACAAAATTTGCCTTCAATTTTTTTTAAAGAAGAACTAGTAAGAGCAAGTCAGTATGGAACTGTCAGTAATTTTGGTTACGACTATATCATGAGATACTTTCAAGAAAGCAATAACACAAAGCGCCAAAAGGTATTGTGGGATGGAAAGAAAACTAGTTGTAGCTACAAACAATTCGAAAGCCTATTGACCAGGTTGATAATATAGAGATATTTCATGTGAAGAAGGCCATGTGAAGTGATACTTTGAAAACGATAATGCAATGAAAATCACAAGTGATAATATTATTGAATTGCCAACTGCTAATAGTGTTATCCAACTTCCTCCAAAATCCGTATTCAAAAGTCGTACGAAGAAAAATAAGATCAAAGCTATAAATAAAACAAATAACAAAGCAGAAGAAAACATGTGCATATTATAAGCATGTTGGTCATAATAGCACTACATGCCCAGTTAAAATTATCGGAATCCTTAAGCATTGGGACACAAAAACTGATGAAAGATCGAGGAATAGAAAGAAGAAGAAAATGTCTGAAAACATGAGTTTAAATCCGATAATTCACTTAAAGTCATAACAATATAGGGTGGGAAGTAAAAAATAAAACATTATGTGCTTTTTCTTATTGTTAGTTTTCCGTTATGTTAGAAAAGATAATGTTTTTATTTAGGCATCGATCGATTCGAATTAGTTCTATTTTAGGTACTTTTTTTTTTCTTATTACACTATGAAGGGAGTGGTTGGAGTTGTACCAATTTGATTTTGTGTTTTTTTTTTATAAATTTATTTTTGGAGCATATTTTTAGGTCGTTCTTTACAAATCTTATCTGCACAATAGTATTTTTTTCTTTGAAAAAGTATGCGCCAACTTTTAGATATTTTGGACCAGGATGTATAAGTAAGAAAATACAAAATAATAGCTAAATTTTGACGTAATTTTGAAAATTTCAGTATTCATTCTTTTTCCTTTTCTGAAATTATTTCAGTATGTTTATATATTTAGATTAAAAGATGAGGGGAGATCCATGGACAATCTTATATGAACACCATCCATACAAGATTGCACCATTTTTTTATAGTCCAAATGAAAGCGAATTTGAACCCAATATTTTGATGACATGTTCCTCTTGTTAAACTCTAGATTCCTATCAAAAATGAGACAATGCGATAAACGAAACTTCACCATCTACTGATTCTAATTTTGACCATTAATTTTTTCAAAGTGCTAGATGATGGTGCTATACTTCACGGATTGTACTCATTTTTTGTATGAATCTTGAATTGAAGTATTATTAGATCTAGTTTAATTTTTTGATTGAGTTGTGTAGACAATCAATTATGGCTAATGATAGTTATTACTCGTCATAATCATCTTCATATTCATCATCTCTTCCATACTATTCTTCTTTCATAACGTCGATGCCAATGCAACTGTGTTTGGTCCTTGCCATACTATTTTCATTTCTGGGATTTACTTTGTACATCAACTATGAATCTATGCTAGAGGGATTAATGGATCAGTTTAAGTGGGGTTTAATGATCTTACCTCTACTTTTACTCGTTTTCGTCTACTACACATTGTCGTCGAATAATAAAGAGAGTGGAGGATGGATTCCGGCTTTGCTTCGGATGCCTGCAAAGACTCGATTCACAAGGCTAGTGGATCACCTTGGGGTCTTGGTGTACTTCTCGTTTTTCTTATCATTATGGTTTCGTATCGGTCATATCTCCATGAATGTTGGTTCCCTTTGTTAAGGAGATGAAGTGTAGAATTTTTAAAGAACATAATATTTGGAGAGAGATATGACTACATTGCTTAACACTCTGATACACTTTTCTCATTAACATAAAAGCCTTTAAATAGATATTACAATCTTGAATGAACTGTTAACAACTAACCCACTAAACACATTAATTCCTAGTTAATAGGAAATATACTCCCACGTTCAAAACTACCAATTACTCCCTGAGTACTAGGACTAATATGTACATTACCAATCCTAAATATTTGGATTAATCCCATGATTTTTTAAAGATTAAATCAATCAACTTAGTCCTAGGCGTGTTTGGTTTATTAACTCCAACATGAAGATGATGTGATTGTAATCAAGGCTAATCGAGGTCAGCGTTTATGATCCAGAGGATCACTGCTATGGTAAGAGCGCTCGAACAGCTCATTGACGACGGACCTATGAGAGGGCTAACCAGCGCTTAAGCCCTAGTGAGCCCCTCAAGTCCACTTCCTGAAATTTTCATCTAGAAAGGAAAAAAACAGAACCCTGTTTTAGGGCATACGGTTTTTTTTAGGGCATACAAATTTATTTTCCAAACTAAGGTGTGTTTATAAGTGGTGTCTAATGGTTGTGCAACGACTTATATATCCTTAAATGGTTTATATTACTAAATTTCCCTTCTTCTCAATTTGAAAACCAAAAATCAAAATCAGTTTTAAACTTACACATCTTCTATTCTTCTCTACCCGATCTCCACTCGTGGAACCGTCGACAAAAAATTTGATCTTCAATTCGTGAAAATTTGATCGTCGACCAAACATAACTACATAAATGACTTGCACAAAGAAGCTTGCAGTAGGTAGTCATACTAAATCTTCTTCTAATCCGCCAATTGAAGAACAAGAAGAAGTTGAAGGATTGGAAGCAGAAATTCAATCGAATGAAGAACCAACTCCTGAAATGAGGATGGAAATATATTTTCTACAAAAAATTTACTGTTTTTTATTGATAAAATAGGATTAATTCATAAAAAAAAAACTAGAGCTTTTTGCGGTCACAAAATGAAGTTCGGCTTATGAGCGAGATGAATTATCAGCCGAACTGTTCATTGTTCTTCGTTCTGAAAGTGCTTATGAACAGTTCGGCTAATAATTCATTTTTAAATGATAGCCGAACTTTCTAGTATTTATATATAAATCATTGAAGTTGTTCAAGTTTGGCTGATTTGAAAGATGAATTATTAGTCGAACTGTAGTTGCAGGAAATCCTACACTACACCCCTCATATGATTTCATTAACACTCAACTCATTTTTAGGTTCACAATCTTAATTTTATTGATGAATCTTTGAAAAATCTTACAAGAAAAGATAAAGGAATCAAGAATAACCACTTCTCTAGACTTTCTCTCTCCTAATTACTTGTTTCTTACTCAAAAAAGATCTCTCCCTTTCCTTTACAATTGAACGACTATTTATAGGGAAGTGCATAGTGGATGACAGCGAATCTGTCCTTTATTTTCGGATATGTCTCGCAACCTTACAAATGTTACTCTCGCAAATTCTCTTATTTTCGCAGAATCATTACATTTTTCTCATGATTTTAGATGACATCGTTTATTATGTCACTTCTAAAATTGTTCTGCGACGCTATTGAGTTGTGTTGTTGATAATTTCGCTGAGGCATTATTGCTGCGAGATTCTGATCCTACATCTTGCCTCTTCTCATATCTTCTCTGCAAAGTAGAGAATGATGTGAGAAATGAAGCAGCTGTTCATCTCTTCATATTCTGCATTTATCACACGTATTCTTTCTTCCATCTGTTTCTTGACACGTCTTCTGTAACCGCTGCTTTTCAATCGCTCGTGTCTTTTCGTCTTAATAGTGTTTATTTCTTCGAGTAAAAAATCTTCTTTATATATTCTTCTTACTCTTCTTTCCACTTTCTTTTTACTTTCTGTTCTCTTTTTATTCTCTCATCTCTGCAACTCTATTTTTCTTCCGTAAGTTCCGCTACTATAATCCTTCCTTCTTCAATCTTCTTACTTTTGATTCATTCCCATACTCTATATTAAAATAGGCCTCCAAGTGGCCATAAACATGAGAAAAACTTAAAAGACGTCCAAAAAGATCTTGCAGAGAGAGGTTTTACACTTTCTACCATTCCTGGTGAAGTGCCAAATCAATTCTTTCTATCAAACTTTTTTCTGATCAATATTGTGATGATCAATCAATCATAATTTCGCTAGGTCAAACTCTCGTAGGTCTCCGCATTCCTCTTTACGACCCAGATATTCCTCTGTTCTATGAAATTCTCGCTAATTCGGGATTTTCGCGAGCTATCTTCCAGCTGAGTGGGGATTGTATCCGTCTGATGCTAGAATTCGCTAACCGTGGTGATGGTAAAGGATCTATGTACTCCAAAGAACTTAGGGATCCTAAATTCGCAGACTTCGAGATAATTGCTGAGAAATACACAGTAGCGAGTTTCTTTGAAAATTATGAATTGATATCCATGAAGAAAAAGAATACTCGCTGGGGTATTCGTTTGAAAAGGAAAGATAACATTGATGAAGCTAAAACACTCATGCAAGACGTTGATTGGCATTCTGGTAAGAACGCAACTCCTCGCCAATCCAAAGATGATAAATGGTGTGTTTTTCCCTTGATGCTGAAAGGACCTTACATTGCTGGGTCAAATGTTCTTCCTGAGAATCTCGCTACTTATCAACCTTGGGTATTCTCTTGGCCCGAGAAGGAGAAAGAGGTATATTTCTTCCAGTTTCGCTCATGTCCATCTCTTTATTTATTTTTATTCTTTTATTCGCTAACTCTTGCGAAATTCTACAGATCCAAAAACTGAAAGATAGTTATAACAGGACTGGGAAGACTAGTACCTTGTTAGCTCTTCGCTCATACACATATGAGGTAAGAAATATCCTTTTATGATTTTAAACAGTATACTGTTGCCTCCATTTCTTACATCTATTTGTGTGTGAAGATTATTGCTGAAATAGAAGAGCCTGCTAATGTTGCGAAGACTGGTGATAAAGGCAAAGGTGTTCTTCGCAGGGAAAAATCAACTGCTCCTCCTTCAAAGAAGAGAAAAATTCGTTCTTCTTTTCCTTTAACTATTCCTTCTCATGAAAATTCCGAGAGTGACAAGGATGATGAGGATAATGATGACCTTGCCGCAAGTGAAGATTCTCCACCTGAATCTTCTATGGTTAAGCACTCTGGCCTCTTTTTCGATTCTTTGCAAGGAATGAGAGATAGCCAATTCGCTAATACCTGCAAAGCTCTCGCTACAATTTGCGATGTCCCTTTACTGGATGGTGATAGTTCTCTTCGTGGAGTTTCTAGATCAGTGACTCCCGATTTCCTGCATTCTCTTAATAGTCTGGTATACTTTCATCCTTTTACTTCTTCATTGTTGTAACTCAAAATCTTTTTCTGTATTAGTACTTTTTATATTTTCTCGCAGGCTGGAAAAGCTTCTTTCGTTGTTGCCTCAGATCTAGAGAGGAGACACGAAATCTTGAAAAGAATAATCTTCAATTTCGTACAAAGAATGAAGAACCAGATGGGCTTTATTGACCCCAAATCTCCATGACTCAGGTTCCGGTGGCGGTGTAGCCTTTCCCTGAGCCATGCAACAGGTACCCCCTTATATGACGTACTTTAGGTCTTACATTTGCCTCTTGCGAAATTGTATTCGCGAACTAGGGTGTACGCCATAAAGGTTCGCCCCTTTCTCTTTTGTCATTGTTCTTTGATTGTCTTCTGTAAAATTCATTATCTCTGAGAGATTATCGCACACCATCATATCGTATTTGCATTTCGCAATCTCAATTTTGTCATTCAATAAAATGTATTTTTGAGAATTTTACTTATTGCGAGAGTGTCGCAACAAATTAATCATTCATACATTTCTTGTTTTTATTACCTTTGTCGTCCTCTGCTTCTTAATTATTTTTGGCTACTGCTTCCTTGGTAGTGGTATGTTCATCATTTTTATTCTGAGCTAGCATTAGTTTCGCAACATCTCTTCTTATTTTCTTTCGATTGCATCCACCATCAACCTCTCACTTCTTTGTGTCTCTTTGATTTTGTGTCGCCAATTTTCCTTCTTGTTTGCTCTTCCTTCGCAAGATTCTATCTCAATTTCGTAACACTTCTTTCCTTCAACCCAATCTTCCTTTATGATTCCTACACCGCTGGGGTGAGGGAATTTGATGCACTTGTGGAAAGTTGAAGCTACACCTAGAATCCCATGTAGCCAAGGTCGACCAATTAATGCATTGTAGGGTGATTCTACATCAACGACACATAATTGGATTTCAGAAGATATTCCCTTTAATGGAATTCGCATAGTAACCTCTCCTTTAGGCTTGTTAGCAGTACCATTAAAACCATATATCTTATATGTTGATGGTATTAGATCATCATCTCTTCCTCCCATAGTTTTATAAGTATGATAAAATAAGATTTTCACAGAGCTTCCAGTATCGATTAGAATTCTATTAATTTCCCATGAATCTTCAGCTTCATCATCCTCATCTTCTTTCGGTTTTGGATTAATTTCTAATTTTACTACCAATGGATTATCATGTACCTCTTCACCTTCGGGGATTTCTTTTGCGGTAAAAGAAATGATCTGTTTCTGCCATTCCTCTAGTGGCGAGATTTTCGCAATATTCATAACTTCTATTCCATCATTATCTCTTGCGAACACTCTACTTAAAACATTGTCATGAAAATCTTCAATTGTCTTGTATGAATGTACGATAGAGTGATAGAATAGATTCTTTGCTTTTGCACCAACTTCTATGAAGAATGTTTCCTTCTTTTTCATCGTGTTTACTTTGTGATGCTCTGGTGGTGGTGGAAATGGTTGAGATTGTGGGTGCCCTACCAAAAAGTGGTTTAGTTTTCCTTGATCTATCATTCTCAGAATAATTCTTTTTACATTTCTGCAATCATTTGTTGTATGTCCATGAAAATGATGATAAGAACAAAACTCATGACTTCTGTGGTTTGGAGGTGGTTTCGTTCCCATGTTCCATGGTGTTGGTATATTCTCCATCAAAATTATAGCTTCCCATATTTTCTCCACACTTTCATTTAGAGGTGGCATCTTGATTTCTTCCCATACTACCTTGTAACCTCCTTGTCCTCTATTATAGTTTTGTCTTTGACCTCCATAAGTTTCTTGTGGTTGATCGAGTCTTTGAATCTTGTTATTTCCACCACGATTGTAGAAATTTCTTTCTCCTTCATACTCCTTTTGATCTCGGCTTCCCATAGCCACCAGTTTCTGTTGATTGTTACCTGTCACCTTCTCTTGTTGTACTTGCGAAGTGTTCGCTACTGTGTTTATTAGCTTGGGTAATAAGCTTGCACTCGCTGTTTGTGAACTGGTGTTCGCAAATGGGTATGATTCCATTTCATTTTTCCTTTCCTCTAGAGAAATATATTCTTCTTGAAGTTCTCGCAATTCAGTCATTGTGATCGTATTCTTGACTCTGAAAATTTGGACATACAATAGGTTGGTTGCAAACATAGCATTGATAAATGATAATATAAGATATCTCTCATCTACACGGCCAGCCATTTCGCCACACATAGTCCTCCATCTTTTAGTTAGGTGCTTCAAACTTTCGCCAATCCTTTGTTTTAATCCAAACACATCTTCTATACCAGGTCGCGAAGAATTATTACTTATATATGCCCCTAGGAATGTAGTCTGAAAATGATTGAAGGATGTTATTGTATTCTTTGGTATACCTTCGAACCATTTTAACGCCTCCCCTGTTAAGGTGGATGCGAAATATTTACATAATACAGCATCATGATTTTCCCATTGCAACATGCACCTCACGTAGGCTTTAATGTGTTGAATTGCACAAGTTGTTCCATCAAAAATGCCGGTTAATGCGGGCAAATTGCATTTCGGTGGTATTCCTCCTAATTGTACTTCCCTTGTAAATGGAGTTTTCGCAGCTTCTTCTATAGCTTCATCCAATTGTCTTCTGCCTACTTCTCCTCTATTATTTAGCATTCCTCTCATTTCTTCTAACTCTTTCAAGATTTGTTTATTTACACCTGAATTTTGATCCATTGGTCTTTTTAATTTCGCCTCTCTTCTTCTGCGTTCATGTCTTTCTTCTCTCGCGAAATTTTGCATTTCTTCTTCATTATCCTCATTTCGTCTTCTTCTGCGAGTCTCTTCTTCATCTCTATCTTGAATTCGCATATGATTATGTCTCTCATTTTCTCCTTCATGATTTTGTTCATTTCTTATTAATTCCATTCGCTGTCTTTCAGCCATCCTCTATATTCTATCATACTCTTCATTGATATTACCGTTATTCCGGTTTTGTGTACGCCTTCTTTCTCGATTGTCGTGATTGTTCTGGCGAATTGTCTCCTGAAGCTCTTGTTCTTCCATTTCCGCTCTCAATCTTTCACGTTCACAAATTAAACGTGCTTGTTCAGCATAATGTCTTTCAATTTCTTCTTCAATCGTCTGTTGGTTTCTTTGAGTTTCTCTTTCATGTAAAATTATCCTTCCTTCCTCTCGATTTCCTTCGCCATCTTGATCATTTCGTCCCTGACATTGTCCATTCTCTTGATTTCTACTATTTTTCCTATCATCAAAAGTTTCATTTTGTGGAACATAACGATCATCAGTTCTTTCTCTATTTTCGCGATATTCTTCATTAGGATTTGATATTTCTTCTTGAATATTGTCTCCAGCATTAATTGTGGGTGAGTTTCGCATCATCTCTCTTCTAGTCGATCTTGAATATGATTTTGTAATACTTCTCGATCTTCTACTCTGTAATCTCATATTTTCCATCCCCAATTCGTGATTCTGCCTTGTTAGATTTGCACGTTCCTCTGCCTCAGCTCTTCTTTCTTCATGTATTCTTCGTCTCAACGTTTCTAACGCTCCAATTTCCTCATCTCCATGAATTATTCCTTCATCTGCTTCTTGATTTCTCTCTACCTGTCTATGGTTTCTGGTTTGCTGCTCTTCTTCTACTTCTTCTGCGGAATTTGATTGCCAAGTGTGTATACTCACCCTATCATAATCTATATTCCTTCCTTGTACTAGTGTTTGTTGAACTGGTGGTTGAATTTGATTTTCTCTATTACTTCTCATTCTAGTAGATTCTCCCATTTCACTTCTTTCTCTTCCAGCAATTCTCTTGCTTCTTCTAACAGTAGTTGGTTGTTCTGATGTATATCTTCTTCTAGCCATTTCTTCAATGTTAACGAAAGAAATTATGTAAAATTCTTAATCAATCACTCCAAATCTTCACAAATCTCAATATTAATCTTCAATTTTTTTTAGAATAATCTTCAATACTCCCTGTTTCTAGCGCCATTATGTAGTTGCAGGAAATCCTACACTACACCCCTCATATGATTTCATTAACACTCAACTCATTTTTAGGTTCACAATCTTAATTTTATTGATGAATCTTTGAACAATATTACAAGAAAATATAAAGGAATCAAGAATAACCACTGCTCTAGACTTTATCTCTCCTAATTACTTGTTTCTTACTCAAAAAAGATCTCTCCCTTTCCTTTACAATTGAACGACTATTTATAGGGAAGTACCTAGTGGATGACAACTAATCTGTCCTTTATTTTCGGATATGTCTCGCAACCTTACAAATGTTACTCTCGCAAATTCTCTTATTTTCGTAGATCATTACATTTTTCTCATGATTTTTGCTGACGTCGTTTATTATGTCACTTCTAAAATTGTTCTGCGACGCTGTTGTGTTGTTGATAATTTCGCTGAGGTATTATTGCTGCGAGATTCTGATCCTACACGAACCTGACATTATTTCTCCAGGTTCTATAAATAAGCCAGGTTCGGCTGATTCGATAGTTTGTTTATAAGCCGAACTTGTAATTTAAAATGATTCAGCGACTTCTTTATTTGGTTTATAGGTCGGACCTCTAACTTGATTTTTCTTCTCATAATTGATAATTTTATTTTTAGGCTTTGGATGTCTTCTTTATGACGTGGAAGAAAATATAAATGATAGAATGTGGTGTAGAGAGATGATAAAGATTGAAAGATCTCCTATTAGGGTTTTGGATGTCTTCTTATATAAAGCTTTCAAAGTTAGGCTTTATAATCCTTCCGGGATCGTATTTTCTTGAGATGAAAGTCAATTTGGTGTCCAAATATGTCCCAGAACAGTGTCAGGTTCGGCTAATACCTTGCCAACCTTTCCACGCCGAACCTGAGAAGTGAAATTTTCTCCAGGTGGTTGTCAGGTTCGGCTGACTCGATTAGATCACTTTCATGCCGAATATCTCTTTGTAAACCCTTCGAAAATATTGATTTGCAGGCTATAAGTTCGGCTAGCTCGTGCTGATGAGTTATCAGCCGGACCTTCTCTCTATAGACTCAAGTCTTTCGATCTTGTTTTGGCCATAACTTTTTCGTCCGATATCGAATGGCCTCATTCTTTTTGCGTTGTGTTTGTCATTTCATTCTCTTGAACTTGAAGACAAGATCTCCTTGGTTTTAGTGATTTGAATTTGGACCTGGGTATTCTCCATTAGTAGATTTCACTTTCTTAACACTTTTAGTAATTTCCACTTTTTTTTTTGATTCATCATATGAAAAGGCTGCACAATAGAAAACATATGTAATAAAAAGCCTAACCCCTAAATGTGTATGAACTTAAGTGTTTTATAGAAAATCAGTAACAAGTTCGGCTGATATGATTTTTTGAATATGAGTCGAACTTGAAAAAATATATGGTTCGACTGATATGATATTTAGAGTGAAAACCAAACCTAACTCTCAGGAGAAGGTTCGGATTGTAATGAAAATTTCTTATTAGCCGAACATTTGACTAGTAAGTAGGTCGGGAGTTACAAACTATAAGTTCGACCAATAACTATTGTATTTCGAGTAAGCCGAACTGTTCATCTTTTGTACTCCCTCCGTTCCATTTTACTTGATGTTGTAGAGTTTTTCACGCAGATTAAGAAACATCAAAGAGAGTTAAATTTTTCCAATTCTACCCGTATTAATACCTTTAAAAAAAATTAAATAACCTAGTTTTTAGTTTCTAGATTCTAGGAAAAGTTACTAATCCCATTGTAATTTACTTGGGGTGTACTAAACTTTTATAGATTAGACTATATATCCTCCATAAGAAATATTTAAAAATTAGAGTAATTTTTTATGTGTTGATTACGATGAGAATTTGTGCTCTGGTGTGATTCCAAAGCAAGGATAAATCAGAAAGAATTTGGGGAAAATACTAAAACTCTCATCTATCTTGAAACAGAAAATAAACCCTAAAACATCAAAGTAAAGTGGAACGGAGGGAGTAGTATACATGTTCGGCTGATAATTTCAAGCCGAACCTATCTCTGGTTCGCCGAACTTGGGTGAAAAGAATCAATTTTTTGATGATTTCAACCTACATAAATGAAATTAAACATAATCTGGAAGTATACTCGTGTAATATTAGCATTGGGTTTCTCATCGTTGTATTCATCTCCTGGATTTAGCTCATAAAAATACAAGTTTTTCCTCACTTCCCCTTCTTGTTCTTCTCCAAAAAACCTAACTTTTCTTTTCTTCCCCAAAAATTATGATCAACACACTTTTATAGCTTAATTATCTTAATCACTAATCATTTACATCAAACACTAATCAAAATTGTTTATTATTATTAACACTAATACAGAAAGGGTAAATTTGTCATTACCAAAAATATTTGGTTAAGGGGCTATTGGATTTACTATTTCCAACCCGTTTTTGTTTTTATTCGGTATGCCATAAAATTTTCTTGTATGCCCTAAAACAGGGTTCAAAAAAAACAAAAATGGCCGATTTAGTTAGCCTAGGTCCCATTAGTTTTTTAAGCCCACCTGGTCCGTCAATTCATAGCAGGGTTGCACCCAACATACAAAAGCTTTGGTTCAATCCAACGGCCTACAAATACAAGGAGAATAGGACATATGCGACAATACCATATGGCTGTTATACCATTGTATATTGCACTCCAGGGGCAGGGTTCGAAACATATCAAACTTTCAGATTACTCTGACCATCGGGATGTTCTATAAACATGTTAACTACTTTGCATGCTAACTAATTAGGTGCTACCTTTGCACCCATTTGCAGTGAAGCTACTTTGCATGCTAACTAATTAGTAATTAGCGCTGTTTTCATCTGTTATGCCTTAGAAAAGCACAACACCCAAATCACCGATCAGGTTTTGTATTGGTGTTATCATCCGTAGACAAAACGATTGTAGTTTCATCTGTGTTAGCAATGACTTCTTTTCTGTACTTGTTATATAAATCTCCTTGGTAGAACTTACGAGTCCTCGTTACCAAAATAAGGGAAGTAAGGGTACCGGTGATTGCCGCGCCTGCTCTTATAATAAAGCTTAGTCTGTAACATTGTTTCCCAATGCATTTCAACTCCTTAGCTGAATCCCTACCAAGTCCCTTAATAATCTTTATTTGTTTCAAAGCTTCGTTATCGTAAATTACTCCA
The DNA here is from genome assembly GCF_003573695.1 of Papaver somniferum. NCBI lineage: Eukaryota > Viridiplantae > Streptophyta > Magnoliopsida > Ranunculales > Papaveraceae > Papaver > Papaver somniferum. The sequence continues at coordinate 29,089,227 of NC_039361.1, read as the reverse complement.
GCAACTCTTACATTGAACACATAAGTTGCGAGGGGAATCGCCAGTACACCACAATTCGACAAGGTTGGATAGTGCTTTAAACCAAAGAGTTCAGAAATGATTGTAGGATTAAATATAGACTGAGCTCCAAAACAGAAGCCGATGATAACTGAAGCGATGTAGAGAGCACCAGGAAATGGGAATGCAATGAGTAAGAAACCAACACAAGAGAAGAGAATAAAGAAAGTCATTACAAGTGATCTAGGAATTTTCCACTTTGTAAGAAGGCTTTCAGATATAAAACCTGCACAAACTCTCCCAAAATAGCTCCAGATACTTATAAGCGAAATAAAGGTACTGACGGCATGATCAGAATATCCCAAAGATTCAGCAATCTGACACATGTTGTCTATTGTGGAATAACTTGTGCCCATTCCACTAAAAGTTGCAAAGAACATCAATAAGACTATTATTGAGTGCACATGCAGCAGAGAGATTTAACGTGACAATACCTGCAAACCTATTTACGTCGTGCGTACATTTTACACTTTGCGTGTATATTCAAGCCCACTGTTAGTGCCTGGCACGAAACTACCACACAACCAAAATGTGTTGTATCATGCAGGATGCAGCACTCAGATTTAACGTGACAATATCTGTAAGCCTATTTGCATCTTGCGTACTTTTTACACTTTGCATATTGTGCCCACCGTTAGTACCTGGCACGAAACTACCACACAACTAAAATAAATGTGATATATTTTGATACTCGATCCAATGATTATTGTTCATTTCTTTTTATAGAACTGTAATGCACAATGAAAAGAACGTTCGACCAAAAAATAGGAATCTAATCAGTTTTCATTTAACCTTATAAAAGTTTAGTATCAAAATGAAAAGACAATGGTGTAAAACGTGCCGGCCTAGCACCAGCCTACGAAATCACGTGCTTAGCATGTTATGTGTCGTGCTGTGCCGGAGATAATGACGTGCCGTGTTGTGCCGTTCTAGAAGGCGTGTTGTATTGGGCTGTGTCAGAAAAATAAACGTGTTTTGCCGTGCCAAACATATTTATTTTATATTTTTCAATATAAATGTTTTTCAAATATTTAGGTATTATATGTGTTATTATAAAAATAAGTTGATAATAAAATGTCAATAATTGATTAGAATAATAGTTCTTTTGTGAAAAATAGACAAAATATGGTGTATTGTGCCATGTTGTGTACTATATTGAGTATATCATGACGTACTTTCTTACGTGTTGTGCTGTGTCGTGTCACGTGTTTATGCATACCGCGTATTGGACTGGACTACTGTGCCGATTGGTCAAATAAAGTCCGTCCCATAAAACTAACATGTTGTATCGTGCTGGACTGTGCTCAAATCTTCGTGTGTTGTGCTGGTGCAGCCCGGATTACACCTCAATGTGCGTCCTACCAGTTCCATAAAACTAACATGTTGTATCGTGCTGGACTGTGCTCAAATCTTCTTGTGTTGTGCTGGTGCAGCCCGGATTACACCTCAATGTGCGTCCTACCTTTATAAAAGAAAGGTTACCTCTCTATGGATTAAAACGAAGACTTTTGTTTGAAAACATTTTGTCCTCCACCTCCACTACCGACCCTGTTTGGCCAGTGTCTTGTATCAGTATGAGGTCACCAGATATGTAGGACAGGAAAAGACAGGAAGCGAATCCCCCCTTTTCTTAAAGTAGTCTCAGCATAATAGACAACTCCGAGTCCCCACTCTAATTCCAAATACGCAGCACTTGTTTTGATTAAGAAATTGACAACAGACAAAAATTTATGGAAAGCTTCTTGATCGACCTCAACTCCTCACCCAATGCTAGAGATGTTCCATGCTTGCCCATTCATTTCGCTTTAAAGTCATTTAGTTTTGGATCGAGGGAATGGACGGTGGCACTTGGCAACATTTCATTGAGTACCTGCAGTCGACATATTTTATCCAACTATAATAACTCCAAGTAAAGTGGGCAGGCACATGCCAATGTTTATATCAAGTCAAGTGCGTGCATCTCCAAGCATACATTTGTACATTAGCACAACACACCACAAGAGCTTGGAAACAAATTACTACCTACTACTAAGTACTATTGTTAGATCTGGTTTAGTTTTTTGATTGAGTTTCGTAGATAATCAATCATGGCTACTAATGGATATTACTCATCATCTACATCTTCATATTCATCATCTCTTCCGTACTATTCTTCTTTCATAACGTCGATGTCGATGCAGTTATGTTTGGTCGTTGCTGTACTATTTTCATTTTTAGGATTTACTTTGTACATCAATTACGAATCCATGTTAGAAGGACTAATGGATCAGTTTAAGTTTGGATTCATGATCTTGCCTCTCGTTTTACTTGTTTTCGTCTACTGCACCTTGTCGTCGAATAATAAAGAGAGTGGAGGATGGATTCCAACTTTGCTTCCGATGCCTGCAAAAGACTCGATTCACAGGGCCGGTGGATCACCTTGGGGTCTTGGGGTGCTTCTCGTTTTTCTTATCATCATGGTTTCGTATCAGTCCGATCTTCATGTATCTTGGTTTCCTTTGTTAAGGAGATCATGATGATGTGGTTGTAATCAAGACTAGTTGAGGTCAGCGTTTATGATCCAGAGGATTACTGCTATGGTGAAACGTGTTGCATAGATATAGATTTCGCAAATGTATGGCTAACCGAGAACAGTTCAATAATTAGTTTACTACTACTGCCGACCTATTAGGCTAAAATCAAAGTAATAAGGGTTGGAGATAATCTTTTGAAACATTGTATATACACTTTATGCTGGTTTGATGTTTTTTTCGCAGTACCTACTGTTATGCGAGGCTTGTGCACAATGTAGCCCGGTTATCATTGGCATGATTTATATAACACGAGTAGTTTATTATGCCATTGTAATTTTATGGATAACTATAGGCTTTCTATGAATCATGTGTTGGATATTTTCAACAAACCATTAAATTGTAGGCATTTAGGCTGTCTCGTTGGAAAATTTCTGTTATAGGGTTTCCATTGTCAGTTAGAAAAATTGAACAAAAATCTCGTTTCACCAATGGACGCATAGAAGGAAGAGACGCGCCTGTTCACTCTGAAAAGATGCCCGTAGAGATGAAAAGTCATCTTTAAAGGGTGTGATTTCCTCTTTAAATAGGAGACTTGTTTTCCATTCAAAATACATCTCAACTCTCTCTGTTTTCTTTCTTACAAGCATCATCAGAAACAAAACCAGTGTGTTCTTGGTTGGATCAAGGTCGTACAAGCTTTGAATCCAGTACTGTTGTGGGGCTTCAAGTATCCTGACGGCAATATTCATTGACCTGTTTGTACTCGACAATTCAATTGGGAAAGGGTCGAATAATTGTCGAAAAGAATCTTTCATTAGAGCCTTGAACCCTAATACAACATTCTTTTCTTCACCCTGTTTTAGTGTCAATTTTCCAACATCCTGCGTTGCTCCCATGTAAATCAAACAAACACAATCAAACTAAAATTTTATAGACAACTATAGGCTTTCTTTGATTCCTGCTCTCTTGTAATTTTGATTTGGTTATGTTTGTTTGTGTGTGGTAATGGTTGTAATTGTAGTATGAATGACACTCCTCTCACCTTCTCTGTAAACTGTCTTCATCATTGCCTTGTTGTCGTAACTGTCGTGTCCTCTTTTGACTGGCTGTTAAATACAGCGCCTCTGTATTCTTCTCTGTAGACAAGACAATTGATTAATCAATTGCAAACCTTTTTGTTATTTAAGATTGTTAATGAAATAAACTTTACTACTATGGTATGATCAGATAGTACATCGATCCTTACTTTCGCTGTTTTTACTCATTAATGGTGTCTCTGTGAATCTTTTCTTCTGCAAATTCTTTTCGTTTCAATCCTATTTTTCAATCTTCTTCTTTCTTCTCAATTCAAAGGGAAATTTACCATATGAATCAAGAATCTCACACATTTCGTTTAATCATATCTCAAACATTATTCAATACAAAATCAAAGACGATAATTTCTTAACCTGGAAGAGTTTCATTCTGTCTCTAATGAAAAGACACAAAGTTTCTGGTTTCTTGAATGGATCTACACATTGTCCACTAAAATTTCTCACAGAAGCAAATCTGGATCAAAGTAATGTTAATTCTTCTTATACTGCTTGTTGCGATGATGATAACACTCTCATTCTTTGGCTACAATCAACTATTTATGATTCGGTAGTTTCATATGTTGTTGATGCAGAGTCTGCTAGAGAATATGGCTGAATATTGAATCAAGATTTGCTAGAACCTCAATTACTCATGTTATACAGATACGTACTCAATTACAATCTCTATAGACTTTGATCTGGTACAATGTCTACTTATTTAGGAGATGTCAAGAAATTATCAGATCAATTAGCTGCATCTGGATTTGAGATTTCCAATGATGAACTTGTGGTTCTAATATTTAATGGAATTGGTCAAGACTAAAACTCTTTTAGTATATCTATTCGCATCCGTAATCCACCTGTTTATTTTCATGAGTTACACAATCTGTTGTTGAGTGAAGAAATTGTGGTCAAAGAAATATCTAAATCATTATTATCTACGGAAAACAGAAAAGCATTTGCTTCTTTTCAATCTCAACAGGCTTTCTTTCTCATCAAAGATTTACTTCTGGATATTCTCAACCTAGCTCTTCATTCAGACCAAAAGGAAGAGGTAACTTCTCTTTTGCCTTCTTACAGGATATTCTTCACAGTATATGAGCAATTTTCAATTACCACCAAGAATGCCATCTTCACAGTCTTATTCATTTCCTTCTGCTTCTGCACCAAGTTTTAGTGTTTCCTCATTCAGCTTTAGCATGTATACACAGGCTCAATTTTGTGTACCAGAATGTCAATACACCTCACAATATGAGTGTCATGCTTGTTACTGCAAATATATTAGGAGAAAACCCATGTTATGCTGATCAAGTGCTAACAATCATCTTACTTCGGATGAGAATGAGGTACAACTCATGTCTGCTTATGATGGTTCTGAGGAAATCCAAACAGCCAATGGTGAAGGTATGAGAATTACACATACTGGCTACTTTTGCTCATAATTTTTCTTTAAATGATGTTTTCGTAGTATCACAAGCCTCCAATAATCTATTATTTGTTCACAAATTTACTAAAGATAATAAGTGTTGGATCACATTCTTCTACAACAATTGCAAGCATTTGGCATATCAGACTTGCACATCCTTCTTTCCATACTTTACAACATGTTTGTAGACAACTTTTAATAAGTAATGTTCTCAAATCACCTTTATTTTGTCATGATTGTCAGATCGGTAGGAGTCATAAGCTACCTTTTTCTATTTCTACCTTTACTAGGACTAAGCCACTTGAATTGTTATATCTTGACTTGTGGGGAGCAAGTAATGCAACTTATAACTCTGGATTCAGATACTATGTAAACATCATTGATGAATTCTCTAAGTACTGCTGGATCTTTCCTTTGTATGAGAAATCAGATTTTAAAAAAGTCTTTTTTCAGTTTAAAGCCTAAGTTGAGAATTTTTTACATTGTATTATTCATTTTATAAGAACAACTGGCGGTGGAGAATTTTTAAGTAATGATTTATCAACTTTTATATCTGAAAGTGTCATTGTTCATGAAATTTCTTGCCCACACACTCCTGAGCAGAATGGAGTGGCAGAATCCAAACACAGGCATTTAGTAGATGTAGGTAGAACCTCTCTAGTTCAATCTGGTCTTAAAGACTCTTATTGGGTGGAAGCTTTTCAGATTGCAAATTATACCTTTAATAGATTACCCACGAAGTCTCTGTCATTCAAGTCTCCTTTTGAAGTTATGTATCACAGATCACCGGATTACACTTTGGTCTTTTGGATGTCTGTGTTACCCTTGGCTCAGATCATATACTCAGCATAAGCTTGAACCAAGATGCATATCGTGTATATTTATTGGATATAGTCCCCATCATAAGGGGTATAGGTGTCTTAATCCTCTCAAAGGTAGAGTATTTATCTCAAGGCATGTGATATTTGATGAAACTACCTTTTCATTAAGAGTTTCAGCTTCACTAGCATCTGTATCAGGACCACATACTATATTTTTTGTTACTACAACAAGTACTTCAAGTAAATCTGTTATCCAACCAACTGCTTTCTCTGACAACATTCATTTTGAAGATGTCTTACCAGCTGATTCTACTCCGGTTGATGATTTTGTCACTGCCACTACTTCTGGTACTTTTGCATCAACTTCAGATACTTCAGTTACTTCTACTGCTTTAATGTCTTCTCAGACTTTTCAGTCCATCAACAATAACTCAGATGCAACAGTTACAAATAATCATCTAATGATTACAAGAGGTAAAAAAAAATTTCTAAGAAGAAAGTATTCTCAACTAAACATGCCTTGTCTGCCACTCAGTTAAATATTGCTCCAACCTGTTTTACCCAAGCCAATAAGATTCTAAAGTGGATAATATCCATGGTTGATGAAGTTACAACACTCAGAGATGCTGGTACATGGACTCTTGAAGCACAACACCCATCTCAGAACATGGTAGGATGTAAATGGATCTTTAGGATTAAACAGAATCCATATGGCACTGTTGAAAGATTCAAATCCAGATTGGTAACAAAAGGCTTTCATCAAAAGGAAGGTCTAGACTACACTGAGACATTCAGTCCAGTTTCTAAACCCACAACCATCAGAATTCTTTTATCTTTAGCAGTTCACTTTGACTGGCATATCTCTCAACTAGACATCAGCAATGCATCTTCATGGACACTTGCAAGAGGAGGTCTATATGGTTCACCCTCCGGGATTTGTTGATTCAGAAATACCAAATCATGTTTGCTAACATACACCAAGAACCTGGTATGAAAAACTTCACAGTGTTTTATTATCTTAAAATTTCAAAACTTCTACAACTGATGTATCCTTATTTGTTCAGAAAATAGGTACTAGAATCAGTATTCTTATAGTTTATGTGGATGATATTCTAATCACCGGGAATGATAAATCTTATTGTAGTGAGTTCATTACCATTTTAGGCACTTATTTTCCAGTCAATGATTTAGGTGCTTTACATTACTTCTTGGGCCTTGAGGTTAAGATCAATTATTCTGGAATTTTTCTCTCTCAAATAAAGTATGTTCTTGATCTTCTTGACATAACAGATATGTCAGATGCTAACACTTGTTCCTCACCAGTTCCTTTTGGTTATAAACTTTATGCTTCTGATGGAAAACTACTATCCAACCCAACTGAGTTCAGGTCTTTAGTTGGTACCTTACAATACTTGACTTGGACAAGACCAGAAATAAGCTATGATGTCAACCAAGTGTGTTAACACATGCAAAATCCCATTGATGTACACTTTATAGCTACAATGAGAATTTTAAGGTATATTAAGGGAACTATTGACTATGGGATACTTTTCTCGAAAGGTCTTTTGGATGTTCATGGCTTTAGCGATGCTGACTGGGCTGGTGAACCTGATTCTAGGAGAAGTACCGGTGGTTATTGTATTTTCTTTGGCTCTAATCCAGTTTCTTGGTCAACCAAAAGACAAACAATTGTTGCTAGGAGTTCAACAGAGGCTGAATATATAAGTTTCTCTCAATTTGCAGCTGAAGTTATGTGGTTTTGTAACATACTTATAGATTTGCACATTTTTCTTCCACTGTTACATACTATTCATTGTGATAATGTCAGTGTTATCTCCTTGTCCTCCAATCCTGTATTTCACAGCATGATGAAGCATCTAGCAGTGGTCTTTCACTTCATCAGAGAGCTTGTGCAGGCTAAAGTATTTCATGTTCATTATATCTCAACACTTCCACAGGTTTTTGACGTATTTACTAAAGGACTTGCAGGGCCAATATTTTCTTTACTAAGAGACAAGTTAAAGATTTTTCCTCCAGAGCATCTGTTAGAGTACTGCTCGTTAGAACTTGCAAGCGTTGCTATCTCAATCTTTTTTGTCAACTTTAGTTGATCAAAACTATATACTTGATTTCTAGTCTCTTATAGCTATGTCTCGGATTAGGATAGAATGTGTAGTTGAGATTTAGACTTCACGACATTCACCAATTGAAGACGAAGATCTATTGAGGATCTTGGAGGAACTTCATCAACAAAAGGTATGTGGATACTAAAACTTATCTATCACTTATAAGTCTATTCTATTCTATCTTCTAATGAGACTAAGTCGTATAACTATATAGACTTTTACATTATACACATTTCATATTTCGAGCCGAGTTTATCTCGCTTATATTTTTCTCGAAATATGTGTTGGAAGCTGTTAGAGCACTACTCGGTCGAAATCGCAAGCGTTGTTATCTCAATCTTGTTGTCAAGTTTAGTTGCCAAAACTATAAGTCTTGATTTCTAGTCTACTTATAGCTATATCTCGGATTAGGATAGAATGTGTAGTTGAGCATTAGACTTCACGGCGTTCATCGATTGAAGAAGAAGAACTACTAAGGGGAGCTTGTGGAATTTCATAAACAAAAGGTATGTGGAGACTTGACCTCACCTATCACTCAGAAGTCTATTTCTATTCTATCTTCTATTGAGACAAAAGTCGTATAGCTATATAGACTTTATATTATACACATTTGAGATTTCGAACTGAGTTTAACTCGCTTACATATTTCTTGAAATATGTGTTTGTAAGCTTTCGCTTTAACCAATTTCATCTTTATTCTTGACGAAAGTCAAAATATGATCATGTGAAAATCGCCTGGTAACATCTTACATGATTTGTGTGAGACAGTCATTTGATGTAGACTCGAAATGTTTCGTATTGATCTATTGATCACTTGAAAATTGCTTTGAAGCTAATAGTTTGTGTGAGACAACTATTCTCGTCTTCCAAAAATGTTTCAATGATTAAAATGGAGTTTAGGACGATTAATCATTGATTGGATATAGCACAGTGTGCGTACTTGTATGCTAACTTTTGCAAGTTATTCAAAGTCCGGGAACCATAGTATGCATACCCATATGCGTACTGGTTTGATAAGTTGAAGTCCGAGAACTTATTTTGCATGCCCGTATGCGTACCGGCTGAGAAGTTCAATTCCGGGAATTCAACTGAGTTTGGTCATGTACGATAGTATGCATACCCGTCCGCATACTGGCGAACCCAAACCAAGTCCGGAACTCTAAGTATGCGTACCCATTTGCATACTTGAGTAGGTTAAGTTCTAAAGTTGGTTTGTTCATGAACATATATATTTATATATTAAGGAATGCGATCTTTCACAAACCGTGGCTATAATTTTTATGAATTGATTCTAGTAAATCAAAATCGATTTTGCTTGAATTGTGTCTTGTATACTTCTATGAGAATATAAACAATTGAAAAACTCCATAACTAGTTCCATTTGAGTCATTTGAACTAGTTGTGATTAAGATAAACAAGGTTGATATGAAAGTGTTTATATGGCTAACTTTGGTTAACTATTGTTGAGCCAACTATGTGTACAAGTTTGGGTACGGTTACTCATACCTAAATGAAGTCACATTTCATTTGTGTATAACAATCTAAGTTTGATCTAACGGTTGAAAGATATTAGCTTTACTCTAATCGGGTTTTCATCTAACAACGAATATTGAATGCTTTGTTACCAAGGTAACATTGATTGCAAACCCTGATTTGAAGACTATATAAGGGAGAACTCTAGCAACTGGGAAGCCTAATCCCCACACCACCTGTGTGATACTAGTTGTGACTAGAGTCGATTCTCCTTTAACCTAGGTTTTTCCTAAAACCATTATAGGTTAACGACTTGAAGACTTCATTGGGATTCTGAAGCCAGACCCAACTATTTTCTCTGTAGTTGTGTGTTCTGATCTTACTTTATTCTATCATGTTGATTACTATCTTCTCTAAGATTTGCTCGAGATTTAATCTCCGATAGGTTAGATAAAAAGTAGTCACAAACATCTTCGTCTCATCGTTTGTGATTCCACAATATCTTGTTTCGCTTCCATACGAATAAAATTATTGTGAGGGGATTCATATTACTAGGATGTTCTTCGGGAATATAAGTCTGGTGTATCAATTGGTTCCTGTTCACCTTTATCAAAAGACGGAACAAAAACTCGTAGGTATTTTTGTGGGAGATAAATTTATCTATTCAATAGAGTTTTCTGTGTGAGACATATTTGTTTATCAAGTCTTCGACTTTGGGTCGTAGCAACTCTTAGTTGTGGGTGAGATCAGCTAAGGGAATCAAGTGCGCAGAATTCGGCGTGGTTCAAGAGGCGTAAGGAACGCGATTGCACCTAAATCAGTGTGAGATTGGTTAGGGTTCAACTACATTCCAGTCCGAAGTTAATTGGAAGCAGGCTAGAGTCTGTAGCGGCTTAATACAGTGTGGTATTCAAATATGGACTAGGTTCCGGGGTTTTTCTGCATTTGCGGTTTCCTCGTTAACAAAATTTCTGGTGTCTGTGTTATTTCTTTTCCGCATTATATTGTTATATAATTGAAATATCACAGGTTGTGCATAGTTCAATCAGTTAGATAATCCAAACTTTGGTTGTTGATATAAATTGATTGACACTTGGATATTGGTCTATGGTACCATCCAATTTACTTCTCATATTAATCCGGCTTACAGATTTCTATCTGTTCGATTGCATATTGATTTGAGAAACTGAGATATAACTCTTAGATATATATTCCTTGATTGACTCTGAATGTCTAGTTGATTATTTTGGAAATATATTGGAGTTAGTCCATATAGATTACCTAAACGAAATATTGGTTGTGGTTGTTAGACCCCCGGTTTTTCAATTGGTATTAGAGCCGGCAAACACATTTAAGACCTCATAAGTATGTGTTTGTAGCAATCTGACTTTATGGACAAAAGTGATATCTCTATAAACGTACCACCAGTCTTCGATGACTCAAATTACTCGTGGTGGAAAATTTTTATGCGTGCCTTCTTCAAGCGCGTGATTTTCAAACATGGGTTCGTGTAGTTAATGGCTATGATCTTCCGGTTGTTACAGAAGGAGATGTAACTGTTCCAAAGGATATTGGTAGATATGAGCCTTAAGAAATCCTTGATGCAAAGCAAAATTTTGACGGCTTAAATGCTATCATACATGCCATTACCCCAGATCTTCAACACCATGTGACTACGTGCACTAAGTCTAAAGAATCCTGGGATATCTTAGAAACCGTATTCGAAGGAAATTCCTCTGAGATATAAGTTAGGCTTCAAAACCTAAGTTCTGATTGGGAAAACCTTCGTATGGATGATGAATATTCTTTTGATGGGTTTAATCACAAAGTGTCTGAAATTGTTAATGCATCTTTTGCGTTGGGTAAGACTATTCCTGAAAAGGACATTATGATGAAAATTCTCAGATCGTTGCCAGCCAAATACGATTCTAAGAAGCATGCCATCATTGAAGGAAATAACCTTAATACTTTATCCATAAATACTCTTGTCGGGAAGTTAAATATCTTTTATCATGAGCATACATCCAAATTTGGGAAGGATATTACTTCCAAAGCACAAAAGACCACTAAATTACTTGATAAAAGTAAAAGTGTTGGTAACTCTGAAGTTGATCTTATTGAGACTGATTCATCATATGAAGATCTTGACAACTCAGTTTCACTGATCACTAGACAGTTTAGAGATCTTTTGTTGAAGAGAAATAAAAGGTTCATCAGAGATAAACCCAGGTCATCAGTTAAACCTCACGTCCGTGCCCCTCCTAAAAACAGAGACACCGTCGACACTGATGATGAGGATATGCCACAATGCTTCAAGTGTAAAGGTTTTGGTCATTTTGCTAATGAGTATCCAAATCGTATAAAATACACTGGGAACAAAGGTCTTGATGTAACTCTTGATGAGATGTCTAATCACTATGGTTCAGATGAAGATGAAAAGCCAAGTGTTGCATTCCTTTGTGAAAATATTGATTTTGATAATTGTAGCAATACATACATCAATATTTTGATATTCTTCTTGGAGAAACTTCGTCAACTACTATGTAGGATAAAATGGATTTTTCCCTGTCTACTAAAAATTCTATTTCACATGTTTTCTCAGCTACAGTGTCTGAACCGTCCTCCACATTGACATGTTCTTATTGTACTTTTACGGGTCATGAACTCTCTGTGTGTTACAAGTACAAACGTAAAATAATATATGTCAATAAACTTCAACGGGGAGCAAATCGATTAGCAAACAAGCTCAAACTTGTTCAGAAGTCTAATTCACCTGAGGGTAAGTAAAAAACTCAATTCTTCTCCGAAAAAGTTAATTTCTAAAGAACTAATTAGACCTCTCCGGAAAAGAACAAGGTCTAAACATTCTATGAAAAATGGTGTTAAGAATTTCGTACAAGAAGTGTATGGTGGACAAATTATTGTTCACCCCAACAAAGCTTAATTGTGTTCAAAGTGCACCTTGTCTCATGTGCCTGACTTCAAAGAGACAAGAGTTTTGCACAGTTCAGGCCTTAGGAAAAGAAAGTTTTTTTCTTTCTTGTTGCTTTTTTTTTTGGAATTTTGTTGATCTTTTCATATCATAAATTGGTATTGAAAAGAATTTCTTTTTCATTAAAAAGGGGTTAAAATCGACAATTCTACCTTCTTTATGAATTGGTCGTACGTGAGTCCTACTTTGTATAATAGATTTTATAACCCAACATTCCTTTTTCCTTCCCTGAAAAACTTTTTTTATCACAAGATTGCTTGTTGAGCTTTATTTGTGTATTTCTTTCACAATTCCATACTTGTATGGAGACTCCAAGCATCATGTCTTCTGATGGAAAAGATGTCAAAATGATTGTTAAGCCATCAATCATGAAGGAAAAAGATAAGTCTCCTTCCTCTACAACCTTAAAGAGAAAAATGAAGAACATTAAGAAACCAAGGGCTATCCTCTCTAATCTTTAGAAGTTTTCTGGCGTTCATGAAGAGTTGAAGGAAACTAGGAAGGAGATTCAACAAATAAAGGCTATTGTTTTAAGGACTTTTGAAATTCAGAAGGCCCTGGTTCGGCATCAATCAATAAGGCTTGTTGGAATTGACTCCTTTACTTTCTTTATGAACCTTATGGTCCAATGGCGACGACAAGGTGTCTGAAATTGTTAATGCATCTTTTGATGGGTTTAATCACAAAGTGTCTGAAATTGTTAATGCATCTTTTGCGTTGGGTAAGACTATTCCTGAAAAGGACATTATGATGAAAATTCTCAAATCGTTGCCAGCCAAATACGATTCTAAGAAGCATGCCATCATTGAAGGAAATAACCTTAATACTTTATCCATAAATACTCTTGTCGGGAAGTTAAATATTTTTTATCATGAGCATACATCCAAATTTGGGAAGGATATTACTTCCAAAGCACAAAAGACCACTAAATTACTTGATAAAAGTAAAAGTGTTGGTAACTCTGAAGTTGATCTTATTGAGACTGATTCATCAGATGAAGATCTTGACAACTCAGTTTCACTGATCACTAGACAGTTTAGAGATCTTTTGTTGAAGAGAAATAAACGGTTCATCAGAGATAAACCCAGGTCATCAGTTAAACCTCACGTCCGTGCCCCTCCTAAAAACAGAGACACCGTCGACACTGATGATGAGGATATGCCACAATGCTTCAAGTGTAAAGGTTTTGGTCATTTTGCTAATGAGTATCCAAATCGTATAAAATACACTGGGAACAAAGGTCTTGATGTAACTCTTGATGAGATGTCTAATCACTATGGTTCAGATGAAGATGAAAAGCCAAGTGTTGCACTCCTTTGTGAAAATATTGATTTTGATAATTGTAGCAATACATACATCAATATTTTGATATTCTTCTTGGAGAAACTTCGTCAACTACTATGTAGGATAAAATGGATTTTCCCTGTCTACTGAAAATTCTATTTCACATGTTTTCTCAGCTACAGTGTCTGAACCGTCCTCCACATTGACATGTTTTTATTGTACTTTTACGGGTCATGAACTCTCTGTGTGTTACAAGTACAAACGTAAAATAATATATGTCAATAAACTTCAACGGGGAGCAAATCGATTAGCAAACAAGCTCAAACTTGTTCAGAAGTCTAATTCACCTGAGGGTAAGTAAAAAACTCAATTCTTCTCCGAAAAAGTTAATTTCTAAAGAACTAATTAGACCTCTCCGGAAAAGAACAAGGTCTAAACATTCTATGAAAAATGGTGTTAAGAATTTCGTACAAGAAGTGTATGGTGGACAAATTATTGTTCACCCCAACAAAGCTTAATTGTGTTCAAAGTGCACCTTGTCTCATGTGCCTGACTTCAAAGAGACAAGAGTTTTGCACAGTTCAGGCCTTAGGAAAAGAAAGTTTTTTTCTTTCTTGTTGCTTTTTTTTTTTTGGAATTTTGTTGATCTTTTCATATCATAAATTGGTATTGAAAAGAATTTCTTTTTCATTAAAAAAGGGGTTAAAATCGACAATTCTACCTTCTTTATGAATTGGTCGTACGTGAGTCCTACTTTGTATAATAGATTTTATAACCCAACATTCCTTTTTCCTTCCCTGAAAAACTTTTTTTATCACAAGATTGCTTGTTGAGATTTATTTGTGTATTTCTTTCACAATTCCATACTTGTATGGAGACTCCAAGCATCATGTCTTCTGATGGAAAAGATGTCAAAATGAATGTTAAGCCATCAATCATGAAGGAAAAAGATAAGTCTCCTTCCTCTACAACCTTAAAGAGAAAAATGAAGAACATTAAGAAACCAAGGGCTATCCTCTTTAATCTTTAGAAGTTTTCTGGCGTTCATGAAGAGTTGAAGGAAACTAGGAAGGAGATTCAAAAAATAAAGGCTATTGTTTTAAGGACTCTTGAAATTCAGAAGGCCCTGGTTCGGCATCAATCAATAAGGCTTGTTGGAATTGACTCCTTTAATTTCTTTATGAACCTTATGGTCCAATGGCGACGACAAGGTGTTCGGGGACGATAAATAATTTTTTAGAGACCTTAATGTCTAGGAAACTTTTTATGAGAATTTATTCTTGTGTTTTAAGAAGGATAACTAGGGTTTGGAATAGCATATATTGTGATTACACATTGTTATTGCCAGTGATTTTCAATATTTTTAGATTTATTTATTCAAATTCTAAAGTTTATTTGGAAGATGATTTTGCAGTACTAATTTTTATTGGTTTTATATATTGCAAAAAAATTATTGGATATGTGTGTTTACGTCCGTGAACTATGATTGTCCCATATATGCCAAAAGTTAAGCCTATTATGTCAATATGCAAATACTGATGGAAGATAGGATGAACTTTTGATTGCAAAGATTAAGTATATGATATCATTATGCAAATATTGATGAAAAATAGAATGAATCTTTGAATATTCCGCAGTATTGATCTTTCCCTGATCCACTTTTATGTGAAAGTACTGTTTGGCTCCGTAAGTTCTCTTATGTTGAGCATCTCCGATTAAATTAATCATGAGTTTTCTTGTGGTTAATTTAATTGAGTCTTCTGGATACAAATTCATGTTTCATGTGATTTGTTGATGTCCAAATAAATCCTTCTTTTCTTACAAAAGTAAGGTCACTCTTGTTGTTCTTTCGGGAATGACATTTTATGGGGGAGAGTTCTTAATTGAACTTGTGCTTAATTGTCAAATCTTTTTGGGGAGTGCGGATGTGCAATATAGTAGCAGTTTTCTTGTATCTTAAAATCCTTGATGAATACACTAAGTTTCGACTATGTGAAATCATCGAAACAAAGTTGATATGTTCTCTTTTAGTCATGAAGTATCTCTATGAGAATTTCATTATGACACTAGTTTTCGTACCTTGCCAATTTATATTGGAAAAAAGGGGGAGAATTAATGTGTAGTTCACACTATAAATACATATGGTTTACGGATCACTATGTAAGAGGATTGTGAGATGAAGTATTGACTAAGGGGGAGTGATACATATCACCGTAGTATTATTGTCAAAGTTGTGATACAATTGGACTTTGATGTTGTGTAATAATACTATGACACTGTATAACAATAATTGAGAACAATTGTTTTCTTATTGTTATGACTACGGATCTTCAACAACTATGATGCTGAGTTGAACATGTTCAGAATCACTGGAGTACTTGGAAGTGACGAAGATTTCGAATAATATTAAAGAACCAAGGAAATCAAGCATTTGGATGAGAAGCTCCAAAGTTTATCTATTTTGTAATCCATATGTATTGATAGTTTTGTCACTAAAATTGACAAAGGGAGAGATTGTTAGAGCACCGCTCGGTCGAACTTGCAAGCGTTGCTATCTCAAGCTCGTTGTCAAGTTTAGTTGCCAAAACTATAAGTCTTGATTTCTAGTCTACCTATAGCTATGTCTCAGATTAGGATAGAATGTGTAGTTGATTATTAGACTTCACGGCGTTCATCGATTAAAGACGAAGAACTACTAAGGGGAGCTTGTGGAACTTCATCAACGAAAGGTATGTGGAGACTTGAACTCATCTATCACTCAGAAGTTTATTTCTATTTTATCTGCTATTGAGATAAAAGTCATATAGCTATATAGACTTTATATTATGCACATTTGATATTTTGATCTGAGTTTAACTCGATTACATATTTCTCGAAATATGTGTTGGTAAGATTTCGCTTTAACCAAATTCATATTTATTATTGACGAAAGTCAAAAGATGATCATGTGAAAATCTCATGGTAACATCTTACATGATTTGTGTGAGACAGTCATTTGATATATTGTTTCGTATTGATCTATTGATCACTTGAAAATTGTTTTGAAGCTAATAGTTTCAATAATTAAAATGGAGTTTAGGATAATTAACATTGATTGGATGTAGCACAGTATGCGTACTTGTATGCTAACTGTTGCAAGTTATTCAAAGTCTGGGAACCATAGTATGCATACCCGTATGCGTACTGGTTTGATAAGTTTCGGGAACTTAGTATGCATACCCATATGCGTACCGGTTTTTAAGTTCAAGTTATGTAATTCAACTGAGTTTGGTCATATACGACAGTATACGTACCCGTTTGCATACTAGCGAACCCAGACCAAATCCGGAACTCTAAGTATGCGTAACCCGTTTGCATAATTGAGTGGGTTAAGTTCTAAAATCGGTGTGTTCATGAAAAATATATTTATATATTAAGGAATGCAATCTTTTGCAAACCGTGGCTATAATGTTCATGAATTGATTCAAGCTAATCAAAATCGATTTTGCTTCAATTGTATCTTGTATACTTCTATGAGAATATAAACAATTGAACAACTCCATAACTAGTTCCATTTGAGTCATTTGAACTAGTTGTGATTAAGATGAACAAGGTTGATATGAAAGTGTTTATATGGCTAACTTCGGTTAAGTATTGTTGATCCAACTATGTGTACACGTTTGGGTACGGTTACTCATACCTAAATGAAGTCACATTTCATTTGTGTATAACAAGCTAAGTTCGATCTAACGGTTGAAAGATATTAGATTGACTCTAATCAGGTATTCATCTAACGTTGAATATTGAATGCTTTGTTACCAAGGTAACATTGATTGCAAACCCTGATTTGAAGACTATATAAGGTAGAACTCTAGCAACTGGGAAACCTAATCCCCACACCTCCTGTATGATACTAGTTGCGAATAGAGTCGATTCTCCTTTAAACTAGGTTTTTCCTAAAACCATTATAGGTTAACGACTTGAAGACTTCATGGGGATTCTGAATCCAGACCCAACTATTTTCTTTGTAGTTGCATGTTCTGATCTTACTTTGTTCTATCGTGTTGAGTACTATATTCTCTAAGATTTGCTCGAGATTTAATGTCCGGTAGGTAAGATAAAAAGTAGTCACAAACATCTTAGTCTCATCGTTTGTGATTCCACAATATCTTGTTTAGCTTCCATACAATCAAGATTATTGTGAGGTGATTGATATTACTATGATGTTCTTAGAGAATATAAGTCAGGTGTATCAATTGGTTCTTGTTCACCTTGATTTATCAAAATACGGAACAAAAACTCGTAGGTATTTTTGTGGGATACATATTTATCAATTCAATAGACTTTTCTGTGTGAGACAAGTCGTATCAACTTTTTTTTGTGGGTGACATCATCTAAGGGAATCAAGTGCGCAGAGTCCGGCGTGGTTCAAGAGGCAGGCGTAAGGAACGCGACTGTACCTTAATTAGTGTGAGATTGGTTAGGGCTCAACTACATTCCAGTCCAAGTTAATTGGTAGTAGGATAGAGTCTGTAGCGGCTAAATACAATGTGGTTGTCAAATATGGACTAGGTCCCGGGGGTTTTCTGCATTTGTGGTTTCCTCGTTAATAAAATTTCTAGTGTCTTTGTTTTTTCTTTTCCGCATTATATTTTTATATAGTTGAAATATCACAGGTTGTGCGCAGTCCAATCAATTAGATTATACCACCTTTAGTTATTGATATAAATTGATTGACACTTGGATATTGGTTTATGGTACCATCCAAGTTATTTCTCATATTAATCCGGCTCACAAATTTCTATCTGTTCGATTGCAGATTGATTTGACAAATTGAGATATAACTCTTGGATATATTTTCCTTGATTGAGTCTGACTGTAGTTAATTCTTTTGGAAATATATTGGAGTTAGTCCATACAGATTTCCTAAACGAAATATTGGGTGTGGTTGTTAGACCCTCGGTTTTTCAAAAGCTTTTTTCTTTAGCTATGTTCATCATATTCTTGACGAGTTTAGTTGGAAACAATTTATTTATTGGAAACTAAATATAAGTCAAAAGATGATCATGTGAAAATTACCTTGAACATCTTATATGATTTGTATGAGATAGTCATTTGATGTTAGCTTGGAAGTTTCATATTGATCATTTGATCACTTGAAAATTACTTGAAGATAATGGTTTGTGTGAGACAACCATTGTCGTCTTCCAAGGATGTTTCAATTATTGAAATGAGATTTTAGAACAATTACCCATGTCTGGATACAACACAGTATGCATACCTAGTATGCGAACTGTATTGTGATGATTCAGGTCCGGAGCTCTTGTTTGCGTACCTAGTATGAAAAAGGATTTACCTGAGAAGGTCCGGAACTCTTGTTTGCGTACCTAGTATGCGAACGGGTTTATATAGGTTGGGTCCGGGACGGCTGTTTGCGAACCGGGTTTGCGAATGGCTTGACAAGCCAAAGTCCGGAGCTGCTGTTCGCGTACTTGGTTGGCGAACACAATGGTAAATTTCTAGAATCAGTCATGTAATGATGAACTAATACATTTATGATATAAGGAATGCAATCTTTTCATATCGTGGCTTAATGTTCATAAATTGATTCTTGTATAAGTACTTTGTACGATTACGAATCGAACCGATTTCGATTCAATTTGTTCATGTATATTTCTATGATATAGTGAAAAATTGAACAAATCTATTTGAAACACAATTAGATTCATTTGATTATTTTTCATGATTGATTGATCTTCATATTTGATCTAGAAGTGTTATATGAATACGGCTAAGACAAAAGTGTTCATATTGAAAAAGCGGGGGTCTAACAACACCACCCAATATTTCGTTTGTCAATATGAATAGACAAACTTCAATATACTTTCAAGAGAATCAACTAGACAATTAGACTCAATCTATGAAAAGTATATCAAAGAGTTTTATATCTCTATCTCTTGATTCAATCCGCAATCATCAAATAGGGATTTGCGAGCCCGATTGAATATAAGAGAATTAACTTTAACGGTACCAAAGATCAATGTTCAAGTGTCAATCAATTCACTCAACAACCCTAAGGCCGGATATAAGAACTGATTAATCTTAACGTACAACCTGTGATATTTCTATTATATAAATAAAATATAATGCGGAAAAGAAATAACACAGACACCAGCATTTTGTTAACGAGGAAACTGAAAATGCAAAAAAAACCCGGGTCCTAGTCCAGAATAAACACACACTGAACAATAAGTTGTTACACCAATTTCATACTACCTATTCGGACTAGATGTAATACCTTCTTCAGCACTTGTAGAACTCCTAGCAGAATACCGATTCTCTTTAGGAACTCTTCATACAAATATTCTAGCAGAACCCAAAGTTCACTTTAGAAGACACACCACCACGATTGATACGATTCGATATCTTGTATGCACAAAACACCGCTTTGATTTCCCTTTAGATGTGAATTAAGGTTTTGGAAATCTTGTGTTTAATTTGATAAAAAAAATTACTAGGTAAAAGTAATATCAAAATAAACTTGTAGATTAGGGTTTTAACTTACAATCAGTATGCGTACACACAAGGAGTCCGTGAACCTGATTTCCATAAGTAAACTTGGGTGATTCCAAAGATCAATTTCCAAGTTAAGAAAACCCTAATAATTCTACAACAAGAACAACTATAATAAATCTGGATATATCTTGTTTAAAACTTCTCAAGGATTTTTACGAGATGCCTCAATAGAATTTTTTCTTTCTAGTCTCCGATTTCGACTAACAAGTGTTGGTATACGATCGGAAACTGAAATCTATCAGAACCTAGAGTTTATGATCAACAACTCTTGAATGGTTTTATATCAGAAGAAAATACCTTAGAATAGACAAGAGGTGAAAAACCTATATTACAAGTTGTATGATTAATCACGAAGATTAAATCCAACTTGGCTTTGTGATCCCTAATACAAAGACTTTTATCTCACTGTCGTTCACGAAGAACGCAAGACGTGGAAAACAACCTGCAGAGCTTGCGCCAATTTTCCAAAGGGATGAAAAACTTGTAAACTCACGAACTCCTTATTTATAATGAACAATAGCTTGGAATCTAAGCAAAGCTATTTTCTTTTTACAAGACTCTCTTAAATATGGGAGTCTTTCCTAAGTTAAAACTCTTGCCAAAATAATTAAATAAATAACTTATTTAGCAAAAAATTATATTTATGTGAATAAATCACATTTTAACTTAGGCAGGAATCACAAACACTTTAATATGGTAATCAAAAGTGTTTGGACCAATAGCTAACTTGCCTAGATAAGGAAACATCACCAACTTGACCAAAAATCCCTTTTAGTCACGTGTTGGGCCCAAGTTCGCGGACCACTCCAAAGCCCATGGAATGTTTCCTACTAATGAACTTAAATCACTCATAACTTTATTGTTATAACTCGGAATTGAGTAATTCTTGGCTCATTGGATTCGCAAGCTCATTCACTATAACATGAGATCCTTTATAGGGATAAAGGTTATTAACACCAAAGTCATGAATCAAATAACCTCAAGTATATATACATAAATGTACATTTACCGTCATAGGAATTGTTCCATAGAGTGAGCATATATATTGATGATTAGAAAGGTAGAATAGAACAAGAATCCAAATGAAATCAATCACATACCTTTGATGAAGTACTTGTTGATGTATTCTTGTAGTCTTCAATCTTCATCCTTTAAGGATAGCTTCGATTCAACTTCTTAGACCTAATCTAGTCCGAAACTATCTTTAGTATGCTAAATCAAGAATGAATTTTGGCAACTAAAATTGACAACTAACTTGACATACCAACGCTAGTGGGTTCAACCGAGCAGTGCTCTAACAATCTCCCTCTTTGTCAATTTTAGTGACAAAACCATTTTACATATGGCTTGTACTTGTTAAAAGTAAAAACGACAATCTTGATTTCCTTGGTTCTTCAACTCTTCATGTGTTCATCCTGTACTTGTTGAAGATCCATCATAGTATTATTACACAGCATCAAAGTATCATTGTATCACAACTTTGACAATAATATTACGGTGATATGTATCACTCCCCTTAGTCAATACTCCATCTCACATTGAAACCACTCCCCCTTACACAATGATCTGAAAACCATATGTATATGTAATATAACTACACATTAATTCTCCCCCTTTTTGTCAATAAATTGGCAAAGGTACAAGAACGGGATCCTAATGAAATTTCCGAGAAGAGACGTTTCATAGACTAAAAGAAAAAAAAATACATACCAACTTAATTTAGATGAAATCATAAAGTCGAAGCTAAATGCATTCATCAAGGAGTTTTAAGATACAAGATAACCCCTATAAAATTCCACAGCTGCACACCCCGCAAGATATTACCATTAAGCACAAGTTCAGAAGAACTCTCCCACATTTGATGTCATTCTCGAAAGAACAACAAGAGCGACCTTACTCCAGAGAGAAAGATTTATAATGGATCTTAGAAATCCTACAAGGAGATATGATTTAAGAACCAATCATTGAAAGTCTCTCATGAGATCATGTTACTAAAATGTTTAGAACTATCTCATGGTAACAATACACAATATGTGATCATGAAGATCAAGTATTCTGATCATCTTTTCTAAGATACAAACTTGTATAAACAAGACTTGATATGCTTAGAAGGAAGAATAAACTTTTCCACAAGGATTTACACCAAGAATGGTTACCATAAGAGAATGAAAAAATTTCTTTGACAATAAAAACCAACATCCATGGCTTTGATAATTGCTTCTAACCTGTTAAATTTAAGAATTTCAATCACAAATAAAGTTAGGTAATTAAGACTCATACATGTGGTATCTAGCCATATGATCACTTCCATATTAACCATATTTTTCTTCACCATAACTAGTTAAATTGACTTCATATGAACTAGTTAGAGAGTTGTTCAATTGCTATGAGATCTTATGTAACTACACAAGACACAATTGAAACAAAGATGATTCGATTCACTTGAATCGGCTCATGAACTTATAGCCACGGTTTGCATACTGCATTCATTAGTCTTTTTAAGTTTATGTTCAGAGCACATCTTTAGATCATAACCCACTCAAGTTCGCAAACAAGTTCGCGGACTTAAGGCACCAGTAGAGTTTCCAAACTCAGCAGAAAATCTCGGCAAAAAGACTTCTGCCAGTTCGCGGACTAAACACGCAAACGAGTTTTTGGAAAATCCAAGCAGAAGTTCTCGGCAAGAGAACTTCCGTCAGTTCGCGGACTGGGTTCGCGGACTGGTAAAACCCAATTCCTCCGGTTTCTCTCAATCAACAAAGTTCGAAAACTTCGGATTAAGGAATACATGGTTATGTAATCTAAACTCTCATTCCGTCATAGGAATTGTTCCATAGAGTGAGCATATATTTTGATAGATTAGAAAGTTAGAATAGAACAAGAATCCAAATGAAATCAATCACATACATTTTATAAAACAAATTCACCCATGTATGAAGTCCGGCTTCCTCCGTCGACCCAGTTTTGGGGTCTAGCTTCTCATGATAAAAACGCACTCAAAAAATATGATTTATAGCTCAAATGGTGTTTTTATTAATAAAACAATGAATCTGCAACGCTGTATAGGCGTTACAGAAATCACTGTTACAATATTTGTTGCAAACTGAAGCTACTTGTTACAATGGATTGTTACAAAATTTAAGACGCTAGGATGTTGGAAAAATAAGACACTAGAAATAACGACTGCAGTTTGCAGTTTTATTTTCTTCGTGGCTTATTCTTCCTGCAGGTGATGATTCACTCTGCAACCTCCTATTTTACACTCAGTCTCTGCCCCAAACTCTCGATGATACTTCTACGAATCCTGTAAAGCCTATTTATACTCATAACACCTTCTAATCCTCCGATTAAATGCAAATATCTTCTCATTATTTTTCTTGGAAAAACTTGAGATTTTTTTTCCTTCTTTACTTCTGCACGGCTTCTGCTGCTGTCAAATATCTTCTACACGAATTATTCTCGCAGAAAACAAACTCCAATAAGTCACAGAGTGAGTCAAACACGATCAGTCACAGGCCATTTACACAGTAAACACGGGAATATCTCACACCCTGTCGGAACGAGTTTGGAATGGGAATACTCTTCGTGCGCTGTTGACTGAGTTGGCTCAAGATATCTTTCCTTGTTTAAGATATATCGAAATCCTTCCGTAATGAAATAGAATCCAATAATACTCGATATTCTTTCCTTCCTTGTTGTATCGTGTAGACACAATATCTTCTTTTCTTTTTTTCGATTCCAGGTCACTTACCGGTCCTATTTTAGTGCAACAGGATAATAGCAAACCAAATCAGCAACCGAATCCATGTAGAACTCATGCAAACCAAATCCAAGGAATACCGCAGAAACCAATTTGTTTGAACTCTCTCTGTTTTGTTCGAATTTGAGTATCCATCCCAACTGAATCGAAACCATCACATATACCATCCATGTTTTGTCCAAACAGGCCCGAAGCAACCAAATCCAGCGCTCAAGTCTTACTCAAATTTGTCCAAATTGTTAACAGGGTTTCCGCCGGAAGATAAACCCGAGAATCTGTTGAATCATTAAATCCACTATTCTAGCCAATTCTGGTCCAAAAGAAGACCATTACCATCCCTGTTGAGTTTAATCCAGTCATCCCATGAAGTTTCAGCCATTGAATCTAATTGAATTTCCTCCAAAACACGAACCCTAATCTGGCTCGCTGCTGCCAAAAATTCCCGCCAAAACTGAAATTTGAATTGTTGAAGATGAACTCCCCCTTAATCTTGTATGTGCGTCCCTTTAGCACTTGTCTTATGGGGTGTAAATAGTAAGGAAGGTGGCCCTTAGCGACTGGACGCCCCTTAACCTACATCGAGAGTCCGAATAACATGTGTCCTTCGGGTGCAAATAACAGTTTTTTCGATTCAATTCTCCACAAGAGCTTATTATTCCAAAAACAACTAAAACAAGTTTATTAATGATAAAAAGAGTCCCAGCTAATGTATTTATGGGTGAAAATACGTCGTACTTTCGTGCTTATCACTGATCCTCGGGAGTATAAGACCGGATTATCAATTGGTTCATGTTCACCTTGATTTTATCCGAAGATGAAACCAAATAAAGAATAAACATATCTGTGGGAGACAAATTTGTTTATAAGTATTTGACTTTGGGTCGTAGCAACTCTTAGTTGTGGGTGAGATCCGCTTAGGGAATCAAGTGCACAGAATCCGACGTGGTTCTAGAGGCGTAAGGAACGTGACTGTACCTTAGTCGGTGTGAGACTTGGTTAGGGCTCAACTACATTCCAATCTGAAGTTAACTTGTAGTAGGCTAGAGTCTGTAGCGGCTTAATACAGTGTGGTGTTTAAATCTGGACTAGGTCCCGGGGTTTTCCTGCATTTGCAGTTTCCTCGTTAACAAAACTTCTGGTGTCTGTGTTATTTTTTTTCCGAATTATATTTTTATATAATTGAAATATCACAGGTTGTGCGTAGTTCAATTAGTTGATAAATCTGACCTTGTTTGTTGGATAGAACTTGATTGACACTTGGGAATTGATCTTTGCTACCGTCCAAGTTATTTCTCACATAAATCAGACTCGTAGATTTCTATCTGTTTGATTTTCTCATTGTATTGAGAAAGAGATATAAACTCTTTGATATAATTCTTGATTGAGTCTCGCTTTTAAGTTGGTGCTCTCGGAATTACATTGAAGTTTAGTCCATACAGATTGCCGAACGAATTATTAGGTGTGGTCGTTATACCCCGCTTTTTCAGCATCTTCAACTTGGGTGGGGGTGGGGGGCTAATTGCAGTATGAGTGACACTCTTCTTACACCCTCTCTGTTAACTGTCTTCATCATTGCCTTGCTTTCATAACTGTCTTGTCCTCTTCTGATTGGCTGTCTGTGTGTAAGTTTGTCAGTGTGTCTTTCTGTCTGTTAAATACAGTGTCTCTGCGTTCTTCTCTGTACACAAGACAATTGATTAATCAATTGTAAACCTTTCTGCCATTCAAGATTGTTAATGAAATAAACTTTACTACTAGGTTGATGATTTCAGTGAAAATTTTGATTTTCCCATTATGAAATCGCCGGAGGCACTGTTTGATGAAATGTTGCATCACCTCCTTGCAAGTTCAACCAAATATATAGGCATCTCTTGCTAAATAAACAATGATCTCTCTTTTCCATTTCCCATGTTCTCTTTCTTTAATTTCACCACTATGCCTACTAGATATGTATCTAAGTACACAGCGTTTCAAAGTCGCAATATACCGTAAAACAACAACCCAAAGCACGTGCCGTTATGGCAGGTGCCATACCCTGGGATATTAACATCTGCAGATATAGCCTTTGAATACTTCAGCGATTAAGTCAAGCTACAGTCTTAAATAGGAGTATGACATGCACCAAAATCGCCTGGCGCCTTTAGCCCATGTCGCCTATCAAACAAACTAAAGAAATGATAGAGTCTCATGTGAGAAAATCTCTTGGTAGATTAATTGATGAATGCAAGAACTTAAAACATCTAAAACAAATCCATGCACACATTTTAGTTTCTCCAAACTTACCCATTCATCAACATTACTTTCTCATTACTAGACTCCTTTTCATCACCACCACTGTCTTCTCATCTAATGACTCTTACCATTACGCAATCAACATTTTCAATCACATCGAAAAGCCTAATCCGTTTGTATACAACACTATGATTAGAGCTCATAGTGGTAATATTCATTCCGGGGTTGGAAATTCATGCATGATTCTATACAAAGAAATGCTTGAAAATGGGATTAAGCCTGATTATCTTACATACCCTTTCTTAATTAAGGGATGTACTAATCAGGTTGATGATAGAATGGGTAGAATTGTTCATGGTCATGTGTTTAAGAATGGGTTTACTATAGATTTGTTTGTACAGAATTCTGTTATCAATTTTTATTCGAAATTTGAGGATTTGGGTAATGCTGTAAAAGTGTTTGATGAAATGTTGCATAGAGATATTGTTTCTTGGAACTCTCTGCTTTCTGGGTATTTGCGTTGTGGAGATTTGGAATCTGCATTGGGGGTGTTTAGGGTGATGGAGGAGAGGAGTGTGTTTTCTTGGAATTCGATAATTACCGGGTTTGTACAAGGAGGTAGGGCAATTGAGGCTTTGGAGTTTTTTCATGAAATGCAGGTTCTGGGAGAAGATAGGGTAAGTCCAGATGAGGTAACAATTGCTAGTGTTATTTCGGCTTGTGCTTCTATTGGTGCGCTAGATCAGGGGAAATGGGTGCACAGTTACTTGAAAAGGAGTGGGTTAGAGAGTGATATCGTGATTAGAACTGCACTTGTGGATATGTATGGAAAATGTGGTTGTTTAGAAAATGCAGTTGCCATCTTTAGAGAGATGGGGGAAAAAGATGTACTTGCATGGACGGCTATGATTTCGGTGTTTGCTCTATATGGACTTGGGAATGAAGCTTTTGATCTATTTGAAGAGATGAAAATGGAAGGGGTAAAGCCAAATAATGTTACGTTTGTTGGGTTGTTATCAGCTTGTGCTCATTCAGGGCTAGTAGAGAAGGGTCGGTGGTGTTTTGAGATAATGAGAGAAGTTTACTTCATTAAGCCACAGGTTCAACATTATGCTTGCATGGTTGATTTACTTGGTCGAGCTGCACTGTTTGAAGAGGCCGAGGATATTATTAGAAGCATGCCAATGGAACCAGATGTCTATGTTTGGGGTGCGTTGCTTGGAAGTTGCCGGATGCATGGAAATGTAGAGTTAGGAGAGAGGGTTTCTTCGTATCTTATTAAGATGGAGCCTCAAAACCATGCTTTTTATGTGGTCTTGTCTGACATATATGCAAAAGCTCATAGGTTCGATGATGTCAAACGCATTAGAGTCGCTATGGAGGAGAGAGGGATTAAAAAGATAGTACCTGGTTGTAGTAAGATCGAAATAGATGGCAGCATTCATGAATTCTCAGTGCGTGGATGTCCTGTAACTATGATGAAGGAGATAGAAATGGTTCTTACTGGAGTGATGACTGGTGAGATTTGAGATGATATGAATCGGTTTTTTGCGACTGAAAGAACTTTCTTTCCCAAAAATCAGTGGTAGCCAATATATCTACTGTCAAAAATCTGTTATCACCTGAGGATGCCGAACTCCTAATAAAAAAAGGTAGTTTTATCTGTCCATTGAGCCCATGTTGGTAGCTAAAAAGCCTAAAATGTTTGTTATGTTCATCCAAGTTTTTGACTAGTTGGTTGCTTTGCATTAACTTTGTGAATCAGGTAACAGCTTCATCAGCAATTAAAATTTGAGGAAAATTCTGTCTATAAAGGAGAAGTCGATTTTGTCAACACCCGGTCAGTTCACATGTACTCATTCCTTTCTAGGATTACAATTAAAAAGACGGAAAATACAAATGACAAAGATTAATGACATCAACTTATTGATGATCCTACATTATGTGGTGCAACATATCAGACTCAAACCCTAGAAAATGCATTAAGATGGAGGCCTCCTTTCATGTGAAGTGTCAACATGGTCCTGTATGTATGTCACTTGTTTGTTTTCATCCTCTAGTTTTAACCTAAAGCAGTAAAGAAGAACCATGGCGATTATCTTCATCTGCCGATAAGCGATACCCCACCACCCACACCCACCCACCCACACGGCCCCCACCCCCACCCCCCCATGGCGATTATCTTCAAAAGGTTGTTAATCTCGTTGAGCTATAACTAAGCTGGTACTTACGTGAAAGGAAACGAATTTGATTGGTGATTCAGGTGTGAAAACACCATTATTGAGCCAACGTTCTGGCGGAAATCCTCAGCATCTTCTCCCCAAATGTAAGTCATTCTACCCATGGTATATGCTATGTGATATATACCATCACCTTTCTTGAGTTTATAACCATCAGGGAGGACATCATCTTTTTCTGCACACTTCCCATCCTGCATAATTTATCAAAGATACTATGCACTGATCAGAAATCAACATAAATTAGCTTTAAATCTAGCAACTAATTTTTTTTAAAAATTTCCATGAAATTTACCACTGGAACGGCTGGGTATAGCCTCAAGGTCTCTGTCAGTGCTGCATGGAGATAATTCATTTTGTCAAGTATGATTTCAGTTAAATTCGTTGCGAAATCAGCAATATTGACGGAGGGTTATCTGCTAGTAAGTTCAGTAAGTTTTATTATCTTATTATGTTTGAATTTCATCATGAAATGATTAATGTCCTTAGGCAGGGGATATTTTCATGCTGCATTCTTGGAATCCATATTTAAACCCTCTTACTTTCTCAATTGAATATGGAGATTCGAAATACTTATGCATAATTTGTATCCTGAGCAAACTCAGTTTATCAATGTCAAGAAAATCACTTCAGAACTAGGAGAACTTATTGCATACAATGACCCTATCACTCATCAAAATGGTTACAGCAGCATGAGTATTAGGTTAAGAATTGATTTATCTCAACCTCTGATTTTTGGTTTACCAGCCCCAAATAATCATCATGGTGTTAACTGGATTGCTTTCCAGTTCTTAGAGCTCCCTAGGCTGTTTTGCAACTGCTGTAACAGGTTGGGCCATGTTGTGGAAGATTGCACAGACATTTATATTCTCTCCCAGCAAAGAATGCAATCACCAGATTCTCCTCTTCCTCCACCTCCCCATAACACTCCTGAACCTGAAGACAACTACACTGATGAAGAGAGATTTAATGTGGATATTGATGTTCCAGACTCTGATTGGAGTGACTGGAGTTTGGAGGTCCACCATTCACCTGTTTCCTCAGGCCAAAATCAATCTGCCATTTCTTTTTCGGAGGGAGATCTTGATTTTGAAGGCTATAACCAAAGGGGATTTAATTCTCATATGTCCACAGATTCTAATAGCAATAATATCAACATCTCCAGCAGTTCAGCAGATGATTCAGTACAAGCTGCACAGCCGATACAACTAGAAGAAGAATCAACTCTTCCGCAGCAAAATCATGATCTTAGTCCAGTCAATTTCCTAACCTCAGACATCCATATAGATTTTGCACTGGTTTCTGACTCATCTTCAAGCTCTCAAAATTCTAGACCAATGCCTGAAAAGATTGAACCCTGAGCAGCAAGCATTCCTCCTAAAGAATGGAATTGGCACCTCTTCTGAACCAGACAGCTCTAGGAGAGTACCAAATGAGGAACTAAAACAATGGAGAGCTCATTCTACACCATTCAAGAGAATGAAAACAGCGGCACATCACCAACAAAGACGATCAGACTTGAACAGTGACTTAACTTGAAGATATATCTTGGGGCCAGTGGAGCCTCCTTTTTTTGGGTTATAATCGTGTCTTAATCTTGCATATCTGTCTTAGTACTTTATTTCTGTTTGTCATCAGTTTTTTACTCCTTTATGTAACCTTGCATTCTGCATTTTTAGAATATTAGATATAAGTATCTCTAGGTCGCATCCTTGTCAAAGTTTTTTACTATAAGTTCTAACTTGTCTGTTGAAGTGTAATCTCTCTGGCAACAGAGTGCTTTTGATCTAGTTGTGTGTTTTAATTGGGCCTGTTTTTAAAGTTTCCATGAAATCTTAGTATTTTCATTCTTGTGTTTAGTCTCCTCTTTGTGTGTCTTGTGTGTTGTATTGTAGTAGCCATCATATCCTAATTACGGATCAGATTTTAGCACTCATTTTAGTCCTCATTAATAGGTTTTCTTTGTTCCTCTCTTAGCTCAGAATATAGTTTGTCCTAGTTGCATTTGACTCGTAGTTTTCCTTTTTGGTTGGACTTCACTTTTACCATTTCTGTTTCTGTGTTTATTAACTTTTTCTGACTGCTTCTGGAGGTGATTTTCTCATATTTTCTTCGTCATAGCCCTTAGCTTAACCGAACATTCTATCATCTACTTCACTTTTTAGAACCCTTTAGCTTCTTCAATCTCCTTTTCCTCGATATCAGCCTCGTTACCAAACTCATTATTGATTCTCACAAGAAACAAAAATTGTGTTGAACCTCTTCTCTCCCTTATCTTTCCAACCTTTTCAAGCCCGGAATATTTTTTTAGCTGAATTTTTTTAAAGCCTATCGGCAAGCCCATTTAAATAATCTTTATACTGTATCACCCTTTGGTTTTTACTCGCCATTCTTCCAAACCTCTCAGCCATATCAGTTTTTATCTCGACTGCGCTTTCAACACCTCCCCACAACCAGTTCCATTCTAAACTTTTAAACATGAACATTTTGGTCTGGAATCGCCAGGGCATC
Organism: Papaver somniferum; assembly: GCF_003573695.1. NCBI lineage: Eukaryota > Viridiplantae > Streptophyta > Magnoliopsida > Ranunculales > Papaveraceae > Papaver > Papaver somniferum. The sequence goes on along the minus strand of NC_039361.1, from coordinate 29,058,167 downwards.
AATAATTCAACCACAATACAACACCTAAAAGATATAATCTTTTTTTTTTTACACAAGCCCATATTCTCTTCCTTTCAGAAACTTTAGCTAATGAAAGACATATGTCAAGACTTGCTCAATTCCTTCAATTTTAAAACCTAACCATAATCCCCAAAACTGGTTGAAAATGAGGACTTTGCCTCATGTGGAACAACCTAAACATTCGAGTGCTAATTCGATCCGGAGTTAAATCCATGTCCTTGTCACTCCCCAGCTCCAGCACAACCATGGCTCTGCACATGCATTTACGGTCCTCCACATCTAGATGCAAGATCTAATTTTTGGAAGGATTTCCCAAAAATCTTCCCCAACATAAGCAATTCAACCTCATAGGTGTTGATAGTTTAACGAAGTAACGAACCAATCGGAGAAGAAAGGAGGAAGACAAAGTCAATTATAGCGAGACTCAGCCTTTCCCCACAATGATAGATCAAATGGGATTCATCGACCTAGGATTTCATGAGGATCCATACACTTGGACGAACAATCAACATGGTCAAGACAACATCCTATAGAGATTGGACACAACACTTGCAACCCCATATTGGCGTAGGACAAATCCTCATGCTGGTGTCACTCATCTCTTAAGGATAGTGTATGATCACGCCCATATCCTTTTGCACACCAAAGCAATTGAATGGAAGGGACAAAAAATTATAAGTTTGAACATATCTGGTTGACGCACCCTCATCTCAAGCAAGTTGTAGAATCTTCGTGGACCCAACAAAGCGATGTTGAACCTGCACTGGACCTTCATCTAAACCTAATCACCATTGGCCAAACTCTTGTGGATTGGAACAAGGACACCTTTGGGCAACTTCCAAAATTAACATGCAAGTCAACAATGCAAATTCAGAGGGCACAACATCAGTGTGCCATTCATTATAGCGAGGAAATAGAATATTGGCTAAATTAAGAAAAAGAGATAAGGAATCAACACCTAACCTTACTCCAATGTCATGCAACATATTGGCAACAAAGGTCCAGAATACAATGGCTCCAATCGGGGGATAATAATATGACCTTCTTCCACACCAAATCAACCATACACCGAAGTTGCAACAACATTCAACAATTACAAGATCCGCAAAACAACTGGTTTTCCGATAAAGATCAAATAATTCAGATCATCCTAGATCATTTCACAACTCAATACACAGCTCCGAGCATAATAATAGATGAAAATCTATTTGAGGAAATAAGCCAAAATTAGCGACAACACAATGTGATTTACTCTCGGCGGAAGTAACAGTATAAGAAATCAAGCAAGCTCTATTCTCCATCAACTCAGAAAGTGCCCCTGGACCGGATGGTTTTTTTTTTTTATCAGAAGACCGGATGGTTACATAAGTAAGTTTTTCAAAGTTTTCAGTGATACCACACACTCAAATAATAGCCATGGTACAAAGTTTTTTTAGTTCTTTAAATATTCACCCCTCATGAACCGCACAAACATTACGTTAGTTCTGAAAGTGGACAACCCAACAAAACCATCTCAATTCGTACCTATCAGCCTCTGCAATGTCTGTTACAAAATCATATAAAAAATTCTGGTCAACAACATTCAATCCCTTCTCTTATTTTTAATAAGCCCATATCAGAGCGTCTTCGTCCCTCAGCGCTCAATTCATGATAACATCACTATTACATGAGAGCTATTCCACTACATCAAAACTTCAGCCATCACCAAAGAGCCCACAATTGCTCTTAAACTAGATATTCAAAAGGCATATATGATAGCCTTGACTGGGGTTTCATTAAAAAAAACCTTCACTAAATTAGGCTTCCCGACAATATTTGTAGACTATATCATGCTATGTATCAGCTCAGTCACCTACGCCATCAACATCAATGGTACCCCTCATGGTTTCATCACACCAATGAGAGGCATAAGACAAGGTGATCCCATATCTTCATACGTTTTCATTATATGTGCTGAAATTCTATCAACAAATCTTGCCAAATTGGAAGCCAAAAATCAGGTTCGAGTTCTCAGAATATCACAAAAAACACCACCCATATTACATCTTATATATGCAGGGGATCTCATAATCACCTACAAAGCCTCCCGAGAGAGTAACATCCACCTAAAAAAGATACTTCAATCTTATGGCTCTTCGACAGGACAAACAATAAACACAACCGAATCAACCGCTCTATTATGTACAGGAATTTGTTGCATGTGAAAAACAATCATTTCTTATACTTCCATATCCTCAGAAGATTCACTGACGTACGACTTGTATGCTGGTCTAGTACCCCATATTTTCTTCTGTTCACGAAAGCTCCCGATCACAGCAGATTGCATTTTCTCACCTAATATTTTGGCAAACTCACCATAATATCTTTGTTCGTTCAGAGTCTCTAATATTTTCACGAACTTACCATGTTTCTCATCTACGACAATTTGTCCGTCTTCCGATAAATTCCCTGTTGCCAAGACTTTGACTGGCTTAACTTGGTAAACTGGATTCAGATGTTGATCACTAGCCAAGATCACTGCACCAAGGATTTCTCCCAAGAATGTATCCTGTTGGAGAAAAGAACAATTATAAGAAAAGAACAATGGAAAACACATGTAAATTAAAATCCCTCCAGACAAAACCAGAATATGCATTGAGTGTGCACTAGTCTCGTATTACTTAACAGACAGTTTTTGGAAGTTGATCTTTTCATCATGAAGGACACGTTCAATCTAAAATACCAATTATAGTCTCATATTACCTATACGCTAAACTGCAATGTGCACGCACTAATTATTTAGTTCAATTCATAAGCTAATTCTTGGTGAATATATCACTCTAACAAGGAAATGAAATATATAATGATGAGATACGACATATTACTACAAGTAATTAAAGTTACACAAACCATGTGGAGGTATCTGTGATGCTTTTGTTGCAAATGGTATAACCTTGAGAGCAAACGATATGTAAACACAGCTTCAGGTGTCTTCTCCGTGAGCTGCAATCTTTTAAGGATATCAGAATATGAACTAACTTGGCGTTGAGCATTCAGAGGAATTAGTGTTATATCTAATTCTGACTCCAGAACAGTTTTTGCAGCTATAGGATCAAGAAACATGTTGAATTCTGCATATTCGTTAGAAGGAACGGGGAAGAGGTTTCCTCTGTCCTTTGTGCCATAGCTGATGTGACCTCCAACAACATATACATTCTGTAGCAGCAATCAAAACAAAACAATATTATTTTGCAGAATATAGTTTACGAAGCACGCTTACAATTAAGTTCAGGAGACTTGTTGTATCAGGTATACATTTGTTGGATTTCTGTGGACCTACTCCTAATCTGTTTAGGTTAACATGTAGAAGAGATCGTTACCTCTACCACTGAACTCAAATTTTCTTTTGAAAGAATAATCTGAGCTAAATTGGTCAGCGGTCCATTAGCCAAGATAGTAATTTTGGATCCAGGATCCATCGAGTTTGAAATGGATTGCCAAACTTCTAGTGCTGATGGCTGTCTTAGTTCGGGGTGTTCAGTGTCCCTAGGTGCTCCATATTCCACCGAATTTTCTGCTGTGTACCTGAGATATCACCCAGAAAATCAACAAAGAAAAAGAAAATAAAGTATAAAAGAGATATTTAAATAAGCTTAGGAGATACCTCCTAGGGCTTCGAGGCCAATCACGAGAAAAACCATAGAGAGTATCAGCATCCAAATGTCCACCACTACCTTGTGGGACGGCCTCGACGTACTTGCAAACTCCAACACTAGAAAAAGATGGGTTTGGTTGTCCTAAGGAAAATACATCTCCAAGACCAACTGGAATGTCATCGCGGCCCATCATATGTAGAATATCATAGATGATATCTATTGTAGCAGCATTTGCCCATCCAGTTGCACTAACTAATATTCCCTGGAGAATCAATTAGATGTCGGATATCACCACATTTAGATCATGAACCTAGTTGACACAATCAAAGAACTACTAAAAAGGTAAGTGTCTCTACCTTTAAGTTGATTACTTCCACTGGGACTTTCAAGAGATATATTAGAGAAATAAAATCTCCCGCACTCATATCCATGTCAAAAACAACAGATTTTCCCAATTTTCTGCTTCCAAAATTCGGTTTATAAAAAACTTCCTTGTAGTAAGGAAATTGTGTAGTAAAGTTGAACCTCCCTGTGTGCTGAGGTAGGTTTAGAACCTGCACATGGATAAGGTTAGTTCACGTCATGTTTCTGGTCAAGCCTAACTTTATTCCCTCGAAAACTTTAACCAATTAAATGAAATAACAATAGATAGAAATTCTAGCGGAAGAAACCAAGCAGAACTTACATCTAAAAAGCTTACAAAAAATTCTCTGTCAAGCAAGCTACTAGTATCTCGATTTGGTTTTGCTTTTGTAGCAACAAGAATACCAGCTCCATCTACACCAGTTACTTCCTTTGTGTAGCCATCCTGTTTTGTTTTCGATTTAGTTAGGAGATTATTTCTGTAATCTCCAAAAAAGAGATGTATAAACTGCTGCTTCATGAAACAAACTATATTTTGCCTAAGATTTTTTCGTTAGCAAAGCATCAAAAGATTCAAAATCTCCCAAATGACTATTGCCTTAGTAAAATTCTACTTTGAAAAGCTAAGATAAAAACTGTACGATCTTTTTTCTTTTTGAGCGAGTAGCAAAAGAAAACTGCCGAAGATAAGGAGTTGCAAATTTTTTTTTTTTTTGCTAAATAAGGAGTTGCAAATCTAAAAGGACCAACATCTCAAGATTATACTGTACAACGACTCTGATCCAAGCCATCCTTCATTGCATCACTGAAGGTATGGATTCAAAAGGGCAGAGCTAAAACCCAAAAGCTGTACAACTGTTACATACAGCTAGTTGCATTCTCCATTTGCAAAACAAGGATTAGGATGCATTACGAGAACAATTTATCAGATCATGCAACGAAAAACCTTAATGTGTTTGTAAATAACTTGATTCCTATTGAGTAAAGAGAACAATTCTTCTGAACTAACATAAATAGAAAATCTAGAATTGTAAGCAGGAAACTAGAAATATGAAATTACCTGGCATTTTCCTATCTCATTCATTACAATACAAAATGGATCATCCGGTCCCGTTTGAACATGACCGCTATGTACACCATCTTTCTGTAGATCAAACTTTGGAGTTGCACAACCAGAGAAAGTGGATTTGAGCCATCCGATATGCCGTACGGTGCATTTGAAGTAACTACAGTGACATTCATATATTCCATCTCAGCAAATTCATTCTCTCCATTGGCACTAGAGTTGTGCAAGATTGATGATGCTATACCAGATGTAAATGAGTCCCACATGAAATAGCTCTGAAAGAATATGACGTATAAGTTATGACTGACATACTGTAAAGAAATATGTTACAGAATAATCATGTAGGATGAAGGCACCCAGGAAAAGCAACAGAATAGACAGATGAAAACGTTTCAGGTTTCAGGGAATTACCGTATAGAACTGATCATCGAACCATGTATCACGGTTGATCTTTAATGATTGGAATGCATATTGTGCCTCGTACGTGTGCTGATTACGCTCAAACGAGTCGAAGAATTTCTCATTTATGGGGATAGTGTTTGTTGCATCCAAAGGCACGAGGGTAACTGGAATGCCAGAATGGAAAACCTGTGATAATTGTAGTACTTAATTGGAACCTCTTCATGAATCTTACTCAAAACAAGTGAAGCTTAGACTACCAGAAATCGGTCGCACCTCTTATCAGTATATATAACAGTATAATTTACTTTGCACACTAACTTACTAATGTGTGCTCAATAATATGTATTTGCATCAGAAACAAATTCTGTACCTGGTATGCAGCAAAAGGATCTCCAAAGATATTAAACTCTGCATATGGATTGCTAGTGTAGCTTGTATACAAATTTCCAGGGTAACCACACTGTTGAGGCTTGCAGGAAGAGCTGGCATTCTTAGGGCAACAACCAGTTGGATTTTTTGACCTCACACCACCACCCATAACATAAATGTGCTCAATATTTTTCTTCAAATGAGGATTGCTCATAAGAAAAATGGCAAAATTTGTGTGTTCCGATGAGAAATATAGTAGTGGGACCCTTAGAGATTGTATCAATCATCACTTGCTGTGTAGTAGGTTGGTGAAGAGGAGAATATTTCCTAAATCCCTGCTCTTTACATGACCATACACAAGAGTTAAATGTATAATATTAGCTGGAATAACAAGAATAATACAATAGTAGAACTTAACAGACCAGGAAGATCTACACGTTGGGAGGCTGCAAACATGAAGGCCATATCTCCAGACCAACAAAACGCGATTATAGTATAAGAAGACAAATAAAATAGATAAACCAACTCAATTGCCCACTAAAAAATGAATCAATAAAAAAAGTGAATTGTATTGACAAATTCAAAATTCAATCACTTTCATGGTTTTGAACATGATAAGAAATTGTCTACAAGCTATCCACTTCGGCACAAAAACTTCATTGGAATTTATAGTGGATACCTGAAAAACAATCCCCAGTCATACTGATATGTCCAACATGCTCTCGTCAACTCCGATAGTACAAAATTTTGCCCCTTTACAGTTTATATGCATAGTGTCCAGTCTTTTGTATTTGTTGTCTGGTCTTTATACCTCTATTTTCTAAATGGGCATCATCGGCAGTCTAGGATTTCATAATGTAACTGCTGTTGCTGGTTTGAAAGAGCAGCTAGGATCTAAGCGTTATGAATAATTCAGATGGTAATTGACATGTGAACACCAAATATCTCATTAAGTAATAAAGAGTAAGATCTCAAAAAGAGTGAGATCAATGAATCAGAAGATACTGGGATTTACCCCCACAACCCTATTCAACCTCTACCAGACATCATTCGTATCATCTTAGTTATTCCCATATTTCAACAAAACCAGACTTCAAACAAAAATGTAATGCCCTAGTCACTAGTTATATCAGTATCATAGAGTAGATATGAACAGTGCATTTTAACTTGAGAAGCAAAAGAGGGAAGACAGGGACTTCCTCAATTAGCCTTCGGACGCCATCAACGGGATATGGTAACCAAAATACATAATAAACAGTAAGAATATGTGATACAAAAACAGCAACGCCCATTCCCCATATTAACAAAGCTATTTTCATTACCAAATAAGCTTCCCTATGATTACCTGTGGAAGGAAACCCCTCCGTAAGCCGTAATTTGTATCAGTATCTAACCGTCCTCCAAGTACTAGAGGAATAGCTTGTCTGTACCTACAATTCCCAAATGTTGACATGCCCTGCCCAAATTACACCAATGTTCAAATTTACATATCTAAACAGCATAACGCAAGTATCCTCACAAATGATAACTGCAAATGATATACTCATTACTAAAATGCAAGAGCTATTCCTGTGCACCTGATCGATTAAAGGAAGATATCCGCCAACATCAGGGAGTATAGTACCATTCGGCAATATCACACCTTCACCTCCAACTCCAACCGGAATATCATCACGGTCCATCATGTAAAGAATATCATACACTTGATTCACTGAATGCCCACCATATGTCCATGTATTAGTACTGATAGTAATTGCCTGCAATTTTGATGCCAACCCACTCTACTTAGAGCAAGAAAATAAAAATTGGTAATTTCAAATTTGAGAAATTCAAACCTTGAAGTCAATCAGTGATGTGTTCAACTTCAATAGATATAAAAGAGCAAAGATATCATCAGTAACAACATCCGTGTCTACTAGAATCCTCTTAGGCAAAGCTTCAATTACTGAAATTTCTAGTCCAATTACTGAAATTAACAGCAACCAAACAAAAACTCTCTGTAATCTCATTTTTTGTATCTCTGTTTTTGTTGAATCAAGCTCGATTGCATATGCATACCTAATAATTTTTCCACATTTAAAAAGCTAATCTAAATGATTGAAGAAAACGAAAAGTATCCAAAACCCGTAACTGAGAGTCTGAGAGTATGGCATACAGTACTGTGTTTGTCTTTAACTAAGAGTCAAGCGGTCATGAGTCGAGTCTTGACCGGTGTATTTTATGTCTCTCGATATAGTCGATGTCGCCGACGGTCGGATCTCTACCACTAATTGTCGATTCTCCACCACATAGATCCACTGTTTCCTTTGCACCTGTTCTACTTTTTTTTCTCCTCCTTTTTCATATTTCTCTCTAAATTTTTTTGTTATATGCTAAACTTTTTATGGGATGAGGAAAGGAAAAAATTTTACTCTCGCAGCACGAGAGCTTTTTTGAACTAGCAGATTTTTGGCCGCTGGATCTTGGATGATGTGATGTCACCTAACTGTGAGTTAAACCCATTATTCCCGCCAGATAATTGGTCAAAGTGAAATCTCTTCCATATAAGATTGTTGGTTAAGTCATATTATTTGGAGTGCTTTGCGGAGAATCACCAAATGTATATCATTCTCGTCATAAACAAACCAACCAGCTAAAATCTCCCTTAGTTCGTTCTGCTAAGCATAATGGTGATGATGTTCTTGCTTACTATATGAAAAATGTTTTTTTTTTGAATTTTCTGTTTCAGTGGGATAAAAATTTAATCAATCAAGCTCATGATCAAAAATAATTAATGCCTTATTTTGTGAGGATTGTATAAAAGCTTAAAATTTTCAATTATTATCATCCTGCTCAGTACCTCCCATATCAAACTAGGCTACTAAGTACTAATCAACTTGAATTTCTATGACTTTCTTTTCCACACCAACCAAAAACAAAGTTCATCATCTCATACATCTTCATCGCAAATTTTATAATCATTCACAGTTATATTATAATCACGACCATTAACACCAACGTCAATACCCATAGCAACAACCATCCTCACCACTAAAAAGTAACGACAACATCAAGCTGGAGGAAACATTTTGGTTCGCAAAAAATAGGGATCCTTTATATCATGGCGACAACAAAGGACGCAGAGTACTATCCATATTATTTAGCCAAAAGAATATGAATTAAAAGTCAAATGTTCAGTGAAAAACTAACTGGGGTTAAGTCATAGTTATATGACGTCACATCGTACTAAATCTGATGGTTATAAACATGTTAGATCAAAAAAGGATCTCGCACTGCGAGAGCAAATTCTTTTCCATGATGAATCCAAGAATAATTGCACGCTCAGCGTGTCCCTCTAGAACGTTTGCGCTCTAGTGTTCGTGTTTCTCCCCCCTTTATTGGCTCGAGTTGCTAGTTCTACTATAGACAGACGTTGTCTGGTGGACAATATGTGTTGGCGTATGAGTGGTGTTAGGGTAATCAAGCGCTTTTTGGCTCTTTGCATCATGCAGCGAACGATAAGCCAGATTACCCCCGATTAGAACAAACTTGTTGGGTGTTAGGGCCATTTAGGATCAGCATCTGATGGAGCCAGGTGTCTGCTCGAATTTGCGTTAGGGTCAACCCCCTCGAGTGCCCAATCTTCGTGAAGTAGCATTTCTTGACGCATTTATGCCCGAAGTTTTGTGTTAGGGCCAACCCCCTCGAGTGCCCAATCTTCGTGAAGTAGCATCTCTTGACGCATTTAAGACCGAAGTTTGTGTTAGGGTAAACCCCCTCGAGTGCCCAATCTTCGTGAAGTAGCATCTCTTGACGCATTTAATCCCGAAGTTTGTGTTAGGGTCAACCCCCTCAAGTGCCCAATCTTCGTGAAGTAACATCTCTTGACGCATTTAAGCCCGAAGTTTTCGTGAGGGTAAACCCCCATCGAGTGCCCAGTCTTCGTGAAGTAGCATCTCTTGACGCATTTAATAGTTTGCATTAGGGTCAAACCCCTCGAGTGCCCAATCTTCGTGAAGTAGCATCTCTTGATGCATTAAGTCCGAAATTTGCGTTAGGGTAAACCCCCTCGAGATACGATAACTCTCGTGACGCATATAGCCAAAACCCCCTTCGGGTATTCAGAAAGTTACATACATTCAACAGGGTCACACTATCTAGATGGTTAAACCCTCAACATGCAAACATGTTCAATCATCTCCTACAAACAAGTATGCTACCCTGGTAGGGGTCAGAACTCACTAGGAAAATGACTAACACCTTTCCTAAGTCGTGTTCCGCGTATCCGGTGATATGGTAGGATGGGAGATGATCATGGATACGCCAGGTAAGAGATTTCTGATATCAGTTCATTGTCACCCCGTTTGTGTGTGTGCTCCCCACACCAGGATGGGACTAAAGGACATACCTTAGAACCCGCTAGGGAACTGACTAACACCTTCCCTAAACCGGTTTTGGCGAAACCAGCGAGGTGATAAGAGGGGAGACTTGTCACTGCTATGACTTGGAAATCAAACTCGGTTTTCGGTGCTAAAAGCGCCAAGAGGCTCCTACCGTGTGTTCTCCCCGCACAGCCTGTACCCCAGCCAGGTATAAAGGAGCGGGTTGTTGGTACCGATGAGACCAATGTGAAAACTGTCAAAAACCTCTATGAATTTACAAACTACTGATAAACCGTGGGAGCGTACCTGCAGCAACAACGCGCCGAGCCGGATCCCGGGTGGAGAGATAAATTCATCAAGGGCTACATCATGTCGGCACCCGGATATGGTATGTAATAGGAATATTACAGGGTCTTCGCATACAAATCGACGGTTGCGGGAGGCAAGGAAGTTAGTCGCGAAGACCAGGATTCGTTTAGGCTCTTGGAATGTTGGTTCCCCGACGACGAGACTTAGAGAAATGACAGAGGTGGCACACAAAAGACAAGTTGACATCCTGTGTGTGCAGGAAACCAGATGGAAGGGCGCGAAGGTCCAAGAAGTTGAAGGCACAGGCTCCAGGCTCTTATTCTCGGGGTTAACTAATGAGAAAAATGGTGTTGGAATCCTCATCAACAATAAGCTAACAGATAAGGTCGTAGAAGTCCGTAGACGGGGAGACAGATTAATATTTGTGCGACTTTTGATAGGGAAGGTGTTTCTGAATGTTATCAGTGCGTATGCGCCCAATGAACGGTCTGATAGGGATGTCAAACTTGCCTTTTGGGAAGCATTTGATGGCATGGTAAGTGGTGTACCCCCAAGTGAAAAGTTGTTCGTTGGGGGAGACCTCAATGGACACGTTGGCTCGTGCGGCTCGGGGTACGACAGGTATCATGGTGGATTTGGGATTGGAAACAAGAATCAGGCGGGTGATGATATCTTGAACTTCGCAGTCTCTTTTGACCTCATGATTGCTAATACCTTCTTTGAGAAAGACGATAGGCACCTGGTTACCTATGAGAGCGCTGAACATTTGACCCAAATCGACAACATCCTCGCGAGGAGAGAGGATAGACAGGAATGCTCAAAATGTAAGGTCATACTGGATGAATGTGTGGTCACCCAGCATAAACTACTAGTTTCGGACTTTCATATTAAGGCGCGCTACAATATGAAAAGAATTACGAACCCACCGAGAACTAGGTGGTGGAACCTCAAGGAAGAGGCCGCACGTACCTTCAGAGATAAGGTTCTCTTCGAAGGCGTGCTCTGTGAGGATGGAGAAGCGGATCACATGTGGAAAGAAACTTCTAGTCGGATCAGACTACTAGCGGTAGAAGTACTGGGTGAATCTAAAGGTAATGGAAAACGTGATCCGAAAGATACCTGGTGGTGGTCTCCTGAGGTGCAGCAGGCTATTAAGGATAAGAAAGATCTCTTCAAAGAATTTCGAGCCCTCAAAAACGAAGAAAACCTCATGAGCTACAAGGCCTCCAAACAACACGCAAAACGAATGGTGTCAGAGGCAAAAGGTAGAGCTTACGAAGACTTTACCAAAATTTGGGCACATAAGAAGGTGAGAAGGGTATCTATAGGATTTCCCGGTCCAGGGAAAAGAAAACTCGAGACCTTATCCAGGTCAAGTGCATAAAGGACACTGGAGACCGCGTTTTAGTTGAAGATGCAGAGATAAAGACTCACTAGAGGAACTATTTTGAAAACCTTTTCAATGCTGATGCCTACAATCCCACAATCAATCTGGTGGGCTTCTTTGAACCTGTGGACTTGCGAGAGGAGGACTTTCCCACCATCCTCGAATGTGAAGTAAAAGAGGCTCTAAAAGGTACTAAGCGAGGGAAGGCATTGGGACCTGATACCATCCCGATTGAGGTGTGGAAGTCCCAGGGAGATGAAGGGATTAGTTGGATGACCAAGCTCTTCAATAGCATCTGTCGTTCAAAACGGATGTCGGATGAGTGGCGAAGAAGCGTCATCGTGCCAATCTTTAAGAATAAAGGGGACATCCAGATTTGTACTAATTACATGGACATCAAACTTATGATCCATACAATGAAACTCTGGGAACGTGTTATCGAGCGTCGGTTACGAGGGAAATCGAGTGTTACGAAGAATCAGTTTGGGTTTATTCCAGGGAGATCCACCACTGAAGCGATTTTCCTGGTTAGACAGATGATGGGGCGCCACCGAGAACAAATGTGTAACCTGCATATGGTATTCATAGACCTGGAGAAGGCCTATGACAAAGTCTCACGAGAGGTAATGTGGTGGGCACTCGAACAGAAGAGGGTGTCACCTAAATATATATCCCTTATCAAGGATATGTATGAGGGAGCGGTCACAGGGGTCAGGACGTGCGACGGTGTCTCGAATGACTTTCCTATGAAACCGGACTCCACCAAGGGTCAGCATTGAGCCCGTATATGTTTGCGCTAGTACTGGACCAAGTCACGAAGGATATACAGGGGTAGATACCTTGGTGTATGCTCTTTGCGGATGATGTGGCACTTATTGGGGAGTCCAAGCAAGAGACAGAAGGCAAGCTTGAGTTGTGGCGCCAGACTCTGGAATCGAAGGGCTTCAGACTCAGTAGAACAAAGACTGAATATCTGAAGTGTGATTTTGACGGAACCGGGACGGATGATGGAGAACTGTTACTAGACGGCCAGATTGTACCAAGGAAAGAATCCTTTCGATATCTGGGATCTATGATCCACAGTGATGGGGTGATAAAGGAGGACATTAGACACAGATCCCAGTTAGGATGGGCTAAATGGAGACTGGCGACTGGGATCCTTTGCGATCGCAAGGTGCCAGTTAAGCTGAAAGGAAAATTCTACAGGACAACATTCAGGCCCGCAATGCTGTATGGAGCGGAATGTTGGGCAACTAGAAGCTCGCACCTCATGGCGCTCCATGCGACGGAAATGAGGATGCTAAGGTGGGCATGTGGACACACAAGGCACGATAAAATCAGAAATGATTGTGTCCGTGGGAAACTTGGGGTAGCGCCAATGAAGGATATACTATCACAACATCGGTTACGCTGGTTCGGGCATCTCCAGTGAAGACCACCTGACGCCCCAGTTCGTTTAGGACACATCACACGACCGGAAGGTAGAATGAAGCTTCCGGGACGACCAAAACTCACATGGGATGAACTGATTAAACGAGATCTGACTGACCGAGGCTTGGAGAGAGTTGGCGCTCGACAGAAGTACGTGGAAAGCAGCGATCCACGTGAAGGAGGTATGTACACGAGGTACATGAGTTGACCCTATTACCTTTGAATTTATGTCTCTATTATTAGTAGGATTGTCTAAACCGCGAACATGTAAACAACTAAGGCAGAATTGTGAATGGGGGACCCCCCCTGTAGCCCTGCAGCAGGGACATGGAATATGTGAATACATCACCTAAATGGTCGCGAACGCGTAATCCCACTGAAGTGATGGACACTGCACCCTCTGTACCGAAAACGAACAAGACACGGGATGTGTTAAGGATTAGTCTTGCCTCTGGGTAAGTTGCGTCTAAGCCTGCAGGCAGCCGGTGTAAAAACTTAGCCGCATCTCTGGAGATAAGATCGTTACGCGGTTTATCTCTGCTCGACCTAGTACTTGCTACTGGAAAAGGGCTCTAGTTTCTGGTTTCCGATGAATCCAAGAAAAAAGTAAAAGCATCAACCAACTATGAGCAAAATGAAGAACACAAAGTCAAAAATATAAGAAAACAGGTTGGTATTGGTGTACTCTCTGTGCATATATGTAGCCACCCAGAACGAGTTAATTTAGTCAAACTAATAGGTGGGTGGTCTGAGATCAATGATGTGTACGAGTTCCTTCCTCCTGCTGTTAAAAATACAGTCCAAAAATACTCTTTGCGACGTATTTATTTTATAAAACCATGAAACTCAAATAGTTCAAGTTTTATTAGAATATTTGTGGATGATTACAACACATTCTTTTTCAAGGATTTCGAATGCGGTAATTTTTTTTTCTCTAATTCAACTTTAGATTCAGTTTTAGTTTTCTTAAGATTCATTGAATGCCCACCATCTGTCCATTTATTAGTGCTGATAGTAACTTCCTGCAATTTTGAAGCCCATCCACCCTACTTAAAACAAGAAATTTTAATAAAATAAAATTGGTAATTTCAAATTTGAGAAATTCGTACCTTCAAGTCAATCAGTGATGTATTCAACTTCAATAGATATAAAAGAGTGAAGATATGTTAGAATATGGGCATCCAACTCAAAACCAACTGGCAATGAGTGGAGTGGCCCTAAGGATTATAAACCGCAGGATCTTAGATTGCCCAGACAATATGGGACTAATAATCTCAACACGCCCCTTTACGTGTAGCCTTGTTGGGTCTAACACGTGGACAATAAATCGGGTGACGCGGAGTGAAGGTGCGGTCAAATGACTCGACACAAATAGCCTTCTCTGATATACCATGTTAGAATATGGACATCCAACTCAAAACCAATTGGCAATGAGTGGAGTGGCCCTAATAATTATAAATTGCAGGATCTTAGATTGCCCAGATAATGTGGGACTAATAATCTCAACAAGATATCATCAGTAACAACATCAATATCCAGTAGAATCCTCTTAGGCAAAGCTTCAATTACTGAAATTTCTAGTCCAATTACTAAAATTAACAGTAACCAAACAAAAACTCTTTGTAATCTCATTTTTTTTGTATCTCTGTTTTTGTTGAATCAAGCTCAATTATATATGCATACTAATTTTTTTTCTCCATATTTAATGAGCTAATCTAAATGAATGAAGAAAATGAAGAGTATCCAAAACCCATAATTGAGACTTCACGGCATTCATCGATTGAATACGAAGAACTATTAAGGGGAGCTTGTAGAACTTCATCAACAAAAGGTATGTGGAGACTTGAACTCATCTATCAATCAGAAGTCTATTTCTATTCTATCTCCTATTGAGACAAAAGTCGTATAGCTATATAGTCTTTGCATTATACACATTTGATATTTCGAGCTGAGTTTAACTCGCTTACATATTTCTCGAAATATGTGTTGGTAAGCTTTCTCTTTAACCAAGTTCATCTTTATTATTGACGAAAGTCAAAAGATGATCATATGAAAATCGCCTGGTAACATCGTACATGATTTGCATGAGACAGTCATTTGATATAGACTCAGTTTCGTATTGATCTATTGATCACTTGAAATTGATTTCAAGCTAATAGTCTGTGTGAGACAGTTATTCCCGTCTTCCAAGAATGTTTCAATGATTAAGATGGAGTTCAAAACGATTAACCATTGATTGGATATAGCATAGTATGCGTTCTTGTATGCTAACTGTTGCAAGTTATTCAAAGTACGGGAACCATAGTAGTGATAGGCCTCAAAGATATTATATTTAAATGCAAAACAATCCCCGGCAGCGGCGCCAAAAACTTGGCAGGCCCGGAGAAGTGTATAGAAATTGAGCGCAATAAAAACGGGGGCCTACAGTAATACCGCAAGTGCACGGTCGTCGGTTGTAGCTCGTGCAAGTACGGGTCGATCCACGGAGATCGGGTGTGTTTTGGAGTGTTTAGCTATTTGGGTTCCTAAATTGCTATTGGGCTATGAAGCCTTTTGGCTTAAATTGGGCTTTGAGTGCTAATGGGTTTGAATAACAATAAAATGAACTGAGCTTGGGCTCAGTTGGTCTCTGAAGTGTAAATGGGCTTTGGCCTTACAGTGAACTGAACTTGGGCTCAACAGTTCACTTGTGAATTGGGCTCAGTCTTTTGAGTTAGGCTTTTGGGTTAAGCCCACAGTTGAATGGTTTGGGTTTTGGGTCTTAGAGACTGGGCTTGGTTTAGCTAGGCCTTTGGTTAGGTTCTGTGGACTGATGGGCTTTTGCTTGGCAGCAGGCCTGGCAGCAACAACAGCAGCAGCAGCAACAACAGCAACAGCAGCAACAGTGGAAAGAAAAGGCAGCTGCAGCAGCAAAGAAAAGAAAGCAGCAGCAGCAGCAGTGCTGCACAAGCAATGCAAGGCAAGTGCACAGCAGCAGGGGAAAGAAAAGGCAATGCAGCAGCAGAAGTGGCAGAGAAGGCAATGTAGCAGCTGCACAAGCAGTGCACAACAGCACAAGGCCAAGAAGAAGGAAAAGCAGTTAACAGGAAAAGGAGTAGCAGCAGGGGAAGCAAATAGCAGCACTAAGGCAGTGCAATGCAGTGAAAGAAAACAGCAACAGCAGCTGCATGGCAGTGAATTAAAGATGAACCAAAGCAACAGAAGCAAAGGCCTAAGCCACAGAAAACAGTGCAAGCAAAGACCTAAGCAACAGGGCAGTGAACTAAACAGTGAAGACAATAAAGAAAACAAGCAGAGAACAATGCAAGAACTAAACAAAGATAATACTAGACAGCAAAGAAAGATGACAAAACAAACCAAGGCCTAAGGCCAAGGGCAGGGATGTGGAGAAACTAACAGAGCAAGGCTAAGCTAAGGCAAGATTACAGGAGGTATACTAAAAGAATGGGAAGAGAATTAGCTTGCTCATTGTCACTAGTGAGCACTAATTTCTCCCAATGCTCAATCAACAGTGCAACCTAAGCATACAACAAGAATGGCAAGATAATCAGCTTGCTATGAGCACTGATTTCTTCCATTGCACAATTAGTTCATTGCTTCAAATGTATCTAGCCTAGCATTCCATCAAATGTGACAGCAAATTAAACACAACAGTGAACATGTAACTGACAGTGAGCAACAACAAACATGAACATAACTAACTGAACTAACAATGAACAAAACTGAAATTTGAGCTGAAACATGAACATTTAACAGAACAGCAAATTGAACTAAAAAGAAACAACATTAACAGACATGAACTGAAATTAACATGTGAACTAAAATTAACATTTAACAGGACATGAAAGTCCTGGATGTTGGCTACTCCAAGCATAAAGTTTCTACACCAATCCCACAATACATATTTATACCCATAACATAATTAGGGTTCTACCCATTTTCACCCAAAATAACAGTAGCTAGGGTTGGTGATTACTCACCTAATTTGATGTAGCAACATCAAATTGAGCTCGACCCATTACTCTATTTGTTCTCCTGTATCACCTCCATGCATCAATTGCTTCTCTAGCACACGTTAATCCATCAACCCATAACCTAGGGTTTAGGTTAGGTAATGAGTTGATGGGATAAAGGGCTAGAATGATGGGGGAAGGTGTTCAATCACGTGTAGGATGATGACGGAGGTGGTATGGTGGTGTTTGGTGGCGACAGGGAGTGGTGGCGATGATGGTGGCGACAGTTGCAGGGTGATGGTTCTGCAGAGGAGGGGTGATGGAGGAGATGGCTCGACTGTTTGGGAGAAGGGGGGTGTTTGGGTAGGTGGTATAGGTTCGGTTGCTAGGGTGTTAGGCGGCTTCATCGAGTCTTGATGTTCTGTGACTCTGAGCTGCGAGATGCGAAGATGGTAGGTATATCGGATGGTGATGCGGAGGCAAGCGAGGAGCGACCGTCCGATGAAGGGATACAACGAAACGAACGGTGCTAGATTAGGTTAGGTGCTGTAGTGTAAGGCGGAGATATCAAACTTTGATGAACAGCAAGGGAGCATCCGTTGGATTCAACTACCATCTAATCTGAAGGCTTGGAATTTCAGCGCTGTGGTGCTTGGCAGAGACTTCAGATTTTGATGCTCTATGAAGGAGCGACCGTCGGATGCTTCTGAGAACTGATCTGATGGCTGAGAGCGGAGGCGCTTTTGTGTGTAGAAAATGAGGTTGTGCGCACCATTCTTCGCGGCTTCCTTGCGTAATTTCTCCCGGCTTTTCACTACTTTTCTGCTCTTTTCGCTCCGCGACTCATCCGAACTTTATTTATTACCTAAAAATGCAAAATTAATTAATAAAAATATTTATTCTTGAAAACAATGAAAATACAGAATATGGGGTAAAATGTAGAATTACTGCACAAAAGATGAGTTAAAATGCCAACAAAAAGGGATAAAAATATACAATATTTGGCACTCATCAAATACCCCCAAACCTGAATTTTACTTGTCCTCAAGTAAAACAGAACTAAGGAAATCCTAACTATACCACTGTCGCTGGTCTCTCGAATGCATTTAGCGTATGCACTAAGCCTTTTAAACCACTAAGTGTCCCTAGTGGACGAGTTGAAGTCTCGTGAAGGTTTGCTTAGAACGTACCTACAAAGTTCTAGGTCAAAATATAAGCTCAGATTCCATCAAATGTGACATGTGCAAGTCAGTTAAGCTCACAGCAAAATGGAGATGTCAATCTAGCTATCGAAGGCACAATCCTAGCACTGATAACAAATAAGGACATGTGATAAGAGTGTAAAGTGTATCTACACATGTGTAAAGAAAGATCGGATGTTATGACTACTAATCACCAAGAGATAGTTTCTCAGGCTAAGAACCAAGGTCGAAATCTAGCTAGCTGTCCGGACTTTACGAGAATTGTGAATGAGTTGGAGGTGTTTCACAATTACTCGCGTTGTACATCAATGGAATACACCCTTCCTTGCTTATTACAATAAAACACAAAAGATGACTATTTACATGACTCTTATTTACATTGACTACTCTCTTTTATTTTTGGAACAAGAGAATGGAATTGATAAATACTTGATTTTTTTGTATTTTTCTGATATTTTTTTTTTCTGAATATATACATCGTTTTTTTTTTTTTTAATATTTTTTTTTTGATAAAGAAACACTTTTGATACATATACAAAAGGAAACAAAAGATTACATGACACTTTGCAAGAGGTAGCCCTTTTTGATGCACCCAGTTAAATTCGATGGTTGTCTTTCTTAATGTAACCTCCACCTTCTATCCCAACCAACCAAAGAACAAGCTAGTCAAGTTTCGTTCAGTATTCTAAAGTGATTGGCAATCGTGACTTCCTATCAAACACCTTGAAGATCGAGGCTATACATGTATTGGTAGATCGTGCGCGTGCAAATTTCTTATCACTATGTGAATTGTGCTAGAATCAGGGTGCCTAAATATCTAGACTAAGACTCCTAATAATTACATATTTGCACAAGAGTCAACATTTCAAGGTAAATGAGCTCCATTTTTATGTTTTGTTTTTTTCAATTTTTAAATTTTTTATTTTGATTTTTCAATTTTTTTTGGAATTTTTCAATTTTTTCAAAAAGATGGAGTTTTGTTTTCAATTATGGCATATTATCGTGGTATCTACTCTATACCCCCAAACCTAAACTAAACATTGTCCTGAATGTTTAAAAATATGGAAAGAATTAAAATGCAACATATGGAAAGGGACATGCTGAGTAGAGTAAAAGGAGAGAGAATACCCGATTTCGGCGAAAGCAGAATTAAAACTCCGTTATCCAAGGCAAAACTCCAACATATTCAGAGTCACAATGGATGAGCACAAAATATATACAAAAGGAAATTGAACTAACACATTATCTACAAGAAAATTTGGTTTTTAATGGGATTGGACTTTTTGGGAAAAATTTGGTTTTGTCGGGAGACATTTGGTTTTGATGGGAAAAAGAAAAATTTTGGTTTTTAGGGAAACATTTGGAAAACTTTGGTTTTTATGGGAGAAATTTTTGATTTTTGAATGGGAGAGAAAATATTTATTTAAGAAAATAAATTTGTTTTCTTTTTTTCTTTTTTTTTTTGAATTTGGGAGCAAGCCCACTGTTGGTCCTCTAATGGAATGGGAGGAAGGCTGCGGCCCACGAAACACTAAGTTTTAATTTTGAAAGTTTAATTTGGCCCAGTTGGTTAAGGCCCGATGTTTGTTTTAAAACTTTGGTTTCGAGGTCCACTCTTGAGTGGAAACAAGCCCACAATCGGTTACAAGCTCAGCTGGGTTTAAACCCAGAGTCCAAAATACAAGTCCAATGAAAGAATTTAAACAAGCCCACAAATTAAACAAACAAGCCCACAAAAATTAATTACAAACCCAACAGAAAATAAAAAGCCCAAAAATTGGCTTTAATATTACAAGCCCACAATTAAAAATTGGAAGCCCACAATTCGGGTTCTCTTAAATGGGTTACCTTTTAAGCACAGCCCAGCTGCTCTGATATTGTTGCAAAAGCCCAGTTGGGCTTTGGTTCTTTTCCTTGGTGGCGTCCCAGCAGAGGAAAAACAGGTTCAGAACAGCAGGTCCAACAGCAAATGAAGTGAAGCAGATGCAGATGCAAATGCTATGCAGTGAAATGCAAAAATAGCTAAGAAAAACACAGATAAAACACAGCACCAATCCCCGGCAACGGCGCCAAAAACTTGATAGGCCTCAAAGATATTATATTTAAATGCAAAACAATCCCCGGCAGCGGCGCCAAAAACTTGGCAGGCCCGGAGAAGTGTATAGAAATTGAGCGCAATAAAAACGGGGGCCTACAGTAATACCGCAAGTGCACGGTCGTCGGTTGTAGCTCGTGCAAGTACGGGTCGATCCACGGAGATCGGGTGTGTTTTGGAGTGTTTAGCTATTTGGGTTCCTAAATTGCTATTGGGCTATGAAGCCTTTTGGCTTAAATTGGGCTTTGAGTGCTAATGGGTTTGAATAACAATAAAATGAACTGAGCTTGGGCTCAGTTGGTCTCTGAAGTGTAAATGGGCTTTGGCCTTACAGTGAACTGAACTTGGGCTCAACAGTTCACTTGTGAATTGGGCTCAGTCTTTTGAGTTAGGCTTTTGGGTTAAGCCCACAGTTGAATGGTTTGGGTTTTGGGTCTTAGAGACTGGGCTTGGTTTAGCTAGGCCTTTGGTTAGGTTCTGTGGACTGATGGGCTTTTGCTTGGCAGCAGGCCTGGCAGCAACAACAGCAGCAGCAGCAACAACAGCAACAGCAGCAACAGTGGAAAGAAAAGGCAGCTGCAGCAGCAAAGAAAAGAAAGCAGCAGCAGCAGCAGTGCTGCACAAGCAATGCAAGGCAAGTGCACAGCAGCAGGGGAAAGAAAAGGCAATGCAGCAGCAGAAGTGGCAGAGAAGGCAATGTAGCAGCTGCACAAGCAGTGCACAACAGCACAAGGCCAAGAAGAAGGAAAAGCAGTTAACAGGAAAAGGAGTAGCAGCAGGGGAAGCAAATAGCAGCACTAAGGCAGTGCAATGCAGTGAAAGAAAACAGCAACAGCAGCTGCAGGGCAGTGAATTAAAGATGAACCAAAGCAACAGAAGCAAAGGCCTAAGCCACAGAAAACAGTGCAAGCAAAGACCTAAGCAACAGGGTAGTGAACTAAAGATGAACAAAAGAGTTGCAGGGCAGTGGAAGCAAAGATGGCAGTGAAGCAAAGATAATGCAATAAAGAAGATGGCTAACAAAATAAACAAAAGGAAACACAAACAGGGCAACACATGGCAAAAGCAAAGAACAAAACAAGATGAACCAAGGCCTAAGGCCAAGGGCAAGGATGTGGTGAAGCTAACAGAGCAAGGCTAAGCTAAGGCAAGATTACAGGAGGTATACTAAAAGAATGGGAAGAGAATTAGCTTGCTCATTGTCACTAGTGAGCACTAATTTCTCCCAATGCTCAATCAACAGTGCAACCTAAGCATACAACAAGAATGGCAAGATAATCAGCTTGCTATGAGCACTGATTTCTTCCATTGCACAATTAGTTCATTGCTTCAAATGTATCTAGCCTAGCATTCCATCAAATGTGACAGCAAATTAAACACAACAGTGAACATGTAACTGACAGTGAGCAACAACAAACATGAACATAACTAACTGAACTAACAATGAACAAAACTGAAATTTGAGCTGAAACATGAACATTTAACAGAACAGCAAATTGAACTAAAAAGAAACAACATTAACAGACATGAACTGAAATTAACATGTGAACTAAAATTAACATTTAACAGGACATGAAAGTCCTGGATGTTGGCTACTCCAAGCATAAAGTTTCTACACCAATCCCACAATACATATTTATACCCACAACATAATTAGGGTTCTACCCATTTTCACCCAAAATAACAGTAGCTAGGGTTGGTGATTACTCACCTAATTTGATGTAGCAACATCAAATTGAGCTCGACCCATTACTCTATTTGTTCTCCTGTATCACCTCCATGCATCAATTGCTTCTCTAGCACACGTTAATCCATCAACCCATAACCTAGGGTTTAGGTTAGGTAATGAGTTGATGGGATAAAGGGCTAGAATGATGGGGGAAGGTGTTCAATCACGTGTAGGATGATGACGGAGGTGGTATGGTGGTGTTTGGTGGCGACAGGGAGTGGTGGCGATGATGGTGGCGACAGTTGCAGGGTGATGGTTCTGCAGAGGAGGGGTGATGGAGGAGATGGCTCGACTGTTTGGGAGAAGGGGGGTGTTTGGGTATGTGGTATAGGTTCGGTTGCTAGGGTGTTAGGCGGCTTCATCGAGTCTTGATGTTCTGTGACTCTGAGCTGCGAGATGCGAAGATGGTAGGTAGATCGGATGGTGATGCGGAGGCAAGCGAGGATCGACCGTCAGATTCTTTGATACAACGAAGTTAACGGCTCTAGATGGGGTTAGGTGTTGTAGTGTAAGGCGGAGATATCAAACGTTGATGAACAGAAAGGGAGCGACCGTTGGATTCGACAACCATCTAATCTGAAGGCTTGGAATTTCAGCGCTGTGGTGCTCGGCAGAGACTTCAGATTTTGATGCTCTATGAAGGAGCGACCGTCGGATGCTTCTGAGAACTGATCTGATGGCTGAGAACGGAGGCGCTTTTGTGTGTAGAAAATGAGGTTGTGCGCACCATCCTTCGCGGCTTCCTTGCGTAATTTCTCCCGGCTTTTCACTACTTTTCTGCTCTTTTCGCTCCGCGACTCATCCGAACTTTATTTATTACCTAAAAATGCAAAATTAATTAATAAAAATATTTATTCTTGAAAACAATGAAAATACAGAATATGGGATAAAATGTAGAATTAATGCACAAAAGATGAGTTAAATGCCAACAAAAAGGGATAAATATATACAATATTTGGCACTCATCAAATACCCCCAAACCTGAATTTTACTTGTCCTCAAGTAAAACAAAACTAAGGAAATCCTAACTATACCACTGTCGCTGGTCTCTCGAATGCATTTAGCGTATGCACTAAGCCTTTTAAACCACTAAGTGTCCCTAGTGGACGAGTTGAAGTCTCGTGAAGGTTTGCTTAGAACGTACCTACAAAGTTCTAGGTCAAAATATAAGCTCAGATTCCATCAAATGTGACATGTGCAAAATAGTTAAGCTCACAGCAAAATGGAGATGTCAATCTAGCTATCAAAGGCACAATCCTAGCACTGATAACAAATAAAGACATGTGATAAGAGTGTAAAGTGTATCTACACATGTGTAAAGAAAGATCTGAAGTTATGACTACTAATCACCAAGAGATAGTTTCTCAGGCTAAGAACCAAGGTCGAAATCTAGCTAGCTGTCCGGACTTTACGATAATTGTGAATGAGTTGGAGGTATTTCACAATTACTCGCGTTGTACATCAATGGCATACACCCTCCTTGCTTATTACAATGAAACAACAAAATGACTATTTACATGACTCTTATTTACATTGACTACTCTCTTTTTATTTTTGGAACAAGAGATGATGAAATTGATAAATACTTGATTTTTTTTGTATTTTTCTGATATATTTTTTTTTTCTTCTGAATAAATACATCGTTTTTTTTTTTTTTTGATTGATAAGGAAACACTTTTGATACATATACAAAAGGAAACAAAATATTACATGACACTTTGCAAGAGGTAGCCCTTTTTGATGCACCCAGTTAAATTCGATGGTTGTCTTTCTTAATGTAACCTCCACCTTCTATCCCAACCAACCAAAGAACAAGCTAGTCAAGTTTCGTTCAGTATTCTAAAGTGATTGGCAATCGTAACTTCCTATCAAACACCTTGAAGATCGAGGCCATACATGTATTGGTAGATCGTGCGCGTGCAAATTTCTTATCACTATGTGAATTGTGCTAGAATCAGGGTGCCTAAATATCTAGACTAAGACTCCTAATAATTACATATTTGCACAAGAGTCAACATTTCAAGGTAAATGAGCTCCATTTTTATGATTTTTCATTTTTTAATTTTTTTTTCAATTTTGATTTTTCAAATTTTTTTTCGAATTTTTCAATTTTTTCAAAAAAAGAAGGAGTTCGTTTTCAATTATGGCAAATTATCATGGTATCTACTCTATACCCCCAAACCTAAACTAAACATTGTCCTCAATGTTTCAAAATATGGAAAGAATTATAAAACAATATATGAAGAGGAACATGCTGAGTAGAGTAAAAGGAGAGAGAATACCCGATTGTACGGCGAAAGCTTGATTAAAACTCCGTTATTCAAGGCAAAAATCCATCATATTAGGAGTCACAATGGATGAGCACAAAATATACACAAAGGGAAATTTAACTAACACATTATCTACAAGAAAATTTGGTTTTTAATGGGATTGGACTTTTTGGAAAAAATTTGGTTTTGTTGGGATACATTTGGTTTTGATGGGAAAACGAAAAATTTTGGTTTTTAGGGAAAGATTTGGAAAACTTTTTGGTTATTTAGGGAAAGAGTGGACCAGTTTAGTCCACATAGACTGGGTCCTCCAGGTTGGTTGTTTCAATGTCGGGTGGAAATGGCTCAAGGAATGGCTTTAATCTCTGCCCGTTGACTTTGAAAACGTTCTTGTTGGAGACATCCTCCAGCTCTACAGCTCCATGAGGAAAAACTGTGCGTACTAGGTACGGACCCTTCCATCTGGAACGCAGTTTTCCTGGAAAAAGATGTAATCGGGAGTCATACAGCAAGACTTTCTGACCAGGAGTGAAGGATTTGCGTAGAATACGCTTGTCATGAAACATCTTCATCTTCTGCTTATATAACTTGGCACTATCATAAGCCTCATTTCTCAATTCTTCCAACTCGTTGAGTTGAAGTTTCCTTTGAATTCCAGCTTCGTCCAGAGAGAAGTTCAGCTCTTTGATTGCCCAGTAGGCACGATGTTCTAATTCCACAGGTAGATGGCACGGCTTTCCATACACTAGACGATAGGGGGACATGCCAATTGGTGTCTTATAAGATGTTATATAGGCCCACAAAGCATCATTCAATCTCAATGACCAATCTTTCCTGGACGGGTTGACCGTCTTCTCCAGAATGTGCTTAATTTCCCTATTAGAAACTTCTACTTGTCCACTCGTCTGGGGGTGGTACGGAGTAGCAACCTTGTGAGTTATGCCATACTTGCGTACTAAAGACTCAAAGTACTTGTTACGAAAATGTGAACCGCCGTCACTGATGATAGCTCTAGGGGTACCAAAACGTGCAAATATGTTTTCCTTTAGAAATAAAAGTACCACCTTGTGGTCATTTGTTCTTGTTGCTATGGCTTCTACCCACTTAGAAACGTGATCAACTGCGACTAGGATGTACAACTTGCTGTCAGACATGGGAAATGGACCCATGAAGTCTATCCCCCAAACATCAAAAATCTCCACAATCAAAATGGGGTTCAATGGCATCATGTTTCTCCTCGAAATGCTTCCTAGCTTTTGACAGCGTTCACAAGAAACACAATAATCATGGCAATCCTTGAACAATGATGGCCAATAGAATCCACACTGCAAGATCTTTGCAGCGGTTTTCTTGGCACTGAAATGGCCTCCACATGCTTGGTCATGACAGAAAGATATCACATCTTTCTGTTCAGTGTTGGGGACACATCTCCTAATGATTTGGTCTGGGCAGTACTTAAACAAATATGGTTCATCCCAAATGAAATGTTTGACTTCAGCCAGGAATTTAGAGCGGTCTTGTCTCGACCAACGTGAGGGCATCCTTCCTGTAGCGAGGTAGTTAACAATATCAGCAAACCAAGGAAGGTCTGAGATAGACATCAGCTGTTCATCTGGGAATGATTCTCTAATCAGCTCACATTCATCAATAGACTCTAAAGTTAATCTAGACAAATGATCAGCAACCACATTCTCACAACCTTTCTTATCACGGATTTCGAGATCGAATTCCTGTAATAAGAGTATCCATCGAATAAGGCGAGCTTTAGCATCCTTCTTGGAAAGAAGATACTTCAAAGCCGCATGGTCTGTGTATATTTGGCATGGGTATAGGTATCGGGTGCTCGGGTGTTGGGCGGTTGTAGCAAATTGGATGAACAACGAGGATGAGCCGTGGGATGTGGAGATGATGGATCAATCTAACGGCTAAAAGTGAAGAGGCTGGCAGAGACCGTTGGATGCAGATATACAACGAAACTAACGGTGCCGGATGGAGTTAGGTGTTGTAGTGTTAAGCGGAAGTATCGAGGTTTGATGCGCAGGCAAAGAAGCGACCGTAGGATCTAAATGTGATCTAATCTGAAGGCTTGGAATTTAGGCACTATGGTGTTTTGTAGGAGCTTCAGATTTTGATGCGCGATGAAGGAGCGACCATCGGATGATGAGATGGATCCAATCCGACGGCTGAAGATGGAGGCGGTTTTGGTTATAGAAAATGGGTTTGGGTAAGGGTTTTGGGCCTTGGGTATGCCAAGCCCATATCTTCTTCAAGAACAATTCTTCCTTCTTGAGCCCATTCCTAGCTTTTTGGACGTGCGCTCCATTCTTTGCGGCTTCCTTACGTAATTTCTTCCGGCTTTTCACTACTTTTCTGCTCTTTTCCGCTCCGCAAGTCATCCAGACTTTATTTATTACCTAAAAATGCAAAATTAAGTAAGAAAAATATTTATTCTTGAAAACAATGAAAATACAGAATATGGGATAAAATGTAGAATTACTGCACAAAAGATGAGTTAAATGCCAACAAAAAGGGATAAATATATACAATATTTGGCACTCATCAAATACCCCCAAACCTGAATTTTACTTGTCCTCAAGTAAAACAAAACTAAGGAAATCCTAACTATACCACTGTCGCTGGTCTCTCGAATGCATTTAGCGTATGCACTAAGCCTTTTAAACCACTAAGTGTCCCTAGTGGACGAGTGAAGTCTCGTGAAGGTTTACCAGAGGTGTGCCTACAAAACCTAAGGACAAAATATAAGCTCATATTCCATCAAATGTGACATGTGCAAAACAGTTTAAGCTCACAGCAAAATGGAGATGTCAATCTAGCTATCAAAGGCACAATCCTAGCACTGATAACAAAAAAAGACATGTGATAAGAGTGTAAAGTGTATCTACACATGTGTAAAGAAAGATCTGAAGTTATGACTACTAATCACCAAGAGATAGTTTCTCAGGCTAAGAAATGAGGTCGAAATCTAGCTAGCTGTCCGGACTTTACGAGAATTGTGAATGAGTTGGAGGTATTTCACAATTACTCGCGTTGTACATCAATGGCATACACCCTCCTTGCTTATTACAAAAAAAACAACAAAAGATGACAAATTACATGACTCTTATTTACATTTACTATTCTCTTTTTATTTTTGGAACAAGAGATGATGGAATTGATAAATACTTGATTTTTTTTTTTTTTGTATTTT